>NC_090450.1:253112032-253415062 GCF_031143425.1 Pleurodeles waltl
TGATAGCGGTCCAGCCTGCTATCCCCCCAGCACATACTGAGTTAATTGTTCCATGCACCCAGGGGACACCCTGACTGCGTGAAGTAGGGATGGCTGACTCATGTGCATGTGTTGTCTATATATGGTGTGGTGGTGCTACCGGCACATGCATGGGTACTGTTGGGACAGTTGCAATGACTTGTGTGCTGTGAGATGCAACATGCATGCGTTTGGGCAATAAAGCAAGGCATTGCAAAGGGTTACTGCAAGGGGCACCACTATGAAGTAACCCCAGGAATTGTGTTGACCGACTACCTGGTATCTGAGGTCTTGGTCGTGTTAGTTGTGTTGATGTGACTACATTGAACACAACACTCCCAAGGCATAGGGACATGTGTAGCTTACGTTGGCTTGGTGCAACTTGCTTGATGTGCATTGTATCCCTTTGTGCTCCTTTGACATGTATTGTGTTAGTCCTATGAGCCTCCCTCTTCTTACACTTTTAAGCATTTGTTTTCCCCATGCAACTTACCCTGCATTTGTGGTGTTTCCTGGTATTCTGCGCTGTCCTGTCCTTGCATCCCTGTGATGATTTCCTCCGGGATAACCACTGCAACCATGTCCTCTATCTCATCCAAGTCCTCTTGCAGTGCTGGACTCCTACCTCCAGTTTGCAGTGCTGCCTTCCTGTTCCATGCCATTTTTTCCTTTGTCCTTCTCTTGCAGCCAAACCAGAGTTTTTTGCGCTCAGTCACAGTTCTCCTGACCTCTGCCATACTGTTGATCTTATCCACAATCTGCTGCCAGATTGCCTCTTTCCTTGCACTTAGCAATTTAGTGGTGCCGAAGAGTTGATTTTGGTTCTCCGTCACCTCTCTCACAAGTATTTCATGCTCCTCTGCGCTAAAGCAACACTTCCTCTTTTTCTTCTCCCTCCCCTGGGTTATGTCGGTGTCCTCCTGGCTGGTTCCTGGCTGAACAGGGTCTCCCTGCTGTCTCTCCTGGCTTACTACATCCATTTTAGGGCTCTTTTGCATTGCTCTCTCCATTTGTGTCTCTTTTTGATGCTATTGCGGGCAAAAACAGTGCATTTCTGTTTTACGACGTGTTTACATGTCGTAAACTGGATTACAGTCATTTTTCCTCAGTTAACGTAATTTTGCCTTACGACAAGGCGCAATGGTTAACGTCGAAAAAATGACTCTAAAAAATTGCACTAGCCAGCGCTAACCTTTTTGAAGCAAAACTCCAGTTTACCGTCAAAAAGTATAAATGTGGCCCTTGGTATCAAGCTAAGCATCAGCATGTAGATATGTTGCAAAAGCCCTGAGTCACACAGAATTGCCATGGCACCAATGCTGCCCTGCGAGACAAAAGCAAACAAACACAAATGATGGAATGCGGAACAAATCGGACATTCACCCCCAGTCACAGATCTGGGTTTAACCCATTAATTCTTTTGCTCACCATGTCACCCCAGTTTGTACCCAGGTGTATGCAAATCAGTCTTAATCCTGTTCCCCATGGGTAACAGGATGGCAAGCAAAGGAACTGGTGGATAAAACCCAGAACTGTGACTGGGGGTGAATGTTTGATTTGTTTTGCGGGGATTACTGGGCACTTGTGTTTACACATCAGCCCTTTCATGTGTCATTCTTCTCTAGTTGCTCACTATGAAGCCCCTTCCAGTGCGTTCCTCCCCTTTCATTCAGCCAAACACAGAGCAACCATTCTACAGGGAGCTGTGGAATGTGGCCAATGAAGGGCTTAGTCACTGCAGGAGCAGAAAATTGCACCCTTGTGCGAAGAGCCGCCAGCACGTAAAGGTATCTGTTTCACCACTAAGGCTTTGGCAAACAGGGAGAATACTACCAAACTGGTAAAAATGGCCACCGCGAAAACAACAGCACAAAAAAACATAGTAACTCTTAAAGGAACCTTACTGAATGGGAAAGACTCCTTTGCTTCACTAGGCTGTGTTTGAATAAAACAAGAGAGCTCAGCAGCCATAAAGAAAGATGAAGCACGTAAATGAAGTGGGTGCCCGGCTTTCTTTTATCAACACGGTGCCTGAAGTAAACAAAACACAAACACAAAGTGATCATTCTAAAGTAAAAGCACAAACTAGTAACAGTCACAGGATTGGGCAGAGCATGAGCAATTCAAAGAAAATAAATCAACTGAACTGGAGGTACATCCGCAATGATGAACAGGCCAAAAGTAAAAAAAAAAGTGTGTCAGACAAACAATAAATAAACAAACAAATAAGACCACAAGAAAGAGGAGCAATCTCAGTAGGAGGGAACCAAACACCAAAAGGCTAGACAAAGACAAAAAAAGGGGCCATAGAAAGCAAGTTTGTACGAGGGGCACTAAAAGGAACCAATGAGAAATGATGGGCATGTACAAAGCCATCAGCAGGAGATACATCATGTCTCCCAAGGCAACTCATATGCGCTGCCTAGGCTCAAACTAAAAATGTGGAACAGGTTCATTGGGTTGGTTCCAAACCAAAAATTAAGATTGGCAATTGTATTGTCACTAACCCAGGAAACAAATTTGTACTTCAGTCGCTGATGGAAAAACTCTCCTGGATTACTTTCCTTCCCGGATGTATCAAAGCGGGACCCCTCGGCTATTTCAATAACTTAAACACTGTGAGGGCAAATAGGAACTATGCCTACAAACCTTTTGAAATCTCAACTTTTAATTGTTTTACTCCTATGGAACAGGTAGACTGACTACCTTATTGAGAGTCACACCTTAGAACTGGAATGGCATTTAATAAAAACATCTTTACTAGTCCTCTTTCTGGGATCATAAAAGGACAGACCCCAATTCCAGTGACTATCATTGCTTCCCCCGGCCCATGTTTCTGAGCAGATTACCACTAACTTTCTAACTGATGTCAAAACAGGCATAATTCCATAACAAACGTAAGTTCTTCTTTGTAAGCTTTGATACATTTTGAAAGCTCCATTATTGCCCCTAGAGTTATTGAGCCGGTTAGTTCCAACATCCACAATGGTGTTAACAGAGGCTTCTTTCCTTTAACAAATATGAATTCTTCTCTGTCAGCTCTTACACATTTACCACTGGAAAATGATTCTGCACAGTTTGATTTTACATGCTTGTTTTGGAATGTGGCAGGTGTGCTCAATGAGGCAAAGAATGCTCACGGTTACAACCTAATTAAGTATTTTGACATTGTATGCTTGCAGGTAACCTGGTCCAAGGACAAAGTCTATATTGATGGGTTTCTTTCAATCCAAATTCCAGGGAATTCCCAGAAAAGGCCATCATAAGGATGGCCTCCTAACCTTAATTTTAACTACCTCTCAGAAAAGGTTATTAACACCTATTTGGATTCTCCCCATCTCCAAATCATAACTGTTCTTTTTGGTCAGAAGCTAGTCCTTGTTATTGTAAACCTTTACCATAGCAATTTTATTTATAGAAATGTAGACGTTATAGCTTTATTAGATAAAATCCTTACTCATCTGTTAGCCGAACCTAAGATAGAGTAGTTTGTGATTTGGGGAGGCAATGTTAATTGCATGCTGTGTACCATATTAGATCTGTCTGTCTGTGGGCTGACAGGGTGATACACTGAGAATTTGTTGCATTTTGTACATACACCCTGCAAGGACATTTGAATTTCTATAATGAACAAATTGTCACTTTATCTCACAACCAATCTTATCAGCCATCTCTCCTCAGACCTCACTTCATTTTCGGGAAGGGGCCAAGGTAGTCTTATCATCTTCATTGCACCATTTCAGCATTTTAATCCTAAGGCTGCTGACTTTGCAAGTCTATATAGTGGCTTAAGTGACCACTACCCTTTATCCTTATTCTTGGATACGGGTACAGATAAACAACATTTGCCTCCATCTCTTATTATCCCAACTACTGATACCATAAATAAGGGGATCACAATGAGATGGGTCACAGTAGATTCCAGGGCCATTCTAGAAGATCTGTTAAAACAATGTGTGGATCAGGTTTTAGCTTGCCTGAATGATGTTCCTAACCCTAATATCATGTTGATGGCATTTAAGGAGATTTTCCATTCAGTTACCGACTTCCTGACAATCCACAGTGGGACAAGAGAAAATAATTAATGAAGGTGGTTTGACAGGAACTGTTCAAAGTCTCATAAAAAACTCATATAAGCCCTAAGGCACGTTCCATGTGATAGGGACTTGGTGAGACTTTGTAGATATAATTATAAAAAGGCTATCACCCAGAGTGAAATAGACATTAGATCTGAACCATGGGAAAAATTGCATGTAGCTAGTAAATCTTTGGACTCCCATTTGTTTTGGAAGACTGTAAATGACCTATACTTCAATGATGATCACAATGCCCATATCCATGTTGTCATTCCACCACAAGATTGGGTTGAGAATATCTCAGAGGTATATTGCACTAACAATGGCATTTCTATTTACCTTGATCTAGATACCCCCATAACATTAGATGGCACTACGAAGATAGAGCCACATACCTATAGGGAGGTTATCTGTGCACTGAAACTTACTCAGAGAAATAAGGCCCCTGGCCATGACAGAATACCAGTTGATCTTTTCCTAGATAATCATGAGCTATGGGCTTCTTTGTTGACAAACTTCTTAAGAAGTGTGGCAATGGAAGGCCCCCAGAAATTTTGGTAATGTTGAAATATATTATCTGGTTTTTTTTTAAATGTAATAGGTCAGACCCTCAATGCTATCACCAAATATTTCTAATTGACACCAAGATCAAACTTATAGGCAGAATCTTGCTTGAATGTCTGGAATTGTGGGTGACGGATAAGGGATGCTTCTCCCAAGTGCTGTTTGAGTTTAGACAAGGTCTCAGGACACTGGAACAGTGCCTTAACCTTCATTTGGTGATATCCAAATATACAGTGGCCAAGAGTGGCCCTATTCAGTTTCATGGACTTAACTGCAGCATTCGACTGGGTGGATAGAGGGAAAGTGTGCGCAATTACATGACATGGGCATTGACTCTGCTCTGGTTCACTTTCTGGCCCGAATGCTTGAAGGCGAGACAGGGAGTGTGAGGTAAGGGGAAAATGAATATTGTGTCTGTACGACCTAGAGAAACAACTGAACTTAGATGAGGTTGATGCACCAAAGGTTTAACAAAGGCAATTGCCTACCTTATTGTACGTGGACAATTGTGTCCTAATTTCAAGAACAGGGGTAGGTCTACAAAAATGATTAAATAGCTTCTACCTTTACATGAAGGACTTAAGTTCAAAAATACAACTAAATCCCACATCATGGTCGTAGAGAAACCTCATACAAACTTGAAACCACATTCCATCAATGGCAAGAAACTATCTTACGTCTCTTCTTTTGCCTATCTTGGGATACATTGATTAAAAAAGTGTGGACATATTTGATCCAGAAAAGGAAGCTAAGGTTTGAGCAGATTGCTGAGGCCCTTTTTAGGTTTGCGGGGAAGCAGGGTAATACACCTTTGGATGTTATGATTAAAATCTACTCCATAAAATGCCTCTGTGGGGTATCCTATAGTGCAGGGTTATGGGGTATTGTGATCTCACTGATTTACAGGTTGCTGAAAATGTTTTTATAAGAAGACTCCTGTAAGCTCAAAATAGTCTCCCCAAATTGTAATTGTAATTGTAATCATATTTATATAGTGCTTACTACCCCTGACGAGGCGTCGAAGCGCTTTTCGATGAGTAGCACGCTACTCCGGAACCCAACAAGAATTAGTGATGGATTAGTATCGTTAAATAATGAGTACAGTTTTAGTATTATTATGAGTTAATTTGAGCCGCGGATATGAGAGTTTGTTAGTTAGACTGGAGTAATAGAGGGGTGGAGGAGGAAATATATCCAGAGGTGTTAATTGGGAGTATATCCTTCATTTACTCAACCCAAAGGCTTGGGATGAGTAAAGGGGGGTGGAGGGGGAAGAGATTGTGGAAGGGTTAGGGAGAGCATAGTAGCAGGGTGAGATGAATGCAGGAGAATTTAGTAGGGTTGTGTGGGAGGTCACAGAGGTAAAGTGAGGTTTGGTGAGTTAGATGTGGTGGGAAGAGCTTAGGCAGAGATATTTAGGAGATGAAAGTGGTAGAAGGGATTTGGGATGAGTCAGAGTGAGAATGGAGGATAGTTTGATAGAGACATGACATAAGAGTGATGAGTAGATAAGTGTGATAAGATGAGAGCAGGAATTCATAGATATCTAGTATAACAACCCAAAAAATCAGGAGCCATGCAATGATCCACGAACATGCCAAGCACAGAAACAACATATACACATACACATACATATATACATACATATACACATACACATATACATATATATACATATATATACACACACACACACATATGCACATACAATACATAATTAGGATCATGGGTAAAAAAATACTTAGTCAGACAGGTTTAAAGAGTGTGTGTGTATTTTATTGTTATGACATAGTAGCAATACATATTTTCCAAAGAAACTATAAATAAATAGAAATATACATATAATCTGAAAAAAATATTTATCCACATAGGCATATGCAGTTCATAGTTGTTTGAAAAAGGTGGTTATGAAGGAAAGAGCCAACTCTTGAGTAGTTTTCTGAAGACCAGAAAGTTATCTGTGGCTCTTATAGTTGGGGGAAATGAATTCCATAGTTTGGCTGCTTGGACGGAGATGGATGTACCACCTATAGTCTTTTTCTTGTATGGTGGTGTTCTAAGGCGGGGTGCCAGTCTTGAGCGGAGGGTTCTTTGTTGGATGTATTTGATCATTTTCTTTCTGATAAAAAACGGTCCTGTTCCATGTATAGCTTTGTGGGTGATACAAAGCAGCTTGAAAGTGCATCTTCTGGCAACGGGTAACCAGTGTAGTGCTCTCAAGGCAGGGGAGATGTGGGCTTGCGGCTTTATATGTAGTAGTAGCCTGGCTGCGGAATTCTGGATACGTTGTAGTTTTATCATAACAGATAGAGATGATCAATGGTAGAGGCTATTGGCATAATCCAGTTTGGATAGTACAAGTGAGATAGTAGCTTGCACTTTGTGTGGAAATCCGAGGTGGGGGAAGATGCGTCGTAAAGTCTTTAAGGTGATGAAGCTTGTGCGTGCTAATTTGTCTACTTGGGCATTCATAGTTAACTTGGAATCCATGGTGATTCCTAGGTTTTTAACTTCCTTGGATAATTGAGGAGGTGGTCCGAGATCGTCAGGGCAGACGCACAGAGGGTCATAACTTTTCCAGTCACCACATATGAGTATTTCTCTTTTGGAGGTATTTAGTTTGAGATGGCTCCAGGTCATCCACTGATCAACGGCTCTGAAGCAACTGAAGATTTGTGAGTTTTCAATGTTTTTGGGGTCTTCTAATTTAAGTAGTATTTGTGTGTCATCTGCATAGTTGTAGCATGTGAGATGGAAATCATTGATCAGTTCTGGTAAAGATATCATGTAGATGTTGAAAAGCAAAGGTGAGATGATTGACCCTTGGGGGACCCCTGCTTTTGTGAGGTAGGGTTCGGACGACAAGGGGGGCGAGTGGATGATATTTGCTCTTTTTTAAAGATAGGAAGTAATGCAGTCGAGAGCAATCCCTTGTATGCCGGCTTCATGGAGTCTTTGAGTTAGGGCGTCATGGTCAACCGTATCAAAGGCAGCCTGTATTCCTTCTGTTTCTTGTATATGAGACAATTATGTATTAAACTGTGTTGACATGCAGTTAGAAACAAACACATAAGGACCAGTGAGGGTTTAAAAGATTCGCAAGAACAGCAAGATAGCTAGACTTCGGAAGGGGATGTCAAGTGAGACCTTTCACTAGATTTAAGAGCGCTTTTCACTGAGCCAAGTTTAAAAACAACCCTGAATAAAGCAGACTTCATCCAGGGTGTGAAAACATACCAAGGTCTGGCAGAGGCATTGTGCTATAATTGCATGTATACAGTGCTTCAGGTCCTGTCGAGATTTTGGACTGGTAGCAGGCTATTTTGTGGGATTGTTATGTTTTTTTTTCTTTGTTAGTGTTTTATAAAGGGAGAACCTTCTACTCTGTGTCTCCAGTAGCGGAAGATAGAACCCGCTCGTCACAGTCTCATACGGATCACGCTCCAGTACATCATCAATTCACCTCCAGGAAGGATTCTAGATCTTTTTCTGCTATGGAATCTCTGAGCGCAGAGCCTTCCTTTATCTTTGCCAAGCCCAAGAGTTAGGGTGGCTTGTCCTTTCCAGAAGCTGAACTTCAACTGGGGCACCTGTCACGTTTATATTTGTAAGTGCTTCCTGTTGAGGTTTAGTTTCTGTAAAATGAGCATCATGGCCTACCCAACCGGAGTATTTTCTACGAGTAAGTCAGTAAGCGTTTACCTAGCATGTTTTATATGCCCAGTTTATATTGTACACTAAGGCTACGTGATGGACCACGGGGGAAACGTCTCCAGCAACCTTGTGTGCCTTTGGCAATGTGATTGTTACTAGTGCGTCTTTGTGGAGATGTCCTCGTGGTATTGCGCATCAACAACGCACCACCTGAATCGGAGGTAAACGCAGTGGGGTCGTTTCGGAAAGCTGTCCATCATCCTGGTAAAAGGCGGGAATTCCTTTGCCTACTACGAGGGTGGACGGGGCGTGGCTCACCGGGCGGAGCTTACAGGTGACTTATAAAGGGAGAACCTTCTACTCTGTGTCTCCAGGTGAGGAAGATAGAACCCGCTATTCAAGTCAGATACAGATTACGCTCCAGTACATCATCAATTCACCTCCAGGAAGGATTCAAAATCTTTTTCTGCTATGGGATCTCTGAGCGCGCAGACTTGCTTTATCTTTGCCAAGCCCAAGAGTTAGGATGGCTTGTCCTTTCCAGAAGCTGAGCTTCAACTGGGGCACCTGCTACGTTTATATTTGTAAGTGCTTCCTGTTGAGGTTTAGTCTCTGTAAAATGAGCATCATGGCCTACCAAACCGGAGTATTTTCTACCAGTAAGTCAGTAAGCGTTATCTAGCATGTTTTATATGCACCGTTTATATTGTACACTAAAGCTACGTGATGGACCACGGTGAAAACGTCTCCAGCAACCTTGTGGGCCTTTGGCAATGTTATTGTTATTAGTGCGTCTTTGTGGAGATGTCCTCGTGCTTCTGCGCATCAACAACGCACCACCTGAATCGGAGGTAAACGCAGTGGGGTCGTTTCGCAAAGCTGTCCATCATCCTGGTGAAAGGCGGGAATTCCTTAGCCTACTTCGAGGGTGGACGGGGCGTGGCTCAGCAGGCGGAGCTTACAAGTGACTTATAAAGGGAGAAACCTTCTACTCTGTGTCTCCAGGTGAGGAAGATAGAAACCGCGCGTCACAGTCAGATACAGATTACGCTCCAGTACATCATCAATTCACCTCCAGGAAGGATTCTAGATCTTTTTCTTCTATGGAATCTCTGAGCGCACAGCCTTGCTTTATCTTTGCCAAGCCCAAGAGTAACGGTGGCTTGTCCTTTCCAGAAGCTGAGCTTCAACTGGGGCACCTGTTACGTTTTTATTTGTAAGTGTTTCCTTTGAGGTTTAGTTTCTGTAAAATGAGCATCATGGCATACCCAACCGGAGTATTTTCTACGAGTAAGTCAGTAAGCGTTACCTAGCATGTTTTATACGCCCCCTGTTTATATTGTACACTAAGGCTAAGTGATGGGTCATGGGGGAAACGTCTCCAGCAACCTTGTGTGCCTTTGGCAATGTCATTGTTAATAGTGCGTCTTTGTGGAGATGTCCTCATGCTTCTGCGCATCAACAACGCACCACCTATGCCACACAGAACTGGGTTTAGTGCCATTAGAGGATCATGTTAAATTAGACCCTTTATTGTTCTAGATAGCAATTTGGGTTAAAGAGGAAACTGAGCTTAAAAAGGTTATTATTAAAGACTGCAAATCTCTAGATAAGGCACGAGGGGCATATTTATACCTGGTTTGGGCTGAATTAGAGTCAAAATAAATGACGCTACTTCAGCGCAAACATATCTCTATATTTATATTTTGGTTCTAGCAAAAAAGTAATGGAGTCAACGTCAGTTTCTGGACGTGGAAACCTACCTTGCGTCAATGAGATGCAAGGTAGGTGTTCCCATGCACAAAATGACGATATGGCCTTAACGCCATATTTATCCCCCCATGCTAAATTCAAGCACAGGGTGATGGGGACTTAAATAATGGTGCTAAGCTTGCTTAGTGCCACTATTTAACGCCTGGCTTTGGACAGGCATTAGGGGACCGATGGGCATGTTTCCATGGTCACAGACCATGGAAAGAGCCCACAGGTGCCCTTCCCTGGCCCAAGGGACACCCCCACCTACCCCTACCCACAGGATTGGGGACCCATCCCAGGTAGGTTCTGGCAAGTATTTTTCTCCCCCCCCCTCGGGAGCCCTAACCTTGGGCCCCCTGCATGGCACCGGCACCAATGGCCATGCCCTAGGGGACATTTGTCCCCTGGCATGGCCATTGGGGTTGTGGGCATGACTCCTGTCTTCACTAAGACAGGAGCCAAGTCCATGGGGGTTGTGCACCAGGAAATAGCTTTACTCTATTTAGAAATATTTTTGTGTCTCTAAACAGTGTGGCGCCATAAATCGGTGCTCAACCTCTGGTTCCCCCTACGCTTCCCCACCTGGTTAGCATCATTTACAGTGACGCTAAGCGGGCATTACCGCCGGCTAGCTCCATTCCATAAATATGGCACCCGGCAGGCATCCAGGAAAGGCGCTAGCAGGCGCTATACTTTTACACGCAAAACTGTGCAATGCAGTTTTGCGTGTAAAAGTATAAATATGGGCCCAAATTTTACTTGGCTGAAATATGATGACCTTGCCTTGATAGGGAAAGAGCACTGCTATCACACTCCCTCTTAATTGTACAAGTCTACTAAAAAGCAATTAAAACAAGACTTTTTAGGTGCACGAGCATAACAACGCAAGGGAAAGAGATAGGAAAGAAGAGGGTATCCGAATATTTCCCATGTGTCACTACCAACCTGTATATCACATTTCCATTCTCCTACATGCAAAGATTTTACTTGATTAGATTTGTGTTTGGTAAAGCCCACTACCTAGTTTCATATCCCAGCCCAGCACATCATGACTCTCTTTCAGATCCCTTTCCTTTTTTTTTCAATTTATACACTGTACCAAGGAAACTATTTATAAAACCTTTTTTGAAGCATTTGAATATATGAACATTTAACCAGCTTTATTTTACTTGCTGCTCCTTCAAACAGGATATATTTGTTTTATGGTTTATAGGTATATATCTGCTGCTGTTTGTCTGAGAAAATGGGTGGGGAAATAAATTGCTACCCGTGTAACACTGTGATAACTGTAGTGGGTGGCTGAGTGATCGTCGGGGAGAGTGGTAAGAACACACAACACGCATTGAGTGGTTAATACGGAGCTGCTGCCGGGGTCAGCAGCGCTCCTCTTTCTTTCCTTGCTGTCGTAAGCCCAACCCCCTTAACCTCAGTTTGCAACGAATTATCGGAGAGCCCGGATGGCTCTCAACATCACCCCCCAGTTTTTAGTTATTAGAAAGAAACATTTGTAGGAAAACCACCTTTAGAACAAATGGTAAGAGACCTTGAAAGAAAAATAGAAGAAAAGAGAAAAGTTCAGATCAGTGAAAATAGAAACATTCAAAACCCCTTTTACTTTCTCTTTGGAACCCAACAATGTGTACGTCAACATGCAAAGTCCCTCAGTCTCTGGCTGGGTGCTGGGTTAGGTCGCAAGTGATACCTCTCACTCTGACCTGCGGTCTCCTCATGACTCACATCACCTGTTGCTGGCACAGGAGTGGATCCATGAGCTTGCTGATTACCCAGTTCCTAATCAGCCAGAATTTCATCACCTCCTTCTTTCCACATCACCGTTGGCCTGCGGCTAATAGGGCGTGATCTTTCAGTGACAAACTGCCAAGTGACCTAAGTAGTCTTGGAACTCTTGGCTGTGAAACGGTGGACCGTTATCAGTTTGGGCCAAACAATCCAAAAGTTTTCTCCAAGACTGGACTTATGTTTTCAAATGCAGTTGATGCAACTAGTTCCACCACTGGGAATTGAGTACAGGAGTCCATCATGACCACGGTCAGCCTTCCATCGGGAAAACTCCCAAAGTCCATGCTGACCTTTGACCTTAGCTTGGAGCCGGGTGATTCCGTGATCAACGGAGCGGTGGGCTGATCGATAGCGGTGATGGCATAGGAGTGGTACCTCGTGACAAGAGTATCCACCATGGCATCCATGCCAGGGAACCACACCTTGGCCCTGAGGTGAGCTTTGGTCTTGGCGGCCCCTTGGCACCCTTGGTGAGCCAGGCCAACCATGCGGTCCCACAGGCACTGGGGAAGCATTATTTTTGGGCCTCGCAGTAAAAGACCATCACTCCCAACTGACAGTTCGTCTCTCACTTTCCAGACTCCTTGCATGGCCATACGTTCCTCTTGGTCAAGCGACCGCGTGCTCTCCAGAAAGTGCTTCCACTCCTGTTGGTTCAATGCATCTTTGGCACCGCTGATAACTGGGCCTTTCCCCAATGCTTCGGTTATCTCCTCTAGTGTTATAGCCACGGGAGAGACCACTTGTACCACCACCTTCACAAAACTTTCCATCCTTTCTCCTTCGTCCTCGGACATGTCACTTGGTTGAGACAAGGGGGATGCCTTGACAGACAGTCACCCAGGTAGTTTACTCCCGGCCGGTAGGCAACCTTAAACCTGGAAGACTGAAGCAAAACAGCCCAGTGCTTAATCCTCGAAGGATCCTATTGCGTGGATCCGGCACGGGCGATCTTGGCTGATCACTTCCACGTCTATGGCACCTTGCAGCAGAAGCGGATCTCGCCCCCCATTGTGAATAAATGAATTCATGATTACATATACAATGTGCATTTTTCAATAAATGCAACATTTCAAAATACAAGTGTAAATGTGAACGAGAACTACAAATGTTCATGTTAAGGCTAAACATTAAAACACATGTATGCATAAAAACTCTAACTTCTACAGTGAATGCACCTTCAATAATATGTTTCAGTGCTTCATTTAACAATAATAATGTTAAGGCACACAGTGTATATGATGTCAGTTACATTTTTGTATTACTTCTGTAATGTTTAGTTTGGTGCATTTATAAAGTACATGGCTACCCGAAGGCCTCCCAGAGCCGAAGCGGAAACAAAATGGACTGAGAGGAAGAAAGTTAGGCTCTGAACAATAAGATTTTTAGAATTCTGCAAAAGAAGAGTTCATGACTGATCTGACGAAGCTCCAGAGGGAGGGAGTTCCAAAGTTTGGCTTGTTAATAGGACATGGATCTGTCCCCCACTGTGCTCTCTTAACCAGAGGGATCTTCTTCAGAGAAGCCGTCGAGGATCTAATAGACCTGTGAGGGGTGTAGTGTGAAGCGTCAGGCCTTAGCAGGGCAGGGTCCCTATTGTGCAGCGCTCTATGCATAATGCAGATGGGTTTAAAGTTCATCTGTTCTTCAACCAGAAGCCAATGGAGGGAGGCTATAGAAGGTCTGGTAGACTGGTGCCTTGGAAGATTCAGGAGGAGACGTGCAGTGGCATTCTGTGCAACCTGAAGTCTCTTTACTACATACTGGTAAGAGATGAAGGCCCTCATTACAACCCTGGCGGTAAATGCCGCTTACCGCAGTGCAGAAGACAGCCAACATACCACTGCGGACACGGAATTCCGCTACAGGTATTATGACCCACAGCTCGGAATCCGCCATAATACAGACACCCACACAAGGCGGCCACACCAAAGGTCAGTGATAAACTGGCGATAACAAAACCTCCACCGTCACGCCAACAGGAATATGCCCACACTATCACGACCCACGAATCAACGCAGCGGTCTTTCAACCGCGGTAATCCATTGGCGGTACATACCGCCGCGCTCAAAATACACACCCATATACAAAACACAACCACATTGGACAATTCGAAATACACACACCTGATACACATACACACACCACACCCACACACGCAATCCAATATAAAGCACACACCCACATCTCCCACAAACCCTTACTACCAGAAATTTGAAAGAAGGCCACAGAGAGACACCACCTAAAACAACACCAGCATCCACAGACACACAACACCATCACTTATACAACATCCACGCACCTCAAACAACACACACCAACACATCCCCTCACACATCACAACACACACCACCTCACACATCACCCACACAACATCATGGCACCTCAAAGACACCCCAGGTTCTCTGAGGAGGAGCTCAGGGTCATGGTGGAGGAAATCGTCCGGGTAGAGCCACAGCTATTCGGATCAGAGGTGCAGCAGACTTCCATTGCAAGGAAGATGGAGCTATGGCGCAGAATTGTCAACAGGGTCAATGCAGTGGAACAGCATCCAAGAACACAAGATGACATCAGGAAGAGATGGAACGACCTACAGGGGAAGGTGCGTTTCGTGGTCTCCAGACACCAGATTGCTGTACAGAGGACTGGCGGTGGACCCCCACCTCCTCCCCCACAACTCACAACATGGGAGGAGCAAGTCTTGGCAATACTGCATCCTGAGGGCCTCGCAGGAGTAGCAGGAGGACTGGACTCTGGTAAGGCAAATCTTTATTACCATATCCCCCACCCCACCTGCATGCCAACACATACCCACACCCTTACCCTCACCCCCTCACTCTAACACCTCACATATGCCCCACCATCACAACCCAGCCATCTAAATACCAAGCCCTGCATGCAACACCAAAGCATGGACACCCATCACCAAAGCATGTCCACTACAGATACCCACACAGACCCCAAACCAACTATCACACAAGGACCAAGCCAAGAATGCAAACACTAGAGTACAGGATCACTCACCCATTGCACACGATGGCACACACAGATGCAATAATCATGCCTTTAAACCCCTACAGAACCCCTACCCAACGTCACCGGACAGGAGGTGCCAGACATATCCAGTCCCCGCACAGAAGAGACCAACAGTGATGACAGCAGCTCTGCACAACTGGATTAAGATGACCAGCCCGGCCCATCAGGGACCTCGGGACAGTCGGTTCCCCTGACACTGGCACAAGCCACCACAGAGCCTCCCCCGCAGGAAACACCAGCACAGCACCCACCCAGCGGGCCCATCCCTCTGTCCCCAGGACACGTCAATCAGCAGTGTGTCCACCACTACAGGGAACCCAGGCAACCCCACTAACACAGGACCAACAGGGACCTGGGGGCAGTGGCAGTGGGCACACGGTTCAGGGGACAGAGGCACAGGATAACAGGCACACTGGGAGGACTGCTGTGCGACAGGGGGAGGACAGGCCAGGGGAACCCACTCTCCACGAGGCACTCTCCAACATCATGGGAGCTTACCATCATTCCTAGGAGACGATGACAATGGTACTGGCCAAGTTTCAGGAGAGCCAGCGGCTGCAGGAGGAACACTACCTTGGGATTAGGGAGGACTTGAAGTCCATTGACAACACCCTGGTCACCATTGCAGGGGTGCTGAAAGACCCTGTCAACACCAGGAGGGCCACAGTGGCACAACAAGGGGCCCCTGACACTAGCCGGGACGATGAACAGCCCTCCACCTCCGCCAGCGCTAGTGGACAGGAAGCACCGCCACAGGAACACGACACCAGCACCCCACCCCCTGCAGATGGAAAGCCACCCCGCAAATGGTCCCTGAGATCCAGGAACAAGACAGAGAACATTGTCAAGACCCCCAACAGGAACTGAGACCCCCCTGAATGTCACCCTTCTGTCCCACTTAGTCACACTGTCCATCCTTCAACTGCCATTGCTCCACTTCCTATGCCCCTTTGGACAATGCACCTGTGAAACAAATAGACTGGACTCTGCCATGGACATTTCTCCACCATCCCCCCCAGCCCATTTTACAACCCCCTCCACTTATTTGCACAGAAATAAACACACTTCAATCACTAAACAATCTAGAGTCAGTCTGCGCTTTCATAAACATGTAATTGCAATAACCATGGAATATAGCAATGTCAATTTACTTGTGCACACACCGATGTAACACAGCTGTAGGCCTGGAGGAAGTATAGCAGAGGGCACAAAGTGGGACCCACATCTGTGAAATGGAAAGCCAAAGTGACAAGTCAGGGTCGATACACTGAGTGAAAATGACGGACTTATGCTAGCTCCACAAATTGTATGAGATGTGGTAGGCAGTGACATCTTCTTACCTGTATCTCACTGGAAGTATTGCATGATTATGTTGTTTCGGTTGTCGATATCCTCCTCTTCTACCTCCTCTTCTTCACTGTCCACAGGCTCCATAGCTGCCGCAAGACCACCAGCTGGCCCATCCTCCTGCAGAAAATGCACCTGTAGTCGCAAAGCCAGGTTGTGCATCATACAGCAGGCCACTATTATCTGGCACACCTTCTTTGGTGAGTAGTAGAGAGAACCACCTGTCATATGGAGGCACCGGAATCTGGTCTTCAGGAAGCCGAAGGTTCGTTCGATCACCCTTCTAGTTTGCCCATGTGCCTCATTGTAGCGTTCCTCTGCCCTTGTCCTGGGATTCCTCACTGGGGTCAGTAGCCATGAAAGGTTGGGGTAACCAGAGTCACCTGCAAATATCTAGGGACAACTGTTAGACACACACTAACCCTTAGGGACAACCCCATACCCAGACACCTATTCACACTGTATTGGGTCCTTGGCCTCACCTATTAGCCACACACGGTGCCTCTGGAGTTGCACCATCACATAAGGGATGCTGCTATTCCTCAAAATGTAAGCGTCATGCACTGAGCCAGGAAACCTGGCATTCACATGGGAGATGTACTGGTCTGCCAAACACAATGGGGGTCATTCTGACCCTGGCGGTCGGTGATAAAGCGGCGGCCAACCCGCCAACAGGCAGGCGATCCAAAAAAAAGGTATTCTGACCCTGGCGGGAACTGGCAACACAGGCCGCCACTTTAACACTCCGACCGCCACGGCGGGACAGACAAACAGCGCGGCGGTCACCGCCAACAGACAGGCGGCAGACAATGTACCGCCCACCCTATCACAACTCACCAATCCGCCACCTTTTCCGGGGCGGGAGCCCCGCCGATAAAAACACGGCGGAAACAGACTACGAACGGGAAAACGCTCACCTATACACACTCCACGAGGACGGAGAACAGCATGGAACCCAAATTAAACATCCTACCAGCTATTGTCTACCTGCTCATCTACCACGAGTACGAACGCTGGTGCAGACGACAACGGTGAGTACTGCACCTACGACACAGGGGAGGAGGAAAGCTTACGGGCACACACATATGCGCCCCACCCCCCAACTATCTACACACCAATGCAGAGCACCAAGTCACAGTGACACCACCCAAACCCCCCGGAATAATGCAAAGACATAATTAAAGTGAGAAACAACATTTATGTATAAAAGAGGTTCTTTGAAGTCATGGTAAAATAGCAATATGAATTGTAAAAAATCAAGTGAGAACATTGCGAAACCGATAAACATAGGCAATAAGTCCTGCACAGTCACTTAAATTTCCACTGTCCGTGGGCCAAAGTGTATCAACACATGGGCAAAGCCCACACAGGAGACCTGAGTCCGTTGGAGAGAACACTGCTGGGGCATCAGATGACAAAACTACAGGCACCTCAGGGGGAAGGGAAGGGGGGGCACCTCAGCCACATGAGTCCACGACGCCAGATCCACGAAGGGTCCACCATGCCCACTGTGCCATCCTGGGGAGTGCAAAGCCACAGTCTCACAAGTCTCTACAGTGAGTGGTCTGCCCACTGTGCCATCCTGGGGAGTACAGAGACACAGGCCATCAGGTGGATCACAGACTCCACAGGTAATGGAGGAGGCAGGGTGCCCCGAGTGCAGCGTGAACACTAGCTCGACACAGAACCGGCACTGTCAATTGGCCAGTGGTGCATGACAGGAAGGGCCCAGCGGAGCGGTGCTTGACAGGAAGGGCCCAGCGGAGCGGTGCTTGAGACGGCAGGGCCCAGCGGAGCGGTGCTTGACAGGAAGGGCCCAGCGGAGTGGTGCTTGAGACGGCGGGGCCCAGCGGAGCGGTGCCTGACAGGAAGGGCCCAGCGGAGCGGTGCTTGAGACGGCGGGCCCAGCGGAGCGGTGCTTGACAGGAAGGGCCCAGCGGAGCGGTGCTTGAGACGGCGGGGCCCAGCGGAGCGGTGCTTGACAGGAAGGGCCCAGCGGAGCGGTGCTTGAGACGGTGGGGCCCAGCGGAGCGGTGCTTGAGACGGCGGGGCCCAGTGGAGCGGTGCTTGACAGGAAGGGCCCAGCGGAGCGGTGCTTGAGACGGCGGGGCCCAGCGGAGCGGTGCTTGACAGGAAGGGCCCAGCGGAGCGGTGCTTGAGACGGCGGGGCCCAGCGGAGCGGTGCCTGACAGGAAGGGCCCAGCGGAGCGGTGCTTGAGACGGCGGGGCCCAGCGGAGCGGTGCTTGACAGGAAGGGCCCAGCGGAGCGGTGCTTGAGACGGCGGGCCCAGCGGAGCGGTGCTTGACAGGAAGGGCCCAGCGGAGCGGTGCTTGAGACGTCGGGGCCCAGCGGAGCGGTGCCTTTCTGCACGGCGGGGCCCTCTTCAGCGGTGTCTTTCTGCACGGCGGGGCCCTCTTCAGCGGTGCCTTTCTGCACGGCGGGGCCCTCTTCAGCGGTGCCTTTCTGCACGGCGGGCCCTCTTCAGCGGTGCCTTTCTGCACGGCGGGGCCCTCTTCAGCGGTGCCTTTCTGCACGGCGGGGCCCTCTTCAGCGGTGCCTTTCTGCACGGCGGGGCCCTCTTCAGCGGTGTCTTTCTCCACGGCGGGGCCCTCTTCAGCGGTGCCTTTCTGCACGGCGGGGCCCTCTTCAGCGGTGTCTTTCTGCACGGCGGGGCCCTCTTCAGCGGTGCCTTTCTGCACGGCGGGGCCCTCTCCAGCGGTGCCTTTCTGCACGGCGGGGCCCTCTTCAGCGGTGCCTTTCTGCACGGCGAGGCCCTCTTCAGCGGTGCCTTTCTGCACGGCGGGGCCCTCTTCAGCGGTGCCTTTCTGCACGGCAGGGCACTCTTCAGCGGTGTCTTTCTGCACGGCGGGGCCCTCTTCAGCGGTGCCTTTCTGCACGGCGGGGCCCTCTTCAGCGGTGCTTGTCCAGTCATTCAAGGGAGCCAGACCTGGCCAGGACTCCCTGCTTAGTCGCCCTCCGACCGTGCAGTTGCTGGACCCTTCTGTGACGGAGTCCTGGGCCCGTGGGTGTCCTCCCTCACACCCGGGATGGGGCTTGTGGGGCCCTCCTGGTCCACGCCCCTGCTGGCTGACTTCTCGGCCCTGCTGCCCTTGCCCTCCTTCGATGAGGCTCTCTGGCCCTTGCCTCCCCTGGATGTTGTGGCATGTGACGGCCCAGGACTTTGCTCCTTGGGGGCAGCCGTGTCAATCTTCTCGCGGCGGCCCTTGATTTTACGGGTCCTCTTTCCAGGGGGGGGGGCTGGCTGTCCCCTTGCTGCTGGCCGATGTATCAGTGCTGGGAAAGGGTGGACTCCAAAACCCGTGCACAATGGTGACACTTGAAGCAGGGCTGGTGGAGGCTGAGGTGCTCTTGGGACAGACACAGTGGGAGAGGGCACAGGGGACGTGTAAATGGCAGTGGGGGTGGTGACTGCACGTGTGCGGACTGTACTGGAGGGTGTGCTGGTGATGGAAGTACTGGCTGATGGTGGTGTGCATGCAGGTGTGAGTGGAGATGTCACAGGGAGGGAGGAGGGAGACGAGGAGGAGGGGGACACAGGGGTGGTAGTGACTGTTGGCATGCCTTCATCTGGGTGTTGCTTGGGTGAATGCTTGTGTGATCTGTGGTGCTTATGTCTGGATGAGCTGCCCTTGGGTGTTGAGGTGTGTGCAGGCTGGTCTGATGGTGTGGATGGGATAGGCTGAGGAACAGGAGACAGAAATAGGGTGGAGGCAGTTAGAAGAGGGAGGCTGGAAACAGGGACAATGGCTGCCGTCAGTGCTGAGGCCAGAGCATTGAACGATCGTTGATGGGCAGCCTGACCCGAATGAATGCCCTCCAGGTATGCATTGCTCCGATGCACCTCCCTCTCTACCCCCTGGATGGCATTCAAAAGGGTAGACTGTCCAACAATGATGGTCTGTAGGAGGTCAATGACCTCCTCACTGAGGGCAGCAGGGCTAACATGGGCAGGGCCTGAGGTGCCTGGGGCGAAGGAGATGCCCGCCTTCTTGGGCGAGCGGGCACGGAGCGAAGGCTGAGGGGCTGCTGGGAGGGCGGAGCTGGTGCGCTGGGTGGCGGCTGTACCTGTAGAGGCGGGGGGCCCGGATGTTGCCGCCACCGCTAGGGAGCTCCCTTCCGAGGACGTGTCGGTGTCGCTGGTGTCACCACGGGTCCCCGTTGTGGTGCTCCCCTCGCCCTCCGTATCACTGGTGACCTCGGTGTCTGTACCATGGCCCACCGGGGCCTTGTGAGTTGCAGCTCCCTCGTGCTCCGATGCCAATTCTCCTCCGCCTGATGACGCTAATGCACACATGCACAAGAAGATAAAGAAAAAGGGTGGGGGAGAAATAAAAACAGGTTGAGTGCATGCATTGTCAACACCGTTGGCGGAGAGGACAGACACAGGAGCCTCATGCACTACGCCGCGCAATCGGGGTACACTACTCAGTACTTGTGACTAGGCCAACAGGTCTATGGACAACAAATGCGCACATGGGTGATGCTGGACCATGGATTGCTGTACTTGGCACCCTACAGAGGTGGGGGGCGGGGGCACAGGGCCATGCCTAAAGGAGGCGACTACACTACAGAAAGCGCCCTGGCCTAATGTCACCCACAGCCCTCCTCCCCCACCCAGACGCCTCCACTGCGTGTAAAGATAGCAGAATGTGCTGGTACTCACCCCCTTGTGTCTGCTGTGATGTCCTCACGCGCCCATCCAAATCGGGGTAGGCCACCGCCAGGATCCGGGACATCAGGGGGGTCAAGGTATGACTGGCACCCCTCCTACGTTGGGAGGCCATCCCCAGCAGTGACTCGGCGGTCTTCCTGGTCCCGCGGCGGATGTCCTCCCACCTCTTTCGGCAGTGGGTGCCCCGTCTGTTGTGGACCCCCAGGTCCCGGACTTCCTTGGCGATGGCACGCCAAATGTCGACTTTCTGATGGGCGCTGACCTATTTGACATGTACAGGGTGGGAAAGGAAATTTCAACATTTTTCTGCATGTTAGATGTGATTGCCCCCCCTCCCCAACCCTGCCATGTGGCACATGCTCTCATCTGTCGTGCCTTGCACTCCTCATTCGCTCCCCACCCCACCATCTTACATCCACCATACACAACCCAGGCATAGCCCATTCAACGTGCACCCAGTGTACTTACCTGTTGGTCTGGAGGACCGTAGAGTAGCGCATACTGGGGCAGGACCCCATCCACAAGTTTCTCCAACTCTTCTGAAGTGAAGGCAGGGGCCCTTTCCCCAGTCGCAGCAGCCATTGTCTCTTCCAGACCGAGGTCACAGCAGCACTTGCAGTATAGGTCCTCTCCTGTGGATGATCAGGTCTCGAGTGATTAAGCAGATAGAAAATGGCGGTCACGCCCGTGGCGGTGGGTACCGCGGCGGTGCGTACCGCGGCGGTGCGTACCGCGGCGGTGCGTACCGCGACCGCCGGCGCACATCGTCATTGGCTCCTGAGACCCATAGGGTTCAATGTTAACCAATGCTGCTTTGCGCCGCGGTCTTCGACCGCCTACCGCCACGGTGTGCCACGCCAGCGCAGTGACCTCACATCCCACTGTCACACTTCACAGGTCAGGCAGCCGCCATTTCAAGGGCCCACATGGCATGATTTCTACTGCATCACACAGGACCAGGCCTTGCATTGCCACTCATACAAGCCTTTCAATGCATAGCGATTCGTGTACTGTGCAAGCTGTGGGAACGAACCTGTGGGTTGCTTGACTCTGTGCTCCATGTTGTCCTTCCTAGGCACCGTCCGCTGGGACTTGCGAGGAGAAGGATGAATCCTCCCGTGTACCGACCGCTGGTGGACCTGTCGACAATGGAAGAACGACATATTATACTTCGATACCGACTTGACCGAGCCACTATACATGAACTGTGTGCCCAGCTGGAGCCAGACCTGATGTCCCCCATCCGCCAACCCACAGGGATTCCCCCTCTGGTGCAGGTTCTGTCAGTACTCCATTTTTTGGCAAGTGGGTCTTTTCAGACAACAGTGGCCATGTCATCAGGGATGTCTCAGCCTATGTTTTCTAAGGTTTTGTCCAGAGTGTTGTCTGCCCTGATGAAATACATGCGGAGATACATTGTTTTCCCTGAGGAGGGTGATTTGGCCACTGTGAAGGGTGATTTCTATGCCCTTGGACATATCCCCAACATCATTGGTGCCATTGATGGGACCCATGTGGCTTTAGTACCCCCAAAAGACAATGAGCAGGTGTACAGAAATAGAAAAAATTACCATTCGATGAATGTTCAGGTGGTCTGTTTGGCTGACCAGTACATCTCGCATCTAAATGCCAAGTTCCCGTGGTCAGTGCATGACGTGTATGTCATGCGAAATAGCAGCATCCCTTATGTGATGGAACAGCTACAGAGACACCGTGTGTGGCTAATAGGTGACTCTGGTTACCCCAACCTGCCTTGGCTATTGACCCCAGTGAGGAATCCCCGGACCAGGGCAGAGGAACGGTACAATGAGGCACATGGGCGAACTAGGAAGATTATAGAACGGACCTTCGGGGTCCTGAAGGCCAGGTTTAGGTGCCTGCATATGACAGGGGGATCCCTCATGTACTCACCAAAGAAGGTGTGTCATATCATCGTGGCCTGCTGTATGCTTCACAATCTTGCATTGCGACGCCAGGTGCCTTTCCTGCAGGAGGATGGTCCAGATGGTGGTGTTTTAGCAGCTGTGGAGCCTGTGGAGAGTGAAGAGGAGGAGGACGACACGGACAACAGGGACACAGTTATACAACAGTATTTTCAGTAGCACACAGGTAAGAATCACCCACGCCATTTTACATTTACTTCTGGCCTCCTGCATCTCTACTTTCTGTGTTTCCCCCCAGTTCCTTTTCACTGATTTTTGACTTTCCCTTCCCTTTTCAGAGCTGTATGACCCACAGCGTGACTTCTGCTTTGTTTGCCCATGGACTAATGCTTATTGACACTGGTATGTTGTCATCACAATGTAAATGAACATTATTGCACCGTTATGTGTAATACATTTGTAAAGAATACAAGCAGACTCCTGACATTTGAAGTGCAATTGGTGATTTATTTTAAGTGCTGCGTATAGGTCCATGATAGTAAAACGGTGATGGGTGGGGGTGGAGTAATGTCCATGGCAGAGTCCAGTTCTCAGTCGCACAGGTGCATTGCCCATATGCCTGTGGAAGGATGGAGCAGGGGCAGTTCAAGGTTGGACAGGGTGACAATGTGGGACAGTGGGATGACATCAGGGGGTATCGTTTGCTGGCGTCCTACTCTGTCTTCTTGTGTGATCTCAGGTTCCGCTTGCGGGGTGGTTGATCTTCAGCAGGAGGTGGGGTTCTGGTGGCCTGTCGTGGTGTGGGGGCCTCCTGTCCACTAGCGCCGGCGGAGGTGGTAGGCTGTTCGTCGTCTGGGCTGGTGACAGGGGCCCTTTGGGGTGCCACATGGTCCCGCAATGTGGTGACTATCTGGTTGAGGGCCAGGACGATGGTCCCCATTGCGGTACCGATGTTCCTGAGTTCGTCTCTGAACCCCATGTACCGTTCCTCCTGCTGTGCCTGGATCTCCTGGAACCTGGCCAGTACCGTCGCCATCGTCTCCTGGGAGCGGTGGTATGCTCCCATGATGTTGGTGAGGGCCTCTTGGAGAGTGGGTTCCCTGGGCTGGTCAACCCCCTCTCGCACAGCAGCCCTCCCAGTTGCCCTGTTTCCCCGGGCCTCTGTCCCCTGGACGGTGTGCCCACTACCACTGCCCCCAGGTCCCTGTTGTTGTTGGGGTGGTGGGTCAGCCTGGGTGCCCTGTAGTGGCGGACACACCGCTGATTGACGCGTCCTGGAGACAGAGGCATGGGCCCGCTGGGTGGGAGCTGTGCTGGTATTCCCATAGGGGGTTGGGTCTGCTGTGGCGTGTGTCTGTGTCTGGGGAACCGACTGTCCAGAGGTCCCCGATGGTCCGGGCTGGTCATCAGGTTCTAGGTCGACAGAGCTGCTGTCATCACTGGGGGCCTGTTCTGGGGGCGGGATGGACAAATTTGGACCCTCCTGGCCGGTGTGTTGGCGTTCGGGCCCTGCAGGGGTAAAAGAGTATGGTTATTGCTTCTGTGTGTGCCATGGCGTGCGATTTGTGGGTGCCCTTGTCCCCCAGTGCTGGCATTCCCTTGTGGGAGGAGTTGTGAGAGTGGTTTGTGGGGGGGATGGGTATGTGCAGTGGTCATGCTTGGGTGATGGGTGTCCATGGTTTGTGTTGGCATTCAGGGATTGGTGTTGTGTTGGGTGGGTTGTGCTGGTGAGACATTGGCAGGGAGGATGTGTGCTGGGGGGTTGGGGGTGAGGGTGGGGGTGTGGGTTGGCATGCTGGTGGTTGGGGGGGGGTGAAGTAGTTGGGATTAGACTTACCAGAGTCCATTCCTCTGCCTACTCCAGCGAGGCCCTCAGGATGCAGGATGTTCAAGACCTCTTGCTCCCATGCTGTGAATTCGGGTGGAGTGGGTGGGGGTCCGCCGCCAGTCTTCTGCACAGCGATGTTGTGTCTTGACACCATCGACCGCACCTTCCCCCGTAGGTCGTTCCAGCGCTTTCGGATGTCTTCCCGGTTTCTGGGATGCTGTCCCACAGCGTTGACCCTGTCGACGATCCTTTGCCATAGCTCCGCCTTCCTGGCTATTGTGGTGTGCTGCACCTGTGTGCCGAATAGCTGGGGTTCTACCCTAATTATTTCCTCCACCATGACCCTGAGTTCTTGGTCCGAGAACCTGGGGTGTCTTTGGGGTGCCATGGGGTGGTGTGGGGTGGGGTGGTGTTTGTGGTGATGAGTGTGGTGTGTGTGGTGGTGTGTGGTGTTTTGTGCGTGGATGTAGTGTGGGTGATGATGTTGTGTTCCTCTGTGTGTTGGGGTTTTCGATAGCTGTGCTCTCTCTCTCTCTCTCTCGCCTTCTCTCCGAATTTCTAGTAGTGGGGGTTTGTGGGTGATGTGGGTGTGTGTTTTATAGTTGATTGGATGTGTGGGTGTGGTGTGTGTATGTGTATCAGGTGTGTGTATATCGAATTGTCCAATGTGGCTGTGTTTTGTAAAGGTGTGTGTATTTTGACCGCGGCGGTGTGTACCGCCAATGGAATACCGCGGTTGAAAGACCGCTGCGTGGACTCGTGGGTCGTAATGGCATGGGCGTGTTTGTGTTGGCGTGACGGTGGAGGTTTGGTCATCTCCAGTTTATCGCTGACCGCTGATGAGGCGGCCTTCCGTGGATGTCGGGTTTTTGGCGGTTTGGCAGTTGTGGGTCAGAATGACCGTGGCGGTTTACCGCGGCCGCGGCGTAGAATGGCGGACTTCTGACCGGCGGTAAGAGCCTTTTACCGCCGAGGTCAGAATGACCCCCAATATCTGCACATTCATAGAATGGTAGCTCTTCCGGTTTCTGTACACCTGTTCACTCCTGCGGGGGGTACCAATGCCACATATGCCCCATCAATGGCACCAATAATGTTGGGGATATGTCCCAGGGCATAGAAGTCACCTTTCACGGTAGGCAAATCCTCCACCTGAGGGAACACGATGTAGCTGCGCATGTGTTTCAGCAGGGCAAACAACACTCTGGACAACACGTTAGAGAACATTGTCTGGGACATCCCTGATGCAATGGCCACTGTTGTTTGAAAAGAACCACTTGCCAGGAAATGGAGTACTGACATGACCTGCACTAGAGGGGGTATCCCTGTGGGATGGTGGATAGCTGACATCAGGTCTGGCTCCAACTGGGCACACAGTTCCTGGATTGTTGCACGACCAAGTCTGTATGTGACTATTATGTGTCTCTCTTCCATTGTCGACAGGTCCACCAGCAGTCTGTACACCGGAGGATGCCACCATCTCATCGCCTGCCCCAGCAGATGTGCCCTATGGAAGAGAACAGCGAGCAGAGAGTCAGCCAACACTGAGGTATCACAAAATGTCATTTGCACAAATTTATGAATCCGCAATGTGCCTATAACTGTGTGTATTCCAGGCCTACATAGGTGTGACGCAGTTATTATTAATGCCATGTGGTCCCCTGAAATGGCGGCTGCCTGACCTGTAAGGTGGGACAAGGGGATATGACGTAACTGCGCTGGCGTTGTACACCGTCGCGGTGGGCGGTCGAAGACCGTGGTGCAATTCTGCATTGGTTAACATTGGGCCCTATGTGTCTGATTAGCCAATGACGATGTACGTCGGCGGTGACGGTACGCACCGCCGCGGACGTGACGGCCATTTTCAGTCTGTTTACTCACTTGATACCTGACCTTCAACAGGAGAGGACCTACCCTGCAAGTGCTGCTATGACCTCAGTCTGGAAGCAACAATGGCTCATGTGTCTGAGGAAAGGGCCCCTGCCTTCACTTCGGAGGAGTTGGAGAAAGTAGTGGATGGGGTCCTCCCCCCGGAACACGCAACTGTACGATCCTCCAGACAAACAGGTGAGTACACTGTGAGCATGGGCAATGCCTGTTTTGAGTGGTGTGGATGGAAGATACATGATGGGGGGGCTGAGGCCTGCATGTGCGGATGGTGAGTGTATGTGCAACAGAGCAAAGGTGGGAACGGGGGGCAATGATTATGACGGTCCAGACGGGTAAGTAATTTCCTTTCCCCCTGTACCATTCCTCTAGGTCAGCGCCAACCAGAAGAAGGGTATTTGGCGTGCCATCGTCAAGGACATCCAGACCCTGGGGGTCCACCACAGACGGAGCACCCACTGCCGGAAAAGATGGGAGGACCTGCGCCGCTGGAGCATGAAGACGGCGGAGGCCCAGCTGGGGATGGCCTCCCAATGTGGGAGGGGTGCCCGTCGCACCATGACCCCCCTGATGTGCCAGATCCTGGCGGTGGCGTATCCGGAGTTGGATGGGCGCTTGAGGGCATCACAGCAGCCACAAGGGGGTGAGTACACTCTCATTCCGCTGACTTTGCGCGCATTATGAGGTGTCTGGGCGGGGGAGGTAGGCAGTGGGTTCCCCTAGGCCAGGGCGATCTTGGTAGGCAGGGTCCCTTGTGAGGCAGGCTATGTGGCACCCCAACCCCACTAGTGGTTAGAGCCATCTACACCTAGTCAGGCTCCTGTGACTTCCAGGTGTGCAGCAATTGGGCTTAGGCCTCGTACCCCATGGGCATGTGATTAATCTAGGAACTATAAGTGCATGGCGTAGTGCAGAGGGCTGCTCCCTGTCTGTTGTGTCCTCCAACGGTAGTGGTGTTGCATGCACTGAACATGTCTTTCTTCTGTCTTTCCCCCCCTTTTTGTGGTCTCCCTGTTCTTGTGTGCAATAGCATCATCAGGCGGAGGAGCAGTGGCACCGGAGCAGGAGGGAGCTGCATCCCACTTGACCCTGGAGGGTGAAGCAACGGAGTCTGAAGCCACCAGTGGGACGGAGGGCGAGGGGAGCTCCACGGCGGGGACAGGAGCAGAGACCAGCAACAGCGACTACTCCTCTGATTGGAGCTCCATTGTGGTGGCTGGCCCCTCTGTGCCCACCACATCAACAGGTACAGCCGCCACCCCCCTACCAGCAGCGCCCTCCCAGCAGCCCCTCAGCATGTGTCCTGTGCCCGCTCACCCAGGAGGATGGGCCTCTCCTTCGCCCCAGGCACCTCAGGCCCTGCCCCAGTCAGCCCTGCTGCCCTCAGTGAGGAGGCTATTGACCTCCTGAGATCCCTCACTGTTGGGCAGTCTACCATTTTGAATGCCATCCAGGGTGTTGAGAGGCATTTGCAACAAACAAATGCATACCTGGAGGGCATTCATTCTGGCCAGGCAGCCAACAGATAGCATTTCAGGCTCTGGCCTCAGCACTGATGGCAGCCATTGTCCCTGTGTCCAGTCTCCCCCCTCCAACCTCCTCCACCCAGACCCAATCCCCTGTACCTCAGCCTATCCCAAGCACACCATCAGACCAGCATGCACACACATCAACACACAAGAGTGGCTCAGGCAAACATAAGCACCACACATCCCACAGGCACTCACACAAGCATCATACCCATGCTCACATACCAACATCCACTTCCTCCACTGTGTCCCCCTCCTCCCTCTCAGTCTCGTCTCCACTCACACCTGCATGCACTACATCCACAGCCACTACCTCCATCACCAGCACGCCTATCACCACACACCGCTCACGTGCACTCACCACCCCCACTACCATTCACAAATCCGCAGTGTCCTCTCCCAGTGTGTCAGTGAGCCCTCCTCCCAAAGTACACAAACGCAGGCACACACCCACCCAACAGCCATCCACCTCACAACAGCCTCCAGCGCATGCACCTTCACCCAAATTCAGCAGACGTACACCTCCTACAACCACTACCTCTTCCTCCACTCCCAAACCCCCTCCATCTACCCGTCCCAGTGTGTCTAAAAAACCTTTCCTGTCAAACCTTGACCTCTTCCCTTCAGGAAGTGTTCTAGTTCTAGGTTCTAGTCCAGCACCTCAGCCACCACATCCCCAGGCACAGTGGTGCCAGCAACTGCGGGGTCATGGAGTGTGCCAACCATCAGGGCTGCCAGTGTGCCACAGAGCGAGGGCAAGGACATTCCGCCACCTGCCAAGGTTAAAAAGGTGCCCAAGGGTGAGAAACCGAAAACACCTGCCACCAAGGGGTCAGCGAAAACGAAAGGGGATAGTGGCAAGACAACTGCGCCACCATCAAAGGTGGGGAAGGGCCAAAAACTGAAGGGCAGGTCAGGAGAGGGCATGGTGGCACCGACTGAGGGACCAGTGTCACACCTTCTGTCCACGTCCGCACCAACCTGCACGGCGGCAAACACCGCCACCTGCACCGCCACCTGCATCGCCTCCGGGACGTCTACAGCCGCTGCAACAGTCCCCAGGCTCTTCCCCAGTGGGCAGCCGTCCGAGGCTGCAGGAGACATTCAGCTTTCTCCCTCAGCAGGTGCTGACACATGTCCTGCTGCCACAGACCCCGCAGCCAGCACTGCCACCACAGAGCCCCGCAGCCAGCAATTCCACAACGGACCCCGCAGCCAGCACCTCCACAACTGACACCGCCGCAAGCACCTCCATGACTGACACCGCCGCAAGCACCGCCAGCGGCCCCGTGACGTCCTCGGACAGTGGCACCACTGCAGACATGCCTACCATCCCCAGTGGTTAGTTATCCGAGGCTGGTGGTGAGTTCCAGGACCCTGGGCAGCTTCCATGAAGCATTACTGTCATCACAGTTGTCACCTGCAGGTGGAATGCGTAGCCGCAGCAGTGTGGGGTATGTCGCTTCCTCCATGCTGTATCATGCTACCTGTACCTCGGCAATCTCGTGGCACACACACCAAGGTGAGGGAATTTTACCGGCCACACTGCACGTGGAGCCCTCTGGGCACCAAGCCGCCTCTAGAACAAGTGGAGAAAGGCATCCACTACCTCAGTCCTTGGCAGGATGAAGCACTCTGGGCACCAAGGCCCCTCCAGAACCAGTGGAGTATCACATCCACTACTTCAGTCCTTGGCAGGATGAAGCACTTTGGGCACCAAGCCCCCTCCAGAACCAGTGGAGAAAGGCATCCACTACCTCAGTCCTTGGCAGGATGAAGCACTCTGGGCATCAGGCCCCCTCCAGAACCAGTGGAGACTGTTATCTCCAGGATAAAGCAGTGGACAAACCAACCACTGGAGAGACTTGAGAGACTGTGGCTTTGCACTCCCCAGGATAAAGCAGTGGGCAAACCACCCACTGGATAGACTTAAGAGACTGTGGCTTTGCACTCCCCAGGATAAAGCAGTGGGCAAACCACCCACTGGAGAGATTTGAGAGACTGTGGCTTTGCACTCCCCAGGATACATCAATGGGTGTGGAGCCCCATCGTGCAGCAGTGGCGTCGTGCGTTCATCTGGCTGAGGTGCCCCCCTCCCCCTGAGGTTCCTGTTTCATTTCGATCTGATGCCCCTGCAGTGTTCTCTCCGTTTCCAGTCAGGTATCATGTGTGGGCTTCGACCATGCATTTTGGGCCCAGTGGTCCACGGACAATGATTGGTGCACTATCCGGACTTCTGTAGTTGGTGTACATAATTGCGTTTACTGGATTTTGAACTTTGATAATGAGATTTCACATGATTACATTTGTTCAAATCAATTCTTTTTGTCCTTGCGTTCTTCCAGGGGGTGGGGGGGCTGTATGTGTACTGTTGCTGCATGTATTTGTGTGTAGGGTGTTGTGGGTGGGGGTAGGGGTTGGGTTGTTGCATGTTGCGTGTGTGTGTCACTCTCTTTTCCCTCCCGCCTCCTCTGTTTTGTAGGTGCAGTACTCACTGTGGTCATCGCCGCCATCGTTGGTGCTCCTGATAGAAGAGAAGGAAGACCAGCATCGGCAGTATCTGCAATTCGGGCTCCCTGGTGTCCTGGTTCCTCGTGAGGTGTGGAGAGGTGAGTGTTTTCTCTTCTGTGTACTGTTTCCGCATGTTTTTGTTCGCATTGGTTCAGCCCCGGAAAAGGTGGCGGATAGGCATCTTGTGATGGGGTGGGCGGTACATTGTCTTCCGCCTGTCTGTTGCCGGTGTCCGCTGCGCTGTTTGTTTGTACCTCCGTGGCGGTCGGAGTGTTAAAGTGGCTGTCTATGTTGGCGGTTTCCACCACGGTCGTAATCCCATTTCTTTTTCCGCCGGACTGTTTACGGTATTACCGCCGCTTTAACACCGACCGCCAGGGTTGTAATGAGGGCCTAAGTAAAGAGCATTGCCATAGTCCAAGCACGAAATTAGGAGAGATTGAACAATGAGCTTTTTGGCTAAAAATTGAAGAATATTAAAAGTTGTCCTTAGAAGCCTTAGTAGTCTGTAACAGGTAGCAGCCAGCTTTTTTCAATTGGTAATCCATGGTGAGATGAGAGTCCAACCAAACTCCCAGAATCTTTATACTTTTTTTTGGAGGAGGCAGACTTTTCAGCCCTTCAGGGACTGAAGACGGGGACGTATGAAGAAGATAGTTCCCTAATAACATCACCTCTGTTTTGCCTTACTTCAGTTTAAGTTTGCAGTCAGCCACCCATCTGGCTACCACTTGAAAACAGGGGGTTAGTATGGGATGATCCAAATTAGTATTTGAGGAGAATGAGAAAACCAGCTGAGGGTCGTTGGCGTAAGAAACCAACAACAGAGGTCTACGATCTCAGCTAAAGGATACATGTACGAATTAAACAGTATGGGGCTCAGGGAAAATCCCTGAAGCACCCCACAATTAAGAGAGAAAATGTTGGACAGGTAGGATCGATTGAGAACTTGAAAGGTCTGGTCCTCCTAAAAGGAAGAAAGACATTTCAAAGCACAGCCGTTGATACCTGCCTCAGAGGGCAGTGTTGTAATAACCTTCAAGGGGTTCCTCTTCAAAGTAATGGAGGGGGACCCCATACTCTGGACCAGTCAGGAGCTCTCAGGTCCGGTGCCCATCCTCCCCTGGAGCTAGGGGCCCCCTTGCACCAGGGGGTGGGGCTGTGGGGCTATTGTTACACCACTGGTGTAGGGGTGAACCACAATTATGCTGCACCATGAAGGTCAACCAAAATATATGTGTTTAGTTTACATCAATGGTGAACTAGCAACTAATCACAGAGCCTGGCTGATAGACCATTTCCTCTGAAAGGCTGATCGGAATGGGGCAATGTGTGTCACGTAAAAAGTCTAATAGACATGTGGTAACTCTGCTAGAGTCCTGCCTGCCTTTCAAAGGCATTGGCCAACCTTAAAATGGTAAGATTTCTTTTCAAGCTGGCATCTCAAATGTTGGTATCGCTGAGACTTTACTCAGATCAGTGTGTAATCTAAAGTAGTAAGGAACAAATCCAAATACCATAGCTCAATAGTTAAGGTTAATGCTGCAGAGATGCATGTGACACCAGCCGTCGTAAATTCAAGGTTTTGTAAAATAGTTTAGTGGGATAATATATGGATCTGCTGTTGAAATGGTGTGCTCTCTGGCCTTCACAGTTTCCAACCTACTCGCCCCACGCCAAGAAAAAAGTTCAATAAAACAATGTACAGTAGATTAATTCCGCTCAAAAACCAATATAAGAAGTTGCTAATGTATTAAAGAATAAGTAGTCCGAATTTTTCAGAAGCTCATCACTTATGAACGCCTGCGCTGTTGAATTCCAAGGGTGTCTAGTCTTGGTTCCATCTAATGGCTGTTTCACACAAAACCATACTCTCTAGCACCAGGTCCTTTTAAACATTTTGTTCAGCGGTGGTGTACAGTATTTTCAAGTCTACTCGTTATGAGTACTGGCTCACAATGAGATGTGTGATGTATTCAGCATCATTTAGTTTTAAAAAGGACGGAATCCAAGATTCGTCTTCTGATTCCTCAGACCAAAAGTGAGCAAACAGCCTTTATCTCCACTTGGAACAGATCATCCAGCTCACATGAATGGGGTGATCCCAAGTAAGATTTCACAAATTCCTTTGAAATGCAAAACTTGTATTTTCATGTAGTGCTTGCTAATGCTGCTTGATATGAAATAGCAATTTAAATATCAAGGGGCACGCTACACAGTGTAAAAGTAGTGCAGTACAATTTTCAATCTATCTTAATAAAGGCGACAGGTAGAAAAACATTGGAACAAAATAATGCAGAAATGCAATTTTTGCAACACTCACGGAGAGGAAATATGTTTGTACCAATGGGGTAGTCGAATGACGTTTCTGTACTGGTTAGTATATATTTGCAGTGGACCCGTTTTTTAAAAATTCTGTATGGGGGCCTCTGATATTAGTATTACCAAAGACAACCTTATCGTCTAAGGGCTAGATTTAGAGTTTGGAAGGACTACTTCACAAACCTGATGGAGTACCCTGTGCGCCAGTCCCTTTGGTCTGCCCTCCTCTTTTAAAGTTGGACATGCCACTAGTGTTCTGTCAACAGAGCCCCCGTTGGTTCTATCAACAGAATATGTGCCTCTCCATCACTGCCAGGAAAAAGCTGGTGGTAGGGGACGGTAAAAAATAATAAGGACCCCCATACTGTTGTGCGGTTCCTATTTTGGTGATAAGTCTACGTGTTTAGGCTGGCAGCACGAATGAGTGTGGGAGACTGAATCATCCTCATACCACTTGGTAGTGGTCCGCCTAACTCCTAGCTAAATTGCAGTGCCTCACCCAACCCATTAGGGGAGAGGTAATTTGTGGAACCTAAACCTGACACGCCGACTCCTCAGGGAAGTCTTAGAAATAGATCATACCCCATACTCAGGTACTCATGCATGATAAGGCAGTATACAAAATGCAAATTGGATTCCAATGTATTTATTTAAGCAATTGCATCCTAGTATAAAAGGCATGTGCTGCGATAATAAGGTAGATAAAACATATCATGGTAATCATCATTAAAATAAAGAAGATGAACAATCCCACCATGCTGTGTGATTCTAGGAAGCCTAGGGATTCTAGAGATTCTTACTAAACTCTATGTCAGATCACAAAGCGTAGTGGTTGTAAGCCTTCTGCCTGACCCGACCTAAGGGAGTAGCCCTAAACCCAGATCTGAATAGAGTAGCAGTGGTCTGCCTGTTGTCTGAATGGCAATCCTCTCAGGAAGCTGAAGAGTCAGTGCCAGCAAAGGCCAAGTTGTCTGTAGTGTGGTACGTGACCCAGGACTGTTATGACCAGAATGCCCTCTACCCTCTTTAGGCCTATGTGTTGTTTACATAATAGCCCATACAGAGTTAGAAGAAAGAGCCTGACGCAATGATGTGTCTCGAGGAGAGATGGTTCCTGAGCTGGTAATACAAATGGGCACATCATGTACTGTTCATGGCAGCCTTGGACAAAGGTGCAGATTACATGTAAAACATTGGTTTGAATAAACGTGCAACATGAACTCTGCCTTCCTTGAAGAATAAAATATGTAAAATATGTAAAATAATCACTAAAAGCAGGCTTTGATAAAATAAGAAATACAACTTGAATAAAACATAAACATTATAAAAGGCATAAACTGTGGGTCTAAGCTTAGGTAAGGGCTCCCAACCCAGGCACAAAAGGTCGTTACCACAATAACCAGGGGAAAAACAATCTGGGTATGGGGGCCAAATTAGAAACTATACAAATGTATGAGGCCAACTGTCATGACTTACTGTACAGTCAGTCAAACATTTCCTTGATTAACAGGTAGCACTATGATAGTGGTTTGTGTTAATGTAGAGCTGTCCAAAGAGCCGGCAAGCAGTTGGAGTTCGCTTAGAATAGTGGACGTCATTTTCTCTGCCATCCTGACAGAGTAAACTCTGTCTACAAAAATAAAGGTTTTTGGAATAAAGAAATGCTGAGTCAGACCTGCTGGATATGGAGCCTTTGAAATGCAGATTATAGACAGATTACCACAGTGAATGCTTAATTGTTTAAGATACCCTATACTTCTATGTGAAAATGTTCTGTATCAGCCATTCCAGTGGCATAGCAACAGTTCTATGAGCCAAATGAAATCAAGGAAGATGGTCCTTCCCTTCCTATGTACAAAATGAAATTTCGGTGCCTAGGGCCCCTAAGCAGCCTGGCTCCAGTGCCACTGTACCTGCTGCACCTACTGACCCATATTTTGCTACAAAACTTAGTCATTCCTATCAGAAGGAGTTTACATTTGGCTGAAAGGCCCCCCTCTGTCTCCATAATGGAGAGGAGGTAGTCCCAATTGAGAGAGTAGAAAGTCCAAATGAGCAACAGCCCAAATGAAAGAAAGGGGCCACAGAACAAATGGAGAAAGAAAGGAGGCTAAATCTACAGAGGAGTGGACTTGGCTGGTCAGAGGAGGGAGCCCACATGGAGGATAGGGGGCAAATGGAAAGAGTCCAAACAGAAAGGAGAAAGCTCACAATAGGGGAGCAGAGAGAATATCAATGGAAAGGTGAGAAATCCTGAATCGAGAGAGCAATTGGCACATGGTTACTCAAAGGGAGGAAGTATAGCACCTTAAGAGAGAAAGAGCAAAGACCACAAAGGTGGGAGGGGGGCAGAATAAAGAAAATGAGTGGGCTTAAATGAAAAAAGGAACGGACCAAAGAGAATCTACAAAGTGAGCCCACCAAGAGCGAGGTTACAGCAGGATGGAGAGAGATTAAACAGAGAGAAGATGATGGTTCGAATGAAGACAGACTGTGTGAGAGAGAGGGGAGACCCAGAGAGGGAAGAGTTCAAATATAGAGCGATACCAGAACCTTCATAGATAGAGAGACATTACAAGTGAGAGAGCAGAACTTGCCTAAAGAAAAGAAGATCTATGAAAATTACAGAGAGAGAGACTATAAAATGCAAGAATCAGAATAGAGAGATCCAGACTAAGGAGGGTGCTGGAGCTCAGGGTTTTTTCTCTACTCTGGAACCATAAACCAAATCCTGCATATAGGTTGATGGATCTTGTGATGCCCACCGGAGAAGTAAGGAATCAACATCAACACAAGAACATCATCAATTATTAATCTTTGTTCAGTCAATCAAGAGAGTTTAGTGTGAGTTAAAGGGTTTTTTCTTATTCTTTTGGTTATTCATCTTTTATCAAAGCATTTATCTCCAAGCATCATCATTAAAAGTTGATATAATCAATCAAACAATATTTGATGAGGATATTAGTCACTGTAATTGTTATCAATGGTGTGAATGCAAAAATAATGCAACAAGCTTGTTCCATAAAGAAACTCCCTATGCCAAATTAAATCAATATTACGTTCAAGAAGGAAATGTGTCAGTTCAGAAAACCCTAAAGAGTTCTGATGAGAGAAATGAAATCATAAGCTTGAAGCTATAGCCACATAAGCTGGAAAGTATTCTCTGCAAAAAATCAGACGTTTAAGAAATTAGCTGAGACTTTGCATGAAGAGATGTCCAAGAAACTCAATGAGAAGTCTCCTATCAAAGGGTCAGGAAAGGAAATTGGGGTCTGAGAATCCATCTAGGATAAAGAAAGGGTCATAGCACTAATTGAGAAACATGCACTAATATAAATACACAAATTCTATGCTGAAACATTTCTGCTCTTTATCCAACATGTTGACCAGTAGGATTTCAGTACACTCTTGGTAACAGGTTTACTCCCCATCTTCTCACCAGAATGCTATTGTCATTCAGATATGAGCACTTGAATGTTGCAGTACATTATTCTTGTTTTATACAAACTTCTCACAAATCATCCTTCCTGGTGTGTTGCATCATTTGTCGTGAGAACCTCACTGTCAGATGTCTAATACAAAACAAATGATCATTCACTGACTCATAAACAGAAGCTTCCGCAACAGTAACCTCTGCAGCAAAATTAAATCATTTTGTCAGCAATTAAAATAGCTTTTATCAGTCCCCCATCAGATGGTTGAAAAGCCATCACAATTTCTTCACAATTTGATCTTTTAGAATATTTAGAGTTTTTAGTTTTTAGAGGGCACTCTCATTCTCTGTTGAGTCATCCCTTTCAGTACTCTGCTTTACAGATTCTTTCAACCTTTTGTATTCTCTTTTTTCTCATCCATTTCTAATTCTTCTCTAATTTGACTGTTTCTCTATTCTTTGATCTACATCCTCTACTGAAAACGTATATAGTTCTCAAACAAATGTTTATGATTAGCATACATTTCAGAATGACTCTAAAAAGTCCTCCTACTACTGTTGCAGTCCAATTACCAATAATAGAAACCCCTTTACCTACATTTACTAAAACATTAGTAGTTTCTAAGGTTTCTAATTCAGGTTAGAAATGTGCTTTGCAAATTCTTCTATATCTATGCTCTCATTGGAAATATATGAACACCAATGTTGAGCTTTCAACATCTTGCAGACTCTGCCTTTCTCTGCTAGCAAAATATCTAAAGCTAATCGATGTTACAAAACCATTTATCTAATAGTCACTAATTCTGTGCCAGTAAAGCATGATATGCACTAGTTGCAAATGTATCCACTACTGTTGACAGTTTTCTAAGTTTCTCATCATTCAAAACTACTACTACAGGTGATATATTTGCTCTAGAAAATCTCCTACTAATTGTTTATCATCATAAACACCACATACGAGTGTTTGTGATGGTGTTTTTGTCAAAGTATCTATGCTATTTACTTGGTAAATTTTGGGAAACAATGAAGCAAACTTACTCTCAGTCTAAATGTAACTGGAAAGCATCTTGTCCACAAACTGTCAGGTGCTAGCCGGCGCCTACAGGGCCGATCGGGAGATTGTAGTCATTAGGGACTACACCTCCCATGAAGCCCAGCGCGGTAGAGATCGCGTAAGAGTCAGCGCACCCTGGAAAGGGTGTGCGTTATTCTGTGCTAATGAGGCAGGTCGGAGCCTCAACGAAGTCGGAGCGGACGGCGTTCCCCAGGGGGGAAATCATCGGCGGCCGGAAAAGAGGAATGAGATTCCTCAGGGCCCCCTCCTGGAAACTGACCTTTTACCGGCAGAAGGAGTTCCTAGCTGCTCCTCCGTTCGAGATCCAAGTACTAAGGAGGTGGTAAGCGGCAAGCTGTGCTACTTGCCGGAGGCTATCGCCTTTCTTTATTTCTGCATTCCTTACGGCCAGGTTGTGAGTGACTGTGATCTATTGGAGCACTTTACTTTTTGAGGTACCATAATAAAGGAACGGCGATCTTATGAGACATATCTTTTGGCTTTTTGTTGGCGGCAATTCAGAATGAGATTTACTGTTTGCAGGATTCCAAACAGCCGGGACAAATGATTCTTGTCAACATTCACTGAGATATGAACGAGTTACTTCTTCAAATATACGTGACATTAACAAAAGGCTCAGTGGGTTAACTGAATCATAGGAAGAAGTGCAAAATAGATTTTCTTCACCTTATTCTTTCTCCTCATGTTTGTTTCTTTATACGTACTGTAGTATTGTTTAGGAGGAGGGGCGGTGAGACCCTTACGTGATTATTAGTGGCCGTAGTTGGCTTGGGGCATCCATTGGTGATACGGATGGAACATAGTCAGGCTTTGGACTAGTTCTGCCCTTATGAGTTATGGGCAGGCCAGGTCGTTTTGGTTTTAGTGAGACCTTATGAGAATAGACAGACAATGTTATAATTAACACTGTGTATTTTTCTTTACAGTTATCCCGTCCCTGCTGATCCTTCCCCTTCCTTCCCTCGCTTGATTACTCCAATGCACTGTGGTTTTTTATCGGTGACTTGGTGGTGTCAGGAGGTGGACCTTGTTTGCATCACACCGAGTCTGAGGAGTACCTACACCGTGACAGAATAACGCACCCACGAATAATACTCCTCCTGCTCGGTGTAATGCAAAGATGGCATCTATGGATGATGTATTACAGGCGTTAGTGGTAGTGCAGCAAGAGTTGGCAGATTCTAGGGTGGAGACAGCGGCCCTAAGGGACAAGGTAGAAAGGCTTACTAGGAATCCCTTCGATGCCTCAGCATCTACACCGCAGGTAACCGTGAACGTCTCCCCTCCAATCCCTTTGGCCAGTCCGGAACGGTTTTCAGGGGACCCCAGGAAAGTTCAGGCTTTTTTAACGCAGTTGTCTCTTCAATTCTCATGTAGACCGGCGTCTTTTCCCTCTAACCTTTCCAGGGTAATGTTCGCTATTTCTTATCTCTCGGGAGATGCAGCTAACTGGGCAGTGCCGTTAGTTAGAAACGATGACCCATTATTATCGGATTGGAATGCCTTTCGGTCGGCCTTTGAGAAGGTGTTTGATCACAGAACAACCACCTTTAGTGCTGATAGAGAATTGCTGGAACTGAGACAGGGGAGGTCTGACCTGGTTACTTATCTTACGACCTTCAATAGACTGGTGGCGGAATCAGAGTGGCCAGAGGAGAAGAGAATGTCTCTCTATTATCAAGGATTAAGAGACGACATGAAGGATATCCTAGCCCAAATAGATCCACAGCCTTCCACGTGTACTGAACTTGTGAATCTTACCTTGAGATTGAATCATCGGCTAGCAGAGAGAAGGGGAGAGCGTAGAGCGGGTGATAGGCGGCCAGTCATTCCAGAAAGGGAGGGGCGACCAGTTCCTAATTCCCATGATTTATGCGGGGAACCTATGGAAGTGGGAGCCGTTAGGGCACCTCTGTCAAGGGCCGAAAAAGAGAGTAGGAGGGTACAGGGGTTGTGCATGTATTGCGGCAGGAAGGGTCATTATGTGAGAGAGTGTCCCCAAAAACCAAGAAAAAGGTTCTCCTACTCCCCCACTCAAAAGGCCGCGGTGACGTCAGGGAAGATATCAGAGAAAGAGGATTTGCCCTTTATAGAACCCCTATCGGGGTTCCGGTTGACTTCTTTAACCCTCTTGCCACAAGAAGAAAAGGCGTCACACCTTTTGTTATCCGTAGAGCTGGTGTCCCAAGATCGAACCCATCCTGTGTGGGCAATGATAGACTCAGGAGCCACGGGAAATTTCATAGATGAAGGGGTGGTTAAGAGACTGGGACTTCTGAGAATTCCAAGAAAGAACCCCGAAATAGTGTTGGCAGTTGACGGTACACCACTGAAGTCTGGACCCCTTACTGAACAAACTGAGGATGTGGGGTTGGTTTTCAGTGGAGTATCTCCGGCACGCAGAGAAATAATCAGGCTAGATATAATAGAGGCTCCTCAGTATGAAATAATTTTGGGAATGCCCTGGCTAAGAAAAAGCAATCCTGTTATCGATTGGCAAACCAAGACGGTTAGTTTTCAGTCCTTGAGGAGTGAGAAAGTCTGTTCCTTATATGATAACCCCCCCGCGTTAGCGTTGGCTCAAGGGTTACAGTTGGCCACAGTGGTGGAGAAAGCGGTGATATTGCCCTCTGTTTACGCCAAGTTCAAGGATTTGTTCGACGAAGGTCAGGCGGAGACATTGCCACCCCATCGTATATACGATTGCAAGATCGATCTGATTCCGGGAGCACTCCTTCCTTCTTGTAGGGTATATGCTCTATCAGACCTAGAAACCAAACATTTGCGAAGATATCTGGACCGCTTCCTGGAAATCGGGTTCATTAGACCATCTTGTTCTCCGGCAGCTTCTCCACTCTTTTTCATAGCTAAAGCGAATAAAGAGTTGAGAACCTGCATCGATTATCGAATGCTGAACAAGAACACGATAAGGAATAGATACCCTCTTCCCCTCATTCCTGTGTTATTGGAACAGGTGAAAGAGGCAACTATCTATACAAGGTTGGATCTGAAGGGGGCTTACCATCTGGTCAGAATCCGTGAAGGGGATGAATGGAAGACGGCGTTCAAGACCCGTTATGGCCTGTTTGAATACTTGGTAATGCCGTTCGGGTTGTGTAACGCCCCGGCGGCTTTCCAGTACTTTCTGAACGATGTTCTCAAAGAATACGTAGACCACTTTGTGATCGTTTATATAGATGACATATTGGTGTATTCTACCTCCCTAGAGCGGCACATGGAACATGTTTCCCTAGTACTCCAAGCATTGCAACAGCACCATCTTTATTGCAAACTTTGCAAATGCGAGTTCCATGTACAGAAGGTTGAGTTCTTGGGGGTGGATTTAAGCCCGGAAGGGTTCTGCATGTCGACAAGAAAAATACAGGCGGTTCAAGAGTGGCCAGTGCCCACTAGTGTGAGAGACGTGCAATGCTTCCTGGGGTTTTCCAATTACTATAGAAGATTCATCTGTCATTTTTCCCACATTGTGTCACCTATAACAAGGTTGCTAAGAAAGGGTGTGTCTTTTGTTTGGTCAGAGGAGGCAGAGGAGGCCTTCTGCTTCTTAAAACAGGCCTTCTGCTCAGCGTCTATACTTCAGCATCCACAGCCAGAAGTACCTTTTATAGTCGAAGCAGATGCCTCGGATATAGCCATTGGGGCTGTGTTATCCCAAAGAAACAAGACCTCGGGACAGCTTCATCCGGTTGCGTTTTTATCTAAGAAGCTATCTGCTGCGGAACTCAACTATACGGTGGCAGAAAAAGAACTACTAGCCATCAAGAAGGCATTTCAGGAATGGAGACACTATCTCTGGGGGGCCCAACACCCGGTCACGGTATATACTGATCACCGAAACCTGCAGTATATGAAGGAGGCTAGACAGCTTACCCAGCGGCAAATGAGGTGGATGCTGTTCTTTTCAGAATATGAGTTTGTAGTAACCTTCCGTCCTGGGGTCGACAATCGCAAGGCAGATTCACTGTCTAGACAAAGGGACGCGAGGAACATCACTTCAAGACCTGATGAAGCAATCATCCAACCGGAAAAAGTGCTTTGTGCCCTTCATATCTCTCACTTCCTAGAAAAGGTCTCTAAGCATAAGTCTGCTGCTCAGTGGAAGGAGTGGGCCGAAGTAAGTCAGGACCGTACCCTTAAGCATGGAATACCGTTGCAAGATAATCGTTTGTATTTACCAACACCTGAACTTCGAATGCAAGCCTTCAATTGGTGTCATGATGCGGTAACAGCTGGTCATCCGGGGTACACCAAGACTGCGCAAATAGTTCAACGACATTTCAGGTGGAAAGGTTGGGCTAAGGACGTTGCGACATGGGTAGCTCGGTGTGAGATATGTGCTCGATCCAAGGGAGAAAACGCGAAGAGCCAGGGCAAGCTGATGCCTTTGCCCACTCCGGAAAAACCATGGCAAACCATCAGCGTGGATTTTGTGGTAGGATTGCCAATGGATCAGGGGTACAATGCTATCATGGTGGTAATCGATAGTCTTACCAAGATTGGTCACTTTCTCCCTTGTAGAAACCTACCTACAGCAAGTCAGACCGCCCATCTTATTCTGTCTCAAGTGGTGCGGTTACATGGTTTACCAAGAACCATTATTTCAGACAGAGGCCCCCAGTTCGTTGCTAGGTTTTGGCGCATGTGGTGCAAGGTTCTGCGCATTGAATCCGCCCTATCCACCAGTTTCCACCCACAAACCGATGGCCAGACGGAGCGCCTCAACCAAACCCTGAAGAAATATCTGAGGTGCTATGCAAAGGACGCCCAGGAATCGTGGGTGTCATTGCTATGGCTGGCCGAACTATCGTACAACAATGCTTGGCATAGCTCGATAAGGGAGTCTCCTTTTCGTGCTAACACAGGGTTCCACGCGGAGATGTTGCCCATAATCATACCTCGGGATGTCACGGATCAACCTACTGTCCATGCTATGGTTAAGAACCTACAATCCATGCAAAAAAAAATACGACTTAATTTGGATAAAGCCAAGGAACAGTATAAGAAATGGGGTGATGTACATCGGCGTGAGGGGCCGGTGTATCAGCCAGGGGATCGAGTGTGGCTTTCCACCAAGTATATACGCTTTAAGATGCGTAGCATCTTTCATCCTCGTTACATTGGTCCTTATGAGGTGGTACGCAAGATAAACCCTGTGGCTTACCGTCTCAACTTACCTGCTTCCTTAAGAATCCATCCGGTGTTTCATTGCAGCCTTTTGAAGCCAGTTCTGTCAGCGACCCGGCGGGCGGTGCCTCCGGTGGTTAGAGACGGGCAGCTGGAGTATGAGGTGCGCAAGGTGTTGGATTCCAAACTACGGGGGGGTAAGTTATGGTACTTGGTTTCGTGGAAGGGGTATGAGGCCGAGGAGGATTCATGGGAGCCGGAAGGCAATGTCCATGCCCCTAGGGCGGTGCAACGGTTTCATGCTTGTCATCCCACTAAACCTGGCCCTAGGAGGCGCTTTGGAGGTGGGCGTACTGTCAGGTGCTAGCCGGCGCCTACAGGGCCGATCGGGAGATTGTAGTCATTAGGGACTACACCTCCCATGAAGCCCAGCGCGGTAGAGATCGCGTAAGAGTCTGCGCACCCTGGAAAGGGTGTGCGTTATTCTGTGCTAATGAGGCAGGTCGGAGCCTCAACGAAGTCGGATCGGACGGCGTTCCCCAGGGGGGAAAACATCGGCGGCCGGAAAAGAGGAATGAGATTCCTCAGGGCCCCCTCCTGGAAACTGACCTTTTACCGGCAGAAGGAGTTCCTAGCTGCTCCTCCGTTCGAGATCCAAGTACTAAGGAGGTGGTAAGCGGCAAGCTGTGCTACTTGCCGAAGGCTATCGCCTTTCTTTATTTCTGCATTCCTTACGGCCAGGTTGTGAGTGACTGTGATATATTGGAGCACTTTACTTTTTGAGGTACCATAATAAAGGAACGGCGATCTTATGAGACATATCTTTTGGCTTTTTGTTGGCGGCAATTCAGAATGAGATTTACTGTTTGCAGGATTCCAAACAGCCGGGACAAATGATTCTTGTCAACATTCACTGAGATATGAACGAGTTACTTCGTCAAATATACGTGACATTAACAAAAGGCTCAGTGGGTTAACTGAATCATAGGAAGAAGTGCAAAATAGATTTTCTTCACCTTATTCTTTCTCCTCATGTTTGTTTCTTTATACGTACTGTAGTATTGTTTAGGAGGAGGGGCGGTGAGACCCTTACGTGATTATTAGTGGCCGTAGTTGGCTTGGGGCATCCATTGGTGATACGGATGGAACATAGTCAGGCTTTGGACTAGTTCTGCCCTTATGAGTTATGGGCAGGCCAGGTCGTTTTGGTTTTAGTGAGACCTTATGAGAATAGACAGACAATGTGATAATTAACACTGTGTATTTTTCTTTACAGTTATCCCGTCCCTGCTGATCCTTCCCCTTCCTTCCCTCGCTTGATTACTCCAATGCACTGTGGTTTTTTATCGGTGACTTGGTGGTGTCAGGAGGTGGACCTTGTTTGCATCACACCGAGTCTGAGGAGTACCTACACCGTGACACAAACAAAATAAAAACTTAGAAAATCTACTCCTGAAACTTCAAATGTATATTCACAATTACTAATCACTACGGGTATTTTCCTAAACTAATTTCTTTTTTTATAAACGCTTAATTTCCATTTTTGTCATTTATCTAATTTCAATTTTGGATAAATCTTCTTTCTAATTTCATCTTCTTCCTTTTTCCAAACATTCTTTAAAATATCTTACTCTTTATTTTTACTATGTAAATTGTGTGCCCTTCTTTCCTCTACTGTCATAATGAATGTTTTCTCTACTGGTTTCATTAAGCAGGCCAACTTCTGTTCATAAATCCTAACTGTATCTAGAACTGTTAGTGTTCTAACGAAGTACTAAGTGGTAACCATTTCTTTTGTTTGTGGTCTTCTGAAGAGGAACACTCAAAGGAATCACATCATAATTAGAAACATAATATTGCTTTCTAGAAAACAAGCTAAGCAGAAAACTACAGGCTTGCATATTATAGAGGGATGTGGTGAAAAGTCTCTTTCTTTGCGGCTGAAGAAGGTAATTGTGATCAAACATAACAATCATCAGTTTCTAAAGCTTGTGGGTATTCCTGAACTAATAATGAGCAAACATTGCTTGAAAACGCTCCTTTTGCATAATCTTCAAATGAAGCTTTCAATTCTGTTTCATCTATTGTGTGTGCAAGTGGAGCAGATGCTGGTGTAGACACAGGTATCCCTATCTCTGGTGTAAAATTACCCCAACTCAAAGTGTTATTATCACTATCTATATAGCTATCAGTGTAGCATTTACAAAGATTCTACATCTAGCCTTGGCAAGGAAACACGTTTGTCTACTGTCAGATCTTCAGTAGAATAGAGCAGCAGGCACATTCAATATTTCGTTTTAACTTCTACTAGTGCAAATAAGCAAAACTGTTTTGAATATTAACTTGCAATTATTTCATTCAGATATTTACAATAATCTTTATGAGTCATGCCTAGTCCTACTCCATTTTCTTCTAAATGTGTTACCCCTACTCTTCTACTGCAATTTTGGCTTAGGGAATCTTCCTAATTGTTTTTATTTTTATTTTGTCATTATTCATGTTTTTATTGTCAGTATCATTTACTTCAGTCTCTTTACTTTTTAACTTTTAAGCACAGATCAGTATTAGTCAATTACAATATTTGCGTAAAATATTACTGAATGATGTTTTTCTATGTGGAATATCATGGAGGTTCAAACAATTCAGGCTCAATTCATCTGGACTCTGATTTGAATCACTTGGCACATTTCCTCATAGTAAGACCATTCTGGTGCTCAATACCTCCAACAAGACATTTTTGCTTTCTTGAATCTCCTCAGTGTCTTCTCATCTTCTGTTTCAGTTACACTGCTAGGTTCTGTTTCTGTGATGATGGTTTGTGGTTTACATTCAACTGACACACTTCATCTCATATGTCTCTTACTACTTGGCCATTCGAATCTCCATATAGGTTTTTCTCTGCTCACACTTGTTCCTTCATGTGAATCATATGAGTGCTCTGGGTAGTCCAACAGTTTACATAGTCAGAGGTCTCGCTTCTTCTTCTTCAAGGGGTGTTTCTACACCACGTTTGAGAACTTTCAGTTACTTCTACTGGTGTGAAATCTTGTATGGTGTTTCAAGTGATGATCCCCAGGCTTGCTGACACCAGACTGCAGACTCACCAAGAAGTAGGTGCAAGCGGAACGGAGCAGAGGAAACAAGCTCCGTGCTCCTGAACCCAGAGAAGTTTGTGCAGGGGTCCCAGCCATGTTGCCCCTGTGACTAAACAAGCTTTATCAGCTTTAGCGGGGATTCTGTTTACAGCAGCCAGCGAGCCATGGTTTGCTGCGGTCAGCCGCCGTCCAGTTGGTGGTTTTGTTAGAAGTGGCAGACAAGTTTTACGATGAAGGGGAAAGTGTTCTGCCCAGCTCCCTAACTCCCTTTTTCTTCTACGGTTTGCTGTCTTTTTCTCCATACTCCATAAGGTAGGACAGAAGACAGCAAGGTTGGGCGCTGTGATTCCGTGCTTCAGTAGGCATTCCCTCTTGCAGACAGAAGCTTAGGCCCCAGGCCCTCTCGGTGGTGCAGAGGCTGCCGGCATTAGGCTAATGTGGCTTGTGCCTCCTGAAGAAGGTCCTGCTCTCAGCACATATTTCATATATTGCTATTCCTTTTGCTTGCCTTTCGGATGTCTGATCCTAATTTCTATCCATTGCCTGCTGTTTGCCCACTCGCTATCACTGCTACCTCTGCTTGTTGTAAATTGTTCCATCTGAAAGCGATCGCAGATCCACAGAAGCAGCCAAGCTGGGTGTTGTTTTGTTTTTCAGTGGTATAGCTGAAGCAATTTTATGGATTTTGCTGAGCGTTTTCTGAGTCCTTGATCATTCTGGGTGAGCAAACGTTTTGGCCTATTCAGCAGCCAATAGGATTGTAGGTGTAAACTTTGAAGGGGGGTTTGTGAGAATATGATGACTTTGAAGAAATTGCATTCTGGGTGAATGATTTCTTCCTCCCCAAGCCAAATTCTAAAAGTGAGGAAAGTGTCACATGGTGCCAGAAGCTCCCAGCAAACTTTTTTCAAACCCCATCCTGTTATTACAAGGTTTCTTCCAGAAAAGGCCTAAAGTTGCTTCTGAGGCAGTGACAGAAGACTCTAGCTGCCGTCCTACTGTCCCTCCTCTCTTGACTACATGCTCTTCTCTGGCCGATGGCTGGATGCACAGGAGGTTCAGTCTATCAGCCTCTTGTGGGGTCACAGCTGCAGTTACCAGCAAAGAGGCAGTGATTGGTAAAGACTTTACTCTCCCCGACATTAAATTCAATTGGCATATGAACGGTAGATAGTGTTTCCCGGATTGTGATTCCTCCCTGAAAATGTCAGATGAAGGGGTGCTGCCAAATTTAATCCCCCCCCCCTTGCTCTCTGTGTCCATCCTTACCCCACTATAATGTAGTTCTTCTCCCCTGGAGGGTTCATTTTCTGAATTAGATGCCTTCCTCCCAAAATACTGTGCTAAGTTCGGATCACGTATTGGAAATGTCTGCAATTTTGTTTGAAGTGCAGTCTGCAAACAAGTTTGGCCTTTCAAAGTCAGTAGTAAATCTTTTTTTGGATAATATTGGGAAACAAAAGTCTAAAACGGTTGTGTCCTTAGGAGGGTTAAAATATGTTTCTGTTCAAGCTGGTGTACTATTGAGCTACATTCTGTCCCTAAAAATGACTGTAATCCTGAAAATGAAGAGATGTTGTTAAGGGAGTTGGGTCAGTGCTCCTCTCTGGGTAAAGCTAAGATTGAGATCTTCCAAATGTTTAAAAACAGGCAAAAAAGGCACTAAAAAAGTTGGCAATGTAAATGGATCAGCATTGCAGTTAGGTGTGGGGCTGGAAGGGAAGTCATCAATTGCTAGTACATCGACTGCATTATACCACACTTTACCTGAGTCAAGTGATACGCCAAGCAGGGCCCTGTTGGAGAATGAGGTGGAGTCATCCATCTGTACGGAGTTAGAAGGGTATGACTAAAAGAAAAAAAAATAGGATTTCCTAAACAGAAAACAAAAAAAGCGCATTTCCCTAAGATTACTGATATAAAGAGTTGGAGGGAGGGGGCGTTTGACGAAATTGCCTCTTGAAGGCAGTGTCTCTACTGAATGCACTATGCAGAATTTCATGTATGATGATCCTGCTAGGACAGAATGGAGAACCGGAGTAGTGTTCATTATTTCCACTCCACCCTCTCTCACCCTTCAGGGAGCATTGCCTCCAATTATCCAATGTTCTGCTTGAGCCTCAAGGAGTTAAAGGGAGAATGGGAACTGGAGTTAGGTTCAAGTGATGTAAGTAATCTGGTTGAGTGGTCTCGAGGAGAAAGTCCTCACTTAGGAGTGACAAATAAAGGATATCAGATCTCTATTCCATCAAACATGAGAAATGCAGATTATGGCACCACAGTACTGTCTTGTACCCTTGTTCCATGCTTAACTATGGGTCAAAATCCTTTTATCCAATGGTTAGGGAATCTCTTTTGATTCCCCTGATAGGCCCTTCAAAAAGGACCTGTGTGGAGCAGAATGCTATATCCCCGCTGGCCAAATAATGAACCTTCCTATAGGCCGGCGGGCAGCAACACTTTCCGGGTGGCCCGGCCGGGACATTGACAGCGGCCCCACATGGAGCCGCCGCCAATGCCTCTGTGCAGTGGGTGCGAAAATCCGGCAGTGACCTGCGCGACAGGGCACTGCACCAGGGGCCCTGCACTGCCCATGCAAGTGCCCCAGGGCACCCCCTCCGCCAGCCTTTCCCTGGCGGGGGAAGTCTGGCGGTGAGTGAAGGCTGCTGATGGCGGCCCTCACCGTGTTCATTATGTGGCGGATAGGCCCGCCATGCCAGCTGGCAGTTACACCTGCCAATGCCGGCATGGTGGGCCAACCTGCCATGTTCATAATGACCACCTTAGTTTCCAGAAGTTTGACTCTGGGAACCCATGATTGGGAACTGTTGGTTTTATTAAGTCAAATGGTCATTCCTTTTGGACAACTAAGAATACTGTTGCCGTAAGTGTTAAGATCGATGAAGTTTGTGACGTCCATATGGGACTTGTTTGTGGTGATCCTATTAATTTTTTAACTCCTATATGGAAACGTTCTGTAAATTAACCTCTAGCCCCATTGGTTCTCGGTTGCTAATAAAGTGCAAATCACCATTTAAGGTAATACATCATTAAATAAATTAATTATTAAGAAAACTGCATTTTCTGTGTTACTTGGTTTGACAGCACAATATTGACTGTCTTAAAAGGTTAAGAACCCGATGCAAACTCCTTGAAAGCAAAAGGGAAGGTTATTCAAAATGGATCAACCTAAGAGAAGCTGCAAATTCTAAGGACTCTAGGAAGTACTGATGTTTGGGTGCTGAATATGGTGATTCTAGTGTGAAGGTGCAGGAGGTTCTTATTCCTGAAAATACTTGGATGGACTGTATCTCCCAGTTGTACGCAAGTAATACTGATTCAGGGATACCCCTGATTCTCTGGGTGGATGAGATATTGTACTCAGTGTACAGTCCCCCTCTGTGGATGAGATAATGGGGTTTATAAAGAATATCAGATCTAATGAATATCAGATCTAATGAAGTTCCTATTGTGGTTATTAAAAAGGAGGCTGAAGCCTGGCGATCTAATCTTGGCCCATTATTTAATTACTGCTACTGTTCTGGGAAAATTGCCCAACATGGAAGGGTAGTTTAATTGTACAATTGTATAAGAAGGGCCCCTAATCCTCCCTTGCAAGTTTTAGACAAATAGCATTGCTGGATGCCTCTGGGAAATTATTTGCCAAGACTGTACTTTGTCATTTACAGCAGTGGACTCAAGATCAAAATTTCATTCCTGCAGAACAAGCCGGTTTTAGGTGGAATCACAGTATACTGGATAATATTGTGGTCCTTCAAACTGTAGTGGAAAAATGCGCCTTTTATTGAGGTATGCAGGTTCATCCCGTAAGACATGTAATTGTCTTAAGCAAGGCTGCTTTTAATCTCCTGTACTTTTTTCTTGATATATTTTTGATCTTACAAGCACCTTACATTAAGTGAGGTATGGTCCTCCCAGAATTGATGCAATGCCCAATGGCTCCTAACTATTTGCCAATGATGTAGCCATTATGGACCTAACTCATATTGGCTTCCAGAGCCGTCATGTAACATTGTCAAGGTATGCACAAGTCCACTTTCTGAAGATTAATATTTCCAAAAGGAAAATCCAGATCTTTCCAAGAATGGGCCAAGACTAAAGAGGAGTTTTAACTGCACTTGGATACTGCCAAACGTGAAATAGTGGACTGGTATCCTTATCTCAGGAAAGTCTTTTCCAATAATGGACAGAACCTTGATCACATGAAGCTTTGTGTGAGTAGGGCCCTTTCTCAGTTCCATGCCTTGTACAGATTTTATAAAATTATGGGGGATGTCATTGTGGACATGTTTTGTCAGTCTATAAGGCCAAAATCCTCACTTCCCTGTGTTATGTGTGTAAATTTTCAGATATGAGTTTTTTGCACTCTTTCGAGGTGAGTGAAGGTTGAATTTTTTGTCAGATGTGCAGTTTTAATACACTTGCAGTCCCTCATGCTTTGCACCTGAAGTCTGACTTAGTATCCTCTTTTTCATTGTCTCTGGCTGCTGTTTTGAGGTGGGGAAACTCACTTCTATGTAGAGAGGAGGAAACATTTCAGGGAGCCTGGAAGGTTGAAATTTTCTCCCTGCTGAAAAAAGGGAGTGTTTTTTTTAGGTCTTTTGGGCGAGCTAATGCAACTTTTGGGATTCATTAGAACATAGATTGTTTTATGACCAAATCCTCTCTGAAGAGCTTAATTAAGGGCTCTATTTCCTAAATAGATTTGGCCAGAGATATTGCCCTAAGCCATTCAAATCCACATAATCAGGGGAATCTGGGGATAAACCTCAACCATGTTCAGTATGGAATCTTCCCCATGGATCAGAAGGATGGTTTTATTGCTTAGACTAGACTTGGTCCCTTTACATGCAATTACTGGCAATTAGAACAAAATCACGAAAAAGAATAGGCGATGCAAGTTGTGCCAGTTATACATTCAGGATCTTAATCACATATTATTTGTGTGTCCGGTGTTACAGAATGTTTGCCGTCACTTTTTAAGGCCCCGTTTATAAAACATAATTTACATTCTGCCTTGGGGTCTCATACATTTGTATTGTTCCCCATGAATAAAATGATATGTAATAAGATATACTAATTTTTAGATCCTTTTTGAATATCTACTAGGGCCCTAGGGTAGGACTGGTGGGCGGTTTCAAATTGTTTCCGATCCTATATGGACATCCATTAGGGTCCTGGTGTATTTATTGATGGGTGTTTACAATTAAAACTAAATCATGTTCCCCTGAATGATTTGATTAGTCACGAGATCTCTTCAATTGTTTAGATCCTTGTTGTGCCTTGATTAGGTCCACGGCTCATCATAGATGGGTGTTTTTAATTAATGTCAATGTTTGGCTAGAATGCCCTGGTGGAATGTGCTAGAAGGTGCATACTTTGGTTATGTTTTTTAGACTTGGAATTCTGGCATATTCCAATTTTATATATGGATGCTACTGTTCTTCAAAGTTGCACTTATAAGAATGTATTATGCGTGATTTATAGAATATTCTATTCTTTAAGGCTGGATTTATAAGAATATATTCTGCATTATTCGCTCTTCGCATATTGCACCACACATGTTGCACATTATAAAGGCCTGAAAATGAAAATATTTAACAAGCTCATTATTTGAAATATATCATAACACTTGGTATTCATTACATCCTATGTACAGTTGGCAACAAGTGTGTTGCTTAAGGTGGCCTAGTGTATAGAGTACTTTTAGGGTTTTGTAAATATTTGTGTGATGTTTATACATTTCCTATTGCACTACGCATGATGATATCTTCTAAGAGGCTGTACCCATAGAATTGCAGTTGTATTATATACTTCTGTGGTGCTATTCACATCATCACTTCATAAACAACAGTTAATGTTGTTCGTAAATGATGAATGTATCACACTGGAGGTGTTATACTTTTCAATTATTGATTTTATGTTATGTGGACTTCCGTAGGACTTCCCTATCATAATAAATTAAAGTGAAACTCAAACTGAGATCTTGCTGTTCTTCACCCCTTTCTTGTCTTTCTAGATGTACTGTCACAGATGCTCTCTGACATTGCTCACAAAACACTAAGGGGCAGATTTATACTCTGTTTGCGCTGAATTTGCACCATTTTTTATGCAAAAGTGGTGCAAACCTAACTCCATATTTACATTTTGACTTTAGACACGTCTAACATCAAAATATAGGAGTTTGCACCATTTATTGGATGTGTGCACCTACCTTGTGTCAATGAGATGCAAGATGGACATTCCCATCTAAAAAATAGTAATAACCCCATATCCCCATATCCCCATATTTTTCCCCGTGCTAAAATGCCTGGGTCAGACCAAGTGTTTGGGGATCTGTGGACCCATTTCCATGGTTCAACACCATGGAATGGGTCCACAGTTGCCCTCCTCAAGCCCCAGGAACACTTCCACCCCACCTGAGGGACACCGGAGGATGGGGGACCCCATCACAGGTAAGTATTTTTTATTTTCATTTTTTTTTGGCCATCGGGGGCCCTAACTTTGGGTCCCCTATATGGCACAGGGTGCAATGGTCATGCCCAGGGGACACCTGCCCCCTGTGCTAGCCATTGGGGTGGTGGGCATGAATCCTGTCTTTTCTAAGATGGGATTCATGTTTTTGGTGGTTGTGCGCCAGGAAATGGCGGTAGTTTGATTAGAGGCATTTTTCCTGCCTCTAACCAGGCTAGCATCATTTTTTGACGCACAACTCCCTCCTTCCCTACCGCCATACCCACCTGGCTTTTTTTAAGACGCTAGCCCAGGTTTAGTGCTGGCTTGCGCCAATCCTTTAATATGGTGCCCGGCTGGCGCTGTGGAATGGCGCAAGCCGGCACTATACTTTTTGCTGCAAAACTGTGTTTGCACAGTTTTGCAGCAAAAAATATGAATCTGGGCCTAACTCTTCATTTGGCACCTTACTCTCTGAGTGTGTGATGCATGCAGCCCATTAGGTATCCCAGCACATTTGACAGCAGTATTTGTGATTAAGATAATCTGGCAGAGGCCTTTCCACCTTGGCCAAGAGGACAAGTTTGTCACCAAAACCTAATCACCAGGGCTAGGGTTGTGGCAAGGTGTCTGATTTGGATTGGCAGTAACAGCTCCAACATGGCGAGAACAGAACGTACCACATCAGTTAGGGGGTGATTCTGACCCCGGCGGTCAGAGACCGCCGGGGCAAGGGTCGGCGGGAGCACCGCCGACAGGCCGGCGGTGCCCCGCAGGGCATTCTGACCGCGGCGGTTCGGCCGCTGTCAGATGCGGAAAACCGGCTGTCTCCCGCCGGTTTTCCGCTGCCCATAAGAATCCTCCATGGCGGCGGTTCTGACACCCCCTACCGCCATCCTGTTCCTGGTGGGTCTCCCGCCAGGAACAGGATGGCGGTAGGTGGCCCCTGCAGTGCCCATGCCAATGGCATGGGCACTGCAGGGGCCCCCGTAAGAGGGCCCCACTATGCAGACACTGAAATACGCGACGGGTGCAACAGCACCCGTCGCACCTTCCCACTCCGCCGGCTCAATTCTGAGCCGGCGTCCTCGTGGGAAGGTTGATTTGCCCTGGGCTGGCGGGCGGCCTTTTGGCGGTCGCCCGCCAGACCAGGGCAAATCCCAAAATACCCTCAGCGGTCTTTCGACTGCGGAGCGGTATTTTGGTGGGGGAACTCTGGCGGGCGGCCTCCGCCGCCCGTCAGGGTCAGAATGACCCCCTTAATCTTTTGCAGTAATCGAGTATCACTTCATCTGTGATATTCACAAGTGCATTTGCAGGTACAGCAGGCAGTCTCATTGTACTGCTCATGAGGATTTCATGTGGTGATAATCCTGTTCTCCTTTCTGGAGTATTTCAAAGGCTGACCAGAACCAAAGTTAACACATCTGGCGATTTCAAGGAAGTAGATGCACAAACTTTCCCCATTCAAGACTTATCTGCTTCACTATTCCTGAAGTTTGGGGTTGATAACTGCAGCGTAATCTCTGTTCCACTTGAAGAGCCTTACACAGCATTCTAAGCAATTCATTATTACAATGAGTCCCACTGTCTGACTCTAGAGAAATCGGAAATAGGAACATAGAGATGAGTTCACACAACAACAGTTTGGCTACAGTGAGACTGTAATTTTTCTGTGTTGGATAGGCTCCCACCCACTGAGAGAAAATGCACACTATAACCAGGACGTATCTCAGCCTATTGCAAGTAGGCATTTTGAAAAAGCCCAACTACATCCTCTTAAAAGGTCACCTGATCTTCCTAGGTCACTCATGACTACTGGTGTTCTGTTCCTTATGTTCATCTGTTGGCATGTCACACAGTGGTGGCATAAATCGTCTTCTAGAACTCTGAATCAGGGATTTAACTAATTCTGTCTGAACAGCCTAACCATTGTATACATTTTAATATGTGCAAGACCATTGAAATGTTGTGTCATGGGAAACAACAAACTGCTTGGCAACACTGGTTTTCAATCCGCTGAAACCGAAATATAATTTGCACCTTTAACACATCCTGCTCTCATCCAACCTTGCTGTACTGTCTATGTAATCTCTTCGGACAGCATTTTAAGTTCTTTCCAAGCATCAGCCACTGACAACATCATAGAAATTACAGTGTCCTCATCAAATACATTTGCAGTTTCTCCATTAAATGTGCATGCCACAGCATACAATATTGGGCAACTTTATCAGCATTTCGATTTCCATCACACATATATTTGTTGTGGGTTCTGTGAGCTGCACACTTAACCACAGCAGTTTCCTGGGGCAATTGTAAGCCATCCACAAATTCTGTCACCTATTACCCATTTCTAGTTGGGGACCCCAATGATGTCATAAAACACCTCCATGACCATAACTGTCTGAAGTCACGGACCACATCAAAGCCATACTATCTGTAAATGTACAAGCCACAAAGGCCACAAAGCCATGAACTTCTACCACTTCTTGAACTGTGCAGATTGTATATGCTGCTCTCAAAGTTCCTGCATTGTCTCTTAAATATGAGCCATCCCCAAACATTATATAATAGGGCTTATGAAAAGGTGCATCTTTTATGTCTGATCTCAGTTTGATGCATAAATCTGCAACATGTAGACAGCCATGTTTATTTCATCCCCATCAAGTTCATTTTAGACAGTGGAAGCAGGGTTGCCAGATTTAGCATGAAACATCATTTCAGAATAATATTTTCATCTTCAAGTATCTGTTATTCATACTTTGAAAGTCTGCTGTTTGCCAAATATTGTGTTTTCGTTTGAGTCAGCAAAATTTTGCGGAATGAGAAACCATCACAGTAAGAGGATGTCCCATCACTATGCTCTCACTTCTTTCAATGCTGACACCAACTGCAGCAACCGCTTTAGGACAGCCGGCTAATCCTTCGGTGACATGGGTCAAGAATGGTCAAAACATATGCCACAAGTCTCCATGAATCACCATGCATCTGAGTAAGCACTGACAGAGGGCAGCCCTCCCTCTCACTGCAAAACAATGTGAACATTTTACTGTAATCAGGCCTTCCTAGTGCCAAGGCATGACCTCATCTTTCTCTCAGCTCTCAGAAAACTCTCAAGCAATCATTGTCCAATGGAAGCAAATCAGTAACATCAGTCTCTGTAAAGGCTTGGTCACTAAGGAAAAGTTTGGTATCCACTGTCTACAGTAGCCAACCATTCCCAAAAACATCCCGCCTTCCCTCTTAGTTCTTGGTGGATTCATTTTTAAGATAGTCTTCACTCTCTCTTGTGACAGTTCCCTTCACAATGATATGCCATAAATATTAGACTTCTTTTTGATAAAATTGCAGTTTACTTGGAGACACATTATCTCAGCACCATTCCAAATGCTACTTCTAAACATTAAAGAGGACAGAAATTGGCTGTCCTCATGCAATTGAATAGAGACAGGGACCTGACAGAGATCCTCAATTGTAAACCATTCTGCAGTGCAAGTAGTCTGGAAAAGTATTGTTGCTGGATTTGGTACCAAGGAACAACATGGAACAACTATGTTGTTAATTTGTCAAAGCTCTTCTGCAATGCTGTATTGTCCATTGGGCTTCCGAAAACCCAGAATAGGAGAATTGCAAGGACGTCCAACAGGTTCTTTTAAAATCCCTTGATTTAGCATGTTTTCAATCACTGGTGTTTTTCCGGCTCCTGTCTCTGGTGTAAAATTTTAGGGATCTGTTCTTGGGAAAACCAAACTCAGTTTTACAGTAACTCGGACCGGTTCTACACCTTTGATTAGTCTGATCTATTGCCCTGAAAAATCTCATACTTCTGGGTTTACTGTTTCTCTAAATTCAGGGGGTAAATCCTCTACTGTTCTCACAGGATACAATCCTACAGCTGTTCCTTCTCAGGTCTTTTTAAATTCAACATCTTAATCATGCTCAATGAACCTATTTTTACTAGTACTTTCTCTGACACAGGATTAATTATTTGTTTATTCATTATGCAAACAACATAGATCTTTTTCCCCAATAGGGTAGGTTTGGGACTTCCGCTATTCTAACAGTGGAATAGTAGCTCCGGTGTCAATAAGAAATGACACCCGGTGGCCATTAACTTCTCTCCTAAAAATGGTCCACTTTGGTCTACCTTTAACCCCTTCCCTTCTTAGCCTCCCCCCAACATGCTAAACCTTTTTTTGGCTATTTCCAGTAGTTTGCACTTTGGCTCTCATAACTTTTTGTACACATAAGGCATCCATGACAAATTAGTGTCCTTTTTGCCAACATCTTGGGGATTCTAAAAGCACCAAGGATTAGTGGATTCTCCTTGAAGGGACTGAGCAATTAGCCAAAATACAGATAAATTTTGGGGGTTTAGGGAAAAATGGGAAAAAAGGCAGTGGAAGAAAGCATCTGTTTTTTTCCCCTGCAAATGGCATCAACGAATGGTTTGCAGTGCTGAAATCACCATCTTCCCAGCTTTAAGCAACAGGCAGACTTTATTTAGAAAACCACATTTTTCAACACATTTTTGGCATTTTACTGGGACATAGTCCACTTTTCCTGTTTTTGTACTTTCAGTTTCCTTCCAGTTAGTGGTAGAAATGCATGTGATACCAATGGGGGATCCTGGAAAGCTATACATTTCTAAAACGTAGGCAACATTCTGAATTCAGCAAAGGGTGATTTGTGTAGATCCTTTAAGGTTTTCCTATAGAAAGTAACTGTTGAAATAAAAGATATTGAAAAGGAGTAAAAAAAAAACAGCCATTTGTGGCTACATCTTTATCTGTAACTATAGAACATTTTCAAAAGTAATATACCTTTACGTCCCTGAGCCCCTCTTGTTGCGGGGATATATAGGGCTTGTGGGTTCACCAAGAACCCGAGGTACCCAGAACCAAAAACTGAGCTGCAATGGTTTTTCATTATGTACCAGGTATACAGCAATTCATTTGGTAAAATGTAAAGAGTGAAAAATAGATATCAAGGAAACCTATGTATTTTTTAAATGGGCACAAGATATTGGGGGTTATTCTAACTTTGGAGGAGTGTTAATCCGTCCCAAAAGTGACGGTAAAGTGACGGATATACCACCAGCCGTATTACGAGTTCCATAGGATATAATGGACTCGTAATACGGCTGGTGGTAAATCCGTCACTTTTCCGTCACTTTTGGGACGGATTAACACCTCCTCCAAAGTTAGAATAACCCCCATTGAGTTTAGAAGCAGTGGTTATTTGCACATCTCTGAATTAGTGGGTACCTATACCAGCATGTGAACTAGAGGGCATTTCTCAAATTACTTCTTTCCTACACACTGTATTACATTTGGAAGTCTCATTTCTCAAAAGAAAATGGCCCAAAGCACTACATGGACACATCACATATTTCCACTGAAAACTGACCCTTTTTTTGCAATGTATCAAGTTGTGGATTGGGCCCAAGCTCCGCTGGCACCTAGGGAAGCGTAGCAAACCTGTACATTTTCAAAAAACAGACACCCGGGGGATCTAGGACGTTGTGAATTGCATGGCTCTCATCAGATTCTGTCACCCAGAATCCGTGGCAAACCTTAAAATTTGTCTAAAAAACAAATTTTCTCCACATTTCTGTGATGGAAAATTCTGGAATCTGAGGGAGTCACAAATTTCCTACCACTGAGCGTTCCCCTCAGTCTCCTGATAAAAATGATACCGCAATTGTGTGGGTGGGCCAAGTGCATGTGACAGGGGAGGGACAAAAACATGTCGCCCTTGAGCGGGAACCAAAGGGCGTTCAAAAGGACAGGATTTTTTTCAAATACGTTTTTAGGCTGACCCTGCTTTGGACACTCACACAAGTGAGTTATTATTTTATCAGGAGACCGAGGGGAAATGTTGGGTGATAAGACATTTGTGGTTTATTTCTGTTTCTAGAAGAATATGGCAGAGAAATGCAAAGGAAATGTGTGATTTGAGTCACATTTTGAGGTTAGCAGGACATTGTGGGTACGAAGACCTACTGAGATCAATGAGATGAACTCCACCCTGTACTCCATGGGTGTCTAGTTTGGTAGATTTTCTCTAGACAAGACACAAGCATGCTAACAAGTCTCTTACTTCTGTGATGTCCAAAACACTCAATTGCTCTCTTCTTGTGGTTGTTGATAGTAATTTGGAAAGGTGAGCAAGCTCTTTCCTCTTACTCTCTTTATTAGCACACACACATCATGGTTGGATTTGGCAAGAGGGTGAGTGAAGCATCAGAATGTAAAATCGTATTAACAAGAGATTACACAAAAAGGAAATGCACTATTAATAATTGAAAGTTCAAAATACCGAACCAATAACTCAGAGTTTGTGAGCTGTAAAGCCGGGACAAGGCACCAACCGCTTTACAGACCATTCACACACCAGCCGCAAGCCCAGCACATAACAACAATCACATCAACAATGTACACCAAGGGCAGAGAAAGACCGAAAATACAATTATTTCTGCTGCGGGGCAGGTTTTTTATTTTTTTATTTTACCACACAAATACTGGTTGGATTTGGCACAAGAGTAAGTGATGGTTCAATATATAAAATTTTACTAACAAGAGATTATCCAAAAATGAAATGCACTGTTCATAATTGAAAGCTCAAAAACTGAACCAATGAGTCACAGCTGGTGAGCCTTAAAACCAAGTCAAGGCACCAACAGCTTTACAGGCCATTCCTACACCTTACATACATGACACACACAAGGCCATTCATACCGCCAGCTGCGGGCCCTGCACATTACAACAGTCACATTACCAAACAGCACCATTCAAGGGCACATCACTTTCATACTTCCATGTGCCTGACACAACAATCACACCGGCTAGTGGCTGACAGGGTGTGTGGACTGGTATTTGGCTAGCCAGCAGTAAGCCACTACCCACACACTGGCAGCCGAGCACCCGTCCATGCACACTGCCAGCCAAGCACCGGTCCACACACACCGGCAGCCAAGCGCCAGTCCATCCACACTGCCAGCCAAGTGCCAGTCACGTACACCGCCAGTCAAACATCACTCTACTTGCACTGCCAGCCAAGCACAAATTGACGCACACCGTCAGCCAAGAGCCAGTCCACGGACACAGACAGTCAATCTCCAGTCCATGGACAATGCCAGCCAAGCACCAGTCCACACACCCTGCCATCACAATTTTTTAACAAAAAAGAAAACACAAACCAATTGAAAGTAAATATAAAACTAATACCGCAAACACAACAACCATGTAACTAAGTACATCACAATAATGTTAACCGTTAAATCTGAACAAAAAGTATAAAACAATACAAGCCAGTTAGTTTAATTTTATGCTCTTGGTTGCTCCCAAAAACTCTGCTGCGTTTGGTACAATTTAAAAGATGTGGCCACACACATCCCAGGTTTAGAAGGACAGTCGGGACAGTAAATACAACTCTCTTTCCGCACACCTTTTTGCATACAAACTCTACATCTTCTACTGCGAAAGTCCATTTTGGGCGTGGGAGGAATGTGATCAGGAAAGTGGTGATCTTTCAATCTAGCCACATCCACCACCACACCAACTCTAACAACACTTAGGGCCTCATTCTAAGTCTGGCGGGCGGCAGAGGCCGCCCGCCAGACTTCCCCCCTCCAGAATACCGCACCGCGGTCGGAAGACCGCTGCGGCTATTCTGGGTTTTACACTGGGCTGGCGGGCGACCGCCAAAAGGCCGCCCGCCAGCCCAGTGTAAAACTCCCTTCCCACGAGGACGCCGGCTCAGAATTGAGCCGGCGGAGTGGGAAGGTGCGACGGGTGCAGTTGCACCCGTCGCGAATTTCACTGTCTGCAATGCAGACAGTGAAATTCCTTGTGGGGCCCTCTTACGGGGGCCCCTGCAGTGACCATGCCATTGGCATGGGCACTGCAGGGGCCCCCAGGGGCCCCACGACAACCCATACCGCCATCCTCCCACCAGGAACAGGATGGCGGTATGGGCTGTCAGAATTCCCATGGAGGATTCTAATGGGCAGCGGAAAACCGGCGAGAGACCGCCGGTTTTCCACTTCTGACCGGCAACACCGCAGCGGTCAGAATGCCCTGCGGGGCACCGCCAGCCTGTTGGCGGTGCTCCCGCCGACCCTGGCCCCGGCGGTTCCTTACCGCCGGGGTCAGAATCAGGCCCTTACTTGTTTCACTACAACAAGACTGCTGAAACTGAAACAAATTTCATCTTTGACTCTGGAGAATAATCCTTGAATACAACAAAAGCATTAAAGGTTGCCAAGAGGAATAAATGGATGGGCAACTTCTAACACCAAATCTAAGCCTTACCTACAGCAGTGTATGGTTCCAACCTCTTATCTACTCTATCTACACAACCCATGTGCTTATTGTAGTCTAAAATGCACACAGGATTGTGCACTTCAGCAACCTGACCCAAAACAGTCACAGGTGAAGTACTTTCATCATGGGTGGTAGTCAGCATGCAGACATCTCTCCTGTCTAAAAATGACATAGCTAGAATTTCATCACTAAGCAAGGCACTGCACTGTCCCATCTGTCCCACATCAGGTTTTTTTTACAAACAAGCTGTTTTGGGTAATCTTAGAGTAGACTCTGCCACATGCAGCTTTCTCCACTTTTCCCAAGTCCATAAACAATTTCACACCAGTGTAGAAGTTATCGACGTATAAATGGTGATCTTTGCTAAAAAAGTCCTCTACCAAGTTACCACACAATTTTTTCACTAACTCCAAAAGTGGACAGGTGGGACAATACTGCAGTCCCTACTAGTGTACATCCTGAAATTATAGACATATCCAGCCCTACTCCCAAACAGCATATATATCTTAATTCTATAACGTGCCCTCTTGCTAGGAATGTACTGTCTAAAAAGCAAACCTGCCCTTGAACAGGACCAAAGACTCATCCACAGCTATTTCCTTCCCTGGAACATGGATCTCTGAAAAACCATCTAGAAAGTGAACAAGGACAGGCCAAACCTTAAAAAGATGGTCACAATCGGGGTGATCTCCTGGCGACGCTGAAGCATTAGCAACAAAATGCAACATTCGAAGAAGAAGCAAATACTGATCACTACTTAGGGCTGCAGGAAATATAGTCATTGCCATCAAGGGTCTAATAGACGAATATGAAGACAGTGACAGCTTCCTTCTCAAGCCCACCAAAAAAATGAAACTCAAGAACTTCTTCAACTCATGCAGATTTGTGGGAATCCACCAGCTAGCTCTAGAGTCGTACTTAAGTCTGTCACCTCAAACACTGTTCAGCATACTTATTAATCTGGTCAACAATCTCATGTAACAATACATTGTCCATAAACAACTGAAAGAAGTTTATTGGAAAAACGTTTTCAGTAGTCACTCTCCACCCACTGACACCAGTAAAGGCACGCCAGCTGCACCATGTTTGGGGCAACTCAGAGTTCAGCACTTCTAGTGGGATGTCTTTAAGCGCCAGGCTGCAATCCAGATGCCTCCTAATGCACTGTCGGCACATCAGTGTCCTCCTCTGAAACAATCACTTCCTGTGGATTGAGAGTGGCTTCATCATTGGATGGTTCCTCTCAAACAGAAAATTCACTGCCAGAATCATGCACTGCCTCTTCTTCCTCAGATGCAGAGTCAGTATCATAATCATGGTCAGAGGAAGATCCAAAAAGCTCACCAACTGACGTCTGAGCGGTATTCCTGCAGCTAGCCATAATCCTTACTAACAAAAGTAACTTTACAAATAAGTCAACAATAACCAACACAGTGCAAAAAAGTAATAAACAAAGTGTGGCTTTGTCGCAAAGACCTATATACTCAAAAACGATACTACTCACTTGCCAGAGACAGCTAGCCTCACCAGCACCTACCCTGCACAGACAAAGGAAGCACCAATGATATTCTACCAGAAAGAAAAAACAAAAGAATTGTACACATAAGACAACACAATACAAATGTTACACAAATCCAAATAGAATTTCACACACAATAAAACAAAAGCTAAATATGCTGCTATTAATACACCATTCACAATAAACACATTCATGCACGGAAATGATACTCATTTGAAGAAAACAATACAAAAAATATTTTCCTATTAAACACATGCAACTACACAACCTGTAGATCTACCAGTGCCGATACCACAAGCAGGAGTTGCAGCAAAGGATGTCAAAAGCTTTGCACTAGAATAAAAAGGAGAAATAAAACATTACAATCACAAATGCAAATAATGACAAGAATTAAAGCACTGAATATGATAAAATGCTACCTATCACCAACCAAATGCCAGTGCATTCACAGTCAGCCAAATGCCAGTACATGCAGACCATAATTTTCCCATGTGTCTAGTGGCTTTATGCCCCCCTTGGGGGTAGATTGGCCTAAAAATATGGCCAATCTACCCTTAGGGAAGTAGCAAACGGCAAAAGTATACCAATTCTTTTCCCTACTAAATGCCCCCATAAAGCCACACCACCACATATCACAAGGGGTCACTCTCTACAAATTTAAGGAACCCCCCCCCACCCTCGGATGGCCTAGTGGCAGTCGACCACCACAGGTGGCAGATCGGTCGAAAAAACATCTGATCTACCCCTGGCAGGGGCCAAAACATGGAAGAAACATTGCATCCTCCCCATTGCACGACCCTTGCCTAAGCGGTTGCTCCCTTTTTTTGCCCAAATAAAAGATCCTTGGTGGCTTACAGGGTTTTGACCCCGCCCCCGGGGTTCAGAGCAGCTGAAAAAATGGCCAATATACTACTAGGGTGGGCCGAGACATGGAATAAACATTACCCGCAGGGAGCAGTCCTTGACTAAAGGGTTGCTCCTATACTTTTTCCTAAATATGCTTCGTGACCCAGTGGATTTCACCCCCCCCCCCCCCACCCCTTGGCGCAGAGGGCTAAAAAAATGGGCTATCTAAGCTCAGGGGGCTGAAACTTTAGAAACATTGTCCCCAGGGAGCAATCCTTAACTAAAGGGTCGCTCCTTCACTTTTCCTAAATAAAAGATCCCTGGTGGCCTAGTGGTTTTGGCCAAAAAATCAGCTGATTTACCCACAGGAGGCTGTCACATGAAGAAATATTGCCCCCAGAGAGCTAACCTTGTCCAAGAGGTCGCTCTATTACAAACAGGAATAAAAAATCCCGGGTGGTCTAGTGGATTGATTCCTGCTCCGTAATCGTGGGGCTCACCCCGGGGGAAAGATCAGTCAAAAAATGTCTGATCTACACCCAAGGGAACTCAAACATGGAAGAAACCTTCCCTCCCAAGGTGCGATCCTTGCCGAGGAGGTCACTCCCTTATTTTGCCCAAATAAAAGCTCCCTGGTGACTTATTGGGTTTTGACCTTCTGGGGCAGACGGCTGACAAAATAGCCGCTACTCGACCAGGGTCCAGGGTGGGCAGAAACATGGAAGGCATATTGCCCCCAGGAAGCGGTCCTTGCCTAAGTGGTTGCTCCCTTCATTTTTCCTAAATAAATGATCCCTGCTGGCCTAGTGGGTTTCAACCCCCTTGTGGGACAGATCGATCTAAAAAATGGATGATCTGCCCCCAGGAGGGCCACAACATGGAAGAAACATTGCCCCTCAGGGAGCCACCCTTTCCTAAAGGGTCACTCCCTTATTTTCCCTAAATAAATGATCCCTGGTGGCCTAGTGGGTTTTGACCACCCTGTGGGGAAGATAGGCTGAAAAAATGGGCGTTCTACCCCCAGGGAGAGCTAAAACATGGAAGAAACATTGCCCCTGGGAGCAACCCCTGTCTAAGGAGGTTGAGCCCTTACTTTTTTTTAAATAAAAGATCCCTGGTGGCCTAGAGGTTTCGACCCCACGCTGAGGGGCTCACTCATGATCGAGGAGCAGGAATCAGTTCAAAACAGGGACAGTGGGAAAGGAACAACTCCTTGCTTTCCCACCGTGTCCGTTTTGAAACACAATTCCCCATCCCTCAACCCTTGGAGAAGCACTTACCATACCTTTCTCCACTGCCCTTGAAGCAGAAATGGCTTCCAGTGCGGGTGGCTGCATGTGTTGATGTCGGCATGCCGTGAGCATGCCAACATCATCAGATTGCATATTGGGGGTGGGGTGGCAGCAGAAGCTCTTCAGCTGCCATCTGTAGTGGGGGGATGGAAATGGGCATCCCCTGGGGGGGAGAGCCAGCACTTCCCCTTTGGGGGGGTGATTGATGGACAAGTTCCATCCTCAGCATACACCCACTGCAGCTGAGGATGGAACCAATAATTGGGAATTATCAGAGTCAAAACTCTTGGATTTAAAAAAGGATTGGATTTGCTTTTGGTACTAGATTCATATTGAACCTAGAGCTTCCCATAATTTGTGGGACATTTGGAGCTCGCGGAACCCGCACCATAGGAACTTGCAACTGTAATGGTATTTGGATTTGCTGGCCTGGTACCTAAACTGGAACATTCTGTAATTGCATCTGATTTACTCCCTGCATTTGACCGTCACCACTTAATCTATTTGGATTCTGTCTACACTCCCTCTTCCAATGCCTGAGCTTGTTGCAATAGTAACAAGCAGTAAATTTCTTCAACATTGCAATGTCTATTCCAGAATTTGAATCTATTGGAACACATCTACCTCTATGTTGTCAAACAACAATTCCTGTTTGACCAATCTGACCTCCCACTTGGAAACCAACACCTTGCATTCCACTAGTGCTTCCAGTGATTGATTCTGAAAACCTTTTGTCTGTACGGGCATAAACTTCTTCTTGTGTCTTTTCTGCTTCATCTCTTGTTCATCACCACATTGTTTTACATACCTCAATATCTTATCTGAAGTTTTTGTCTGTCAGCAAATCACATTCTGTTTTATGTACATACTAATCTCTGGTCGCAACCCAAGAATGATCTGTGACACGAAACATCCAATATCACTTGCATCAGGGATTTCTTCTCTACTGTGTTGTATAAACACCTACAAATCGTTCACAATAAGCACGCACAGATTCTTTTGCTTCCTGTGTAGTGTCAGTTAATTTTAAACCAATCATTATCTCTCGCTGAAACTTTTACTTTCAAAAAGGTAATCATTTCATTATATTGTGTCATCACCAGAGGTGAGATTGCACGGGTACGCGCATCTGTCGAAGGCTCAGAACTTGACCATCGCACAGCCATTTTACACTTTAGTCCGAAAGAGTACTTAGTACTACTATATCAAAGAAATTATTTAACTCTGTCCACAAGACCTTTGAAATCTTTACAAATCTATGAACCTGGTATTACCACAGTGCAGCATTCTCTTTCAATTTCAGATTTTTTTTTGTAAATGTTGCAAGATCACCTCTACTCTATGGTACATGAAAATATCCTCCACATGGTATTTCTCTAATTGGGAAGGCTAATGCATCATTTTCTTCTGAGGATGCTGGTGAGTGTTTACTATTCCCTTCTGCTGCATCTGTTTGTTTCTTTTTCTTTCCCTGTTTCTTTGCCCAGTCTCTAATCTGTCAAAATCACTTCACTTACGGATGCAATTTACCAGTTCCGCAATGTGTAACCTCATCCCTGACGATTGCATTGTCTCAATACCCTCATTATCTAATTGTGATCTGAAGCTTCTCTTTAAGTAAACACTCTTTACATGATCCACTTCATATGTTCCTTCCAATTCAGTAAATTTATTGTGTGTGGCAGCTGCACGCCTCATGATTCATTTACTGAAATATGTCAGTTCATTTTCCTGACAATGATCCAAATGGGAAATATCTAAACATTCTCTAATAATTGCAGCATTCGAAATAATATTTACTGGCACTACCAAATGTCCAATTTGATGCAGCTTGTGACACTGGGTCAGGAACAGAATCAAAAGAAGCATTAACACCTGGAGTTATTACTGTAGACATAGCTTCAACAGGTGCAGGTGCATTTGAAGTACTGGAAGTGATCTTTCAGCAGGAACAGTTACCACTGTAGCACTAGAAGTTGTATAAATATCAGGGCACGTTGTAAGGGCCACATATGGTGGTGGACACAAAGTTAATAAAGTGTCCAAAATATCATCCCCTAACTCACTATCAGTACCTGTCTTCTTGCAGCTTCCTTCTCATTGTTTTCCTGTTTCTGATTCTTTTCAGTCTTCTCTGTAATTATAGCTTGGCACATTCTAGCTGCCTCTACTATACATTTTCTCCACCTTTGCTGTCTCTCATCCCTTTGAGCATCTATGTAATCCTGCACAGCTCTCTTTGCCCTATTCTGATATTTTGCCTTCTTCTTAGCATGTGCTGCTTTTTCCCAAGCATTTCATGCCCCATAATGTGTAAATCGAGGAGGTGTTTTCATCTCATACAACTTCAAAAGTGCAAACATAAAATCCAAATGTCAAAGTTTTGATTCAGCTTGTAATTCTGTGTATGTCAGTGCTTTCTTTCACAATTTTCTTGCACACAAAATTCCACGACTTCTCCGATTATCCCCTTCACATACACACATACAGACACATGCAAAGGAAATCTTGACCAGCCAGAAATCACTCTAACTGATATAGCTTCCCATTTGAGCAATACTCTCCACTAACACCAATCAATATTAGTGCTCTCACAACAATTGTTATAGTCCCTATCTTGATTTGTGAGATACCTAACAAATTCGCACCACAGTCCTTAGCAGACAAAGAACACCATCAATTCAACATATCTATCCTGGGATCTTAGACTACCTTGAGTGCGATAATAACTTCACCTGCTCAATATTTAGCATGTAAGCATCACTATTATCAGCACAAAAAACACAGTGTCAAAACAACAACAAAAACCTCAATATAGACAATTACGATGCATAGGTTTATTGATACTCACAACTACACCACTGCAACCTCTTTCAAAACTGAAACCCCGTCCGTCTTCAAGTTGAACTTTGGGCTTAACTACATGGGCATTTCTAAACTGGGCTAGATATTACAGCTCCGTTCTCGTGACATAAACTGTCCTCTCACTAACACTGCTGGAGCGTAAGATTTTTCCTGTACTCTGCAACCATTAACCAAACCCTGCATACAGGTCAATGGATCTTTGATGCTGACCAGAGAAGTAAGTTCCACACAAGAACATTATCAATTATCAATCTTTGTTCAGGCAATAAAGAGAGTTTAGTGTGAGTTAAATGATTTTAATCTCAATTGTTTAGTTATTCATGTTTTATTAAAGTGTTAATCTCCAAGCATCGGCAATAAAAAATAATATAATCGATTGATATTTTATAAGGATATGAGCCTACATAATCGTAATGAATGCCGTCAAGGTAAAAATAAAGCAGCAAGTATGTTCCATAAACAAATTCTGTATTCTAAATTAAATCAATAGTAAGTTCGAGGAGGAAATTGTGACAATTCAGAAAACCCAAAAACTGTTCTGATGAGAGAAATGAAAGCATAAGCATGAAACTTCAGCCATACTAGCTGGAAAGTATTCTCAGCCAAAAAAAGCAGACCAAAAAATACGCTAAAACATCTCATGAAGACCTATCTAAGAAAATCAAAAAATAGTCGCCTCTCAAGGAGAGAAAAAAGGAAATTAGGGTCTGCAGTTCTCTCAGTCTAAGAAAAGGAATGGGTCACAGCATTAATCTAAGAATACATACTAATATAAATACACAGATTCTACATTGAAACATTTCTGATCTTTCTTATTAATTTTGACTAATAAGATTTTGACACACTCCTGGGGACAAGATTACTCCCCATTGTCTCACCAGAATACTATTGTCTTTTAGGCATGTCATTGAATGTTGCAGTACATCCTTCTTGTTTTCTACAAACTTTTTCCCATGAATCATCCTTCCTGTCATCTGCATTTGTGCGGTGAGAACCTCACTATCAGTCGTCCAATACAAAACAAATGTCTATTCACTAACTAATAAACAGCAGCTTCCGAAACAAAAACATCTGCAGCAAAGAGAAGATAAATGTCTTGCACAGCAACTATTCAATGTGATAACAGGCCTTTCCATGTTCCCATATTGATTAATTAATCTAGCATCATCAGTTAGGCTAAATTAAAGAAAACATTTAGTTTCTCGTGTTACACCCTTATGGGCTTTAATTATGGTTACCTACTACAAATTTTGCATTTAGTATATTTCATTTTTAAATATTTGTTTTGCAAATTATTTAATTGATGCATTTTGTCGGCAATAAAAAATTTGCTTTAGCAAGCGCCTGAATCAAAAGATGAGGTAGGTTGTACGGAGTGATAAGAGAGAAGAGCTAGAGGGCCAGATTAGAGGGAAGAAGCTTCCTGAAACATTTCAGCAAAGAAAGAAGAGCATGACTAAAGAGAGGAAGAACATGAAGGCGTAAGGAGAGTGTTAGAATGTAGAAAAGAGCAGTATTAACGCAATGAGAGAGCGCCTTACTGGCAAAGAGAGAGACTGAATGGAAAGAACGGAAAGCCCAATGGGACAGAATCTGAGCAGGGAGAGGGGACAGATTGGATAGATGACATCCGTGCAACAGTCATTGCAGGCAGCAAAAGGTACTGTTGCATAGCTATTTTAGCTATATTTTATACACATTATTTTAGTTAACTATGCCGGCAGCTGTGCACTTTCACCTAGATAAATTTTTGTCGGCATGGTTTTATTTTTCTAGCAATAGCCACTTTTACGTTGCTGTTTTATTATTACTATAACACAGTCCTTTCGCTTAGGAAAACAGTACACTCTTAGCAGACGCTTTGTACTCTCTCCAAGGCTACAGTCAGATAGGATTGCCAACAAACACGGTATGCTGTGTCTCCAACATTCACAGGAAAGCACACACTCATAGGCAGAGACTATTCCTTAGAATATCAGCTGTTTTATTATAAAAACGCCCCTTTGTCCCAAACATGTTAGAGGGAGATCCCAGCCAGATGACCACAGCTGTATGCTGATTGCTGTTTGCTTCGCTACATCTGATTGCTTAGACAGGCGAACGCCTGATCCACATGGGGACGGTGTTTCACTAGACTACAGGCTTCTACTCCAGGTAAGAGGGATCATGGTCTCCCAGGGGGAAACCTGAAGGGCCGATTAGGCTTAGTATGCCGTGCTCATACATAGCGTAGGCCGTTGAATTATAGATCTCTCCTCTTTTGCCACTATGGTACTTTTAGTCACATGCTTGCTTGTATTGTGTTTTATCATCCTAGTTATTGCTATATATGTCATTTTATCCAAGAAGCAGTCATTTCAATAAATGCTTATTGAATTATATTCTGACTCTGTTGTCTTTGCCCGTGTGACACTTTTTGGTAACTGAGAGAAAAGGATGATTTCTGATTTACCACAGTGCCCTGAGGAGTCTTTCTTGCCATGTGCCCGTTTGCCACAATCACCTCGGCCAGAGATGAGGCGCTGTAAGTTAGCCAGAAGCCCCTTATTAGGGTGATAGGTGTCACCTGGTGTGGATCCGTACTCAGTACTCCCAAACCGGGTGATCCTACCGCCCAAATCCAGTAGCCTCATAATGAGAACCTACGTGACAGTACTGCAGCATGCCTAGTCAGTGCTGTGGAGTTCCTGTAAATGTAACATCATTTTGAAATGTGAACAACATTTTCTTGACGTGGATCTATCGGAGTCAGGTAATTTAGAAGAGAACAGTGCAGAGCCCAATCTCTTCCTCTCGTCCCCTAAGTTAGACATCACCTTTTCAGGCTTGTGAATTTGTCTCATTAGCACTCTGTAAATGTTCCTGCTCATGCCAAAAGCAGTGCTGCTGTAAAGTATCTTTTGTTTAAGGAGCGGATATGTGATCATTGCTGAATTTGTAAAAAAAATTATAAATAAAAGGGGAGGCCATACTTCTCAACTCATCCATCTTTGGCGGATGACACTTGCCCAGGGTGGTCTTACACCCACTCACCCACCAGACTTTCTTCTTGCCTGGTTGCTATTGTGTACTACTAATTGCTGCTGATTCCAAGGCTCTGACATTGAACAAAGGTAAAATGCAGTTTTACAGCTCGTACATGCGGTGTGTACAGCAATGTTACACTGAATAAATATGACCCTGTGTTAGAATTGATATTTATTCATTGCTTCAAATAAGTGCAAATATATGTAAACCAGCAATTCAATATTTAGCAAAGCCCAGTGTGTGCTAAATAAAAATCCTGCAATATGTTTTGAAGGTAAAATAATATATTTTTAAATTTCACAAATTCAGAGTCTCACACAACATTTGATTGTTGGCACACGTGAGACCATACCTTGAAATCTCACCTGCCAATCATCTGTAAAAGGTAGAGCGGTATGGCAGCATTTATTCCACCTCATGCCTCTTGTTCCACCACCCAACCCACCCCCCAAAAACGAGTCACATGCACACTAGCTGCAACCAACTGAACAAATTAAAGGCCAGATGTATGAAGGTTTGCATTTGCGAATACCAAATAGCGTTTGTTTCTGAATTGCTTGCTGGGATTCACAAAATGCCATGTAAAAACACCATCGCAGAATTTTATGCGATTTCTTAAAATGTGCAATCGGTAAAATAGCAAATCGGTATTTGGAAATTGCAAAGTGCGATTTCTGTATTCTGGAGCAGCTTGATGACATCACAATAGGAAGTGAGTCAGTGCATGCCGTTTCCAGAAGCCTGAGCCACAGGAGCAGGCAGAGAGACCGAGCACAGCACCAGGGAGGCACTCAGGAGAGTCAGCCAGGACCAGAAAACACAATAGCCACTGATGGGAATGACAAGGACACATGAGGGAGAAAAAGAACACTGAAATGCTCACAAAAGAGGTGGTCAAGAACCATGACAAGGTATTTGGCAAAAACTCACTACAGGTCCCAGCAAGTGAGAAGAGGAAAATGTGGAATGACATCCAGACCAAAATATGCGTGGTGGGTGTTGCGCAGCATTCAATTGAGGGGATACGCAAGCGCTGGTACAACTTGTGATCATGTGCCAAAGAGAGGGTAGCAAGCAGGCTGAAGGAGGCAAGGAGCACTGGCGGCAGACCACCCACCCAGACATCCTCCACCCCCTTGGAAGACATGGTGGAGTCAACACTGCTGCCTGAAGCAGTAAATGGTGTCACTGACATTGACACCTCAAGCACATCCGGCACCAGCAAAGGTAAGGGCAGTAATGATTTGAATCACCAAATGTGCATGTACAAATGTCCCTTAGAAAATTGCAATAGCACTATGCACCGTGATAAGTAGTCCATACCACATATTCCATTCAACACAACAATGCCTTATGGGAGTGGTAGTCCAAACCCCAAAAGTGCATCTACTTCATAAATAGCAATATAGTGTAAAACCAAACAGAGAAACAACACAACAGATAATTAGAGACACTATCCCAGGGGAAATGTTTATCATGAAAGTAACTGTAAGATTACAAATGCAAGGTGAACATCATGAATGACATGCTCCGCATTGTTGTTGCAGATGTTACGGGCCTTGACACAGCTGAAAGTGGAAAAGGGGGAATGACGAAAGTCTGCCATAGTCAGATTCAAACACCAGTGAGCCCATCATACCAGCACGAACCAGACGCAGGGCTAGAGTGCTACCCCTCCCGGAGTTTACTCTGGACTCCGATGAATTCCTGGAAGAAGCATCCATACCACCTTTAGAGGATAGAAGCACCCACAGACAGCAGTCCCTGTTCCAGCATCAGTCTGCTCCCCTCAGGAGGTGTCGTGAAGAAGACAGACAGTGCACATAGGAAGGTAAGGGTCCATCATTGTTCGATGGTCTTGAGGCATCCATGTTGAAAGTGCAGCACCTGCAATGTAAACACATGAGATCAATGCACAGGCAGTTGGCGTCTCTCGATCACAACATGGGATCAATGCACAGGCAGTTGGTGTCTCTCAATAACAACATCTGCAAGCTGCATGAGAGACAGCAAGCAACAGCAGAACATGTAAGGGAGATGGCAAATGCCATTAAGGAGCTCTGCACTGTAATGCAGCAGGGGCATGCCACCCACCGTAGCCGCCATCACCAATTGATGGGTAGGTTGTGTGGGTTCAGCAAATCTGTCAATCAGCTCACTAACACAACTGCTTTGCTGTCACAGTCTGGTGTGGGCATTCAAGTGGAAATGGCACATTGCCGTCGGGATGTTGCACGAGGATTGGTGCAAGTCACCAATGTATTGGAGACAATCCAGACAGCCCAGAGTGCTGCAAACAGCGATATGGGTGGTGGGGATAGTGAGGAGCTCTCTAGCCTAAGCAGTGTCACAGTCCCTGTGATGGATCCTAGGTGTTGCAGTTCCAGACACAGTTCTGTCTCTGAACCCGAAACAAGAGGTGCCACTGAGCCTATTGAGCGTTCAAGTGGAGTGCATGGATGTAAAAAGTAATGTTGAGAAGTACAGGGGTCTTGCATATCATGTAGCAATGCATTGATACTATGATGTCAATAGTTTCACATTGTAATTGGGACCAGATTGTGTATTTTGTATACCTATGTCCTATTCACACATATATTACCTGAAGTCAAGGCAATAAACGTGCCACCTACAGAAATAAATGAAAGCAGACATGGTGTTGTCATTACTTACATCAGAAATAGTTACCCATAATCTCTTTGCATGCCCTCTGCTGCTCTTGTTCTGTTTGCTGGTTGAAGGGGTGGCAAGGGGTCGTCATCCTCATTGGAGTCCGTCTCTGTGGGTTCGACTAGTATGCCTCTTGTTGTTATGATGTTGTGCAACATTGCACATGTGGCCATGATCTTGCATGTGGTTTCCGGTCTGTATTGCAGTGCACCCCAACTTTTATGCAGGCATCGGAAACAACTCTTCAGCAGGCCAAAGGTCCACTCAATCACGCTACGTGTCCTCCTGTGTGCAGCATTGTATCTCCATTCACTTGGCGTGGCAGGTTTGAGATAGGGTGTCAAGATGAAGGACCGCACTGCAAATGCACCATCTCCTAGAATGACAGGAGTGTAAAATTAGTTTTTGTTATCTGTGACATCACATAGACGTTATGCAACATTGTTCACTGTTACAATACCAAGTAAGTATCCTTCACCAAACTCCCCCGCAAGAAGTCTTGGGTGTATTCCACTGTGCCTGAAGATGTATGAATCATGTGTGCTACCAGGGTATCTGGCCACAAGATCAGTTATTATGTTGGAGGCATTGTACATGACCTGGATATTCATAGAATGTGTACTTTTCCTATTCCTATACACATACTCTGTTGCAGATGGTGGACACATTGCTACATGTGTCCTATCAATGCAGCCAATGACGTGCTGAAATAGCGCTTCCTGGTAGAAATCAAATTTAGTTTTTTGCAAATCCTGTGAGGTGTTGGGGAATTTTATGTGCAGGTGAAGTTTAGTTAACATAGCATTCAGAAATGCATTACAGAAGCGTGAAAGCACACTTTGAGATACACCTCCAGCTGCTGCTATGACCCCTTGATAGCTTCCTGAGGCTAAGAGGTGCAGGGAGCATAATACCTGCACATGAGTGGGTATGGCATTGTTTCTGTGTATGTGTGCGCATCACTGAAGTAGGGGTTGTAAACCTGTACTCGTCATAAATCTCCTCCTCTGTCTGATCAAATAGGCTAATGCGCACTCTAAAAATGTGCTCCTGTCTCCTTCTCCCTCGCCTCAAACCTGCCAGGATCCTCATCCTTCTCTCCATGACGTAAAGTGCAGCCATTGTTGAAAAGGGCTGATGCATGATGGGCCTCTTTATATAGGTTCCACCTGTTTACCATCTGATTTCAATTTGTGGTAAATTGCACATGCAAAAACCCATTTTGCGAGTAATCACAATTTGCAACTGCTTGATACATTGAATTGCAATTTGTTATTTGTGAATTGTAGTCTGCAATTCGCAAAACCTAGTCGCAATTTTAAGGAATTGCTAGTTTAGCGATTCCTTAATATTGCACTGCAAATGCCTTTCATACATCGTGAAAGGTGATTTTGCATTTGCGAATGGTGGAATTTACTGATTCCCACATTTTGTGAATGCAAAATCCTTTGATACATCTTGCCCTAAGTACAGTGCGTGCATTGTATACCTAAATTACATTTTTGGACCACAATTATCCACCCTATGACCCTGGAAGGTGTGTTTTCCAAACATACTGTTAAATGTGTTTAGTTTCAAACTTCATGGGTCTTTGTTACAATCAATGAGGCCTTTTTCCACAGGCTAAAATCACAGAATACAAGTGACTAAATGCTAGACAGCTAGAACCATGGAGTCACCTGTTGACTGACTGTGGTACTAAAACATTATTCATATTCGCTATGTTATGTTATGTTTTGTTATGTTATGTTATGTTATGTTATGAAATGTTATGGTATGTTATGTAGTGTTGTTTTATGTGTGTTATATAGTGTTGTGTGTTAAGTATGCGGAGTAGCACAATTTACACTCCATCCTTTAGAAGTTGTCATTATGCAATTATGCATTTATATCTGACATTATATCTACTGTGTGCCTTGATTGGAATGTAACTGCTGAGAAACTGAAGCCTTATGAACTTGTGCACTAGTGTACATTTAAACTCCTTACATGTATTTATTCTTCATGTTTTATATTTACACTTTAAGTTGTATTTGTACAAGTAATATGGATTTCTTTATTCAAGATTTGCATTTATTTCTAAAGTTAAATATGAACATGTATAGTTATGTATTTGAAATGCACATTAAGGTGGTCATTATGAGTTTGGTGGTCAAGCTCCACCACGCTGGTGGTGGTGGTAACACCACCGACAGCATGGGGGAGCAGGACCGCCGAATTATGACCATGGCGGTGAATGGGCTGCAAAGCAGCCAGCTCACTGCCTGTACCGCCAGGGCAGTGGTACCACCAGGCGAAAGCTGTACAGCCTTCGGCCCGGCAGTCCACCTTATACCGCCAATGGTATTATGAGTCTCCTTTCCGTCAGGGATTTCCTGGTGGCAACCCCGCCAGGAAATCCCTGGCGACAAGAATTAACATTCCTGTCACCAGTATGGCACTCCTCCACCCCCTAAACAACCACGGACCCTCTCCCACCTCTGAACTCCGTAGACACCACCCTCCCCCACCCCTGAAGCCTGTACATACCCCATCCCATCTACGCATGCACACACCACACACACATCCATGCACACACATTCACACACAGGCATGCGTCCACAACACCCCCCGCCCCAGCTGACACAGATTCACACAGATACATGCATACATGCACACAAACACCCTCCCGTCCATTCACACGCACTCACACCCCCATTCATGCAAACAACACTCAATCCCCTTCCTCCCTCCCCTGTCGGATGATCACCTTACCTGCTTGCGGTGGTCATCCTGCAGGGAACGGGGTCCATGGGGCCTGCTCCACCAGCCCCGCCCTGTCACCACAACATCGCCATGCCGATTACAAAGTCGTAATACGGTGTGCGGTGTTGTGATTACGTAGCGGTGCCAGTGGAGCAACCTCCACTAGACAGCCAACCGCCAGAATGGCTGCGGGCAGCTCTCTGCCAATTTATGGCAGAGGGCTGCCAGGAGTCATAATATGTCAGTCTCCTGGCCAGCGTGACTTTGGCGGTCCACTGTTTTGACCGCTGAAGTCATCAAGAGAGCTTTAGTTAAAGTTAGCCTGACTAAGGGCCTTAATTTTTAAATGTACTTTTGCTCGGTTAGTGTGTTCTGTCTTTTACAGGTGTGTTCTCACGATTTCCTTAGCTAGAGTACTGTTGTGTGTATTAGTTAAATGATAGCAAGGCATGAGAAGAGACATCTTGACAAGAAATATTGAGACCTAGGGCCAGATGTACAGCGCAGTCGCAAAAGGGGAAAATCAACGTTTGCGACCACAAAAAGGCCTTTTACAATGTATCATCCCTATTTTGCGAGTTGCTTTCCAGTTCCTGACACGCAAAATAGGGATTGCGACTCACACTTAGGAATAGGCAAACTGAGGGCATCCCTTCCTAATTGCAACACGCAGGGGGATGTATGAATTTTGTGTGACCGTGAATGCAGTCGTAAAACAATCATAGTTGACCCCCCATTCGCAAATGGGAAGGTGTCCCCAAGGGACCCCTTCCCCTTTGTGAATGGTAGCGAAAATGATTTTTCAGAGCATGCAGTGGTCCCACGGACAGTTGCCTACTCTGAAAAAATGAAAAGAAAACTTTTCATTTTCATTTTGAAAGTGCATCCTGTTTTCATTTATGGAAAGGAAAAGCAAAAGCACACCACAGAAAGTGAAATGATTGGTTCTTGGTGAGGAGGGAAGAGATATGATTGTTATTGAAGTTTTACTTGTTTTAATTAATAATCACACGGTGTGAAGTTAAAGCAGTTTTCCTTAGACTTTGAGCAGTACCTATATCTCTGCTTCCTTAATTCTTGCAACTGTGAAGCTTTATGCTAAATACTTATACCAATTCTGGCACATGTTTATTAGAGTCTTCATTATGCTGACACCTTTAAAATTCCTTGAGATCCTCTCTCTACAAACCATTCTCAATTTTTAATTTAGACCCTAGATTAGATGACTTCAGAACCTATGTTTAGGAGAGAGAATCAGCGTTTTTTTATGTAACACCTATTTTTTCATTCTCAGTATCTGTGTTGCTGTGGCTATGTCCATATCATATTTTATCCTTCTAAGAGTGACCCTTTTGTGATATTTCAGCTTGTCTGCTGTAATCCTGGATGGTTTGAATATTCCTCTGACATGCATATTTACTGCAATGTTTAATAATTGGTAATACATTTACTCAACTTTAAACACTGATTACTGTTCCTTATTGTGTGATCAAATAGGCTTCATAAGAATTTAAATGTTTTATTATTGTTAACTCCCTTTGCGTCTCAGTCAACGTAAAAAATCCATCAGAGTAGACATTGTAAATGATGCTTCTGCGCGCTCTCACATGTTATGTTATGTTGTCATGTTGTGTTATGTATGTTGTGTTGTGTAATTTTATGATATGTATGTTGTGTTGTATTATGTTATGTAATGTTATGATACGTTATGTTCTGTTATGTTTCACTATTTTTATACATCACAGTGTTCAATATTTGTGTGGCATCTTGACAGACTTGTGGAGTTGGTTAAAGATGCCATCTGCAGTCTGATGACCTAGTCTAGATCCAAGATCAAAATGTGTTACAGTAATGCAGCTGACTGTTTCACTGCATGCTGGTCTGTTTGTGTGATATGGGTAGTTCAAATAGATGAGGTGCCCAATCTTGCAACCTTTCACCAAACCATGTGCAGTTAGTTGCTATACCTTTCTTTTTTCTTACCGCTTACCCTACCTCTTAGTCATACAGAAAAAACATGCTATATGCAAAGTTATATTTACATGAGCAACAAGCATTGGCAAAGCCAATAGATTGCTCCTTTGAAAGCATGTTTCCACTGGTGACCTTGTGTCCTGACGTATGCCTGTGCTTGCATTGTAATGCCCACATGTGCATTCTTTAGATGGGGAAACATCACTTACAATGCGGCAAATGCTACGAGATGCATTTGCCACGATGCCTTCACCACGAATATACCTTTCCCATGCATGCCTTTACAATGAATTTCATTGTAAAGGCATGAATGGTAAAGTAAAGGTGTATGCGTCGTAAAGATTTTAAAGGTAAGTACAGGTAAGTATTAAGTGGATTAAGGTATATATATATATATATATATATATATATATATATATATATATATATATATATATATATATATATATATATATATATAGATGGTGTTTAGGGTGGGTAACGATTATTGGTGTTAGAGGCATTTTTAAGTTTTAGGCTGGGTATGGGTTTTGGGGTGGTAAGCGTATTTCTAGGTTTTAGGGTAGGTATGGGTTTTGGGGTGGTAAAGGCAATTTTTAGGTTTTAGGGTGGCTATGGGTTTTTGGGTGGTGAGGGAATTTTCATATTTAGGGTGGGTATGGGTTTTTTGGTGGTAAGGGCATTTTCAGGTTTTAGGGTGGGTATGGGTTTTGGGGTGATAAGGGCATTTTTAGGTTTTAGGGTGGGTATGGGTTTTTGGGTGGAATAGAGATTTTAGGTTTTAGGTTGGGTATGGGATTTGGGGTGGTAATGATATTTTTAGGTTTAAGGGCAGGTATGGGTTTTGGGGTCGTAGGGGCATTTTTAGGTTTTAGGGTGGGTATAGGCTTTGGGGTTGTAAGGGCATTTTTAGGTTTTAGGATGGGTATGGGATGTGGGGTGGAAAGGGCATTTGTAGATTTTAGGGTGGGTATGGGATTTGGAGTGGTATAGGTATTTTTAGGTTTTAGGCTGGGTATTGTTTTCTGGGTGGAATAGGCATTTTTAGGGTTTAGGATGGGTATAAGGTTTGGGGTGGTAAGGACATTTTTAGGTTTTAGGGTGGGTATGGTTTTGGGATGGTAAGGTCATTTTTAGGGTTTAGGGTAAGTACCGGTTGTGGGTGAAAAGTTGTACATATATATATATATATATATATATATATATATATATATATATATATATATATATAAATATACATATAGAATGTGTGTTATACTTACCTCTACTTTTTACCATGCATATGCCTTTACCAACTTTGCCTTTTCTACGAAATGTTCGTGGTAAAGACATGCGTGGTAAAAGCATATGTGTGGTAAAAACATTTTGTGGTAAGTGCATGAGTGGTAATGACCATGCATTGTACTTACCGCATTGTGAAGGCATGCTTGGTAAGTGCATGCATTGTTCCATCATACAACCCCTTTAGATGCATGTAAGGAAACAGTGCACATGCCTTCATTCGAAATGGTAAGAAAAAACATTCCACAATGGCTCACATGTGCACACACGGTAGCATCAGAATATGGTTCTCTGAATATTGTCTTACATAAACATCTTGGCCTACATATACTTTACTAAAACATCACCTAAATACAGTTAATAATAAATAATTGACAACCAATGGACCATTATTTCGGTAAACAATGTTTATCATACTATATTTATAATCAGACAGTATTTCAGTGTACCATATACTCACATACAACCACATATGTATTGTGACGTATGAAACCATTTACATGCACTGTGACAGACTAGCGGCCATTCCAACTTTTTAAGTTTACTATTACAATATGCCTGATTGCCATTTTGGACCATTAAAGTAAATAATAAAGTGTGCAGGAGTGCATAACTGAGAAAGCGAGTGGCCTTGAACCACTTTGCAAATGCTGATCCCTAAAAATAAAAAAAATAAAAAAATCACAGCAGAACGGGGTGGATGCAGGAGCACCGAACCAGGGCAGTGACCTGCAGCAGAGCACCAGGGAGCTCCTTTCTTTATTTTTATGTCTGTTCATGTTGAATGAACCGTATTATGTGTTATTTAATATGTTGTATGCAGGGTGCGTTATGTGGTTGCAATATCTGATAACTTAGGCTGTCTATTGATTAAACCTCTAAAAAAGGCAGCATTACAATTTTGTTTGTGAAAAAGCAACAAAAGCAGCTGATACAATAAAAAAATAGGTTAACAAGAATACAACTATTAGTTCATTTCATTACTTCTCAGCCAGTTAATAGCTTGCATTTTAGAGCATATTACATTTTACGCTTGATCAAGCTGGTGTTAAACCAATACCGATATATGTAAGAAGTGAGCACGTTTATTAGTGGCATAGATGGAAGTCATGCAAAGGGAAAAGGTGTAAGTGTATCAGATTGACAGATTTACACACTCTTGAAGGCACTTACTTAGCTAGTATGCAGGTTTTTCCTTCGGGATTTGAATTCTTTATGGTTGTATAGTAATGTTGTACATTGAACAAGAGAATAAGAAGTTGCTCTAAAAGTTTTGCAGCTGCTGTTGCTGGAGGGAGGGGGAGTGACTTTCCTCCGCCATAGCGGAGAGGCCGCTGCTGCCTTAAATCCCTTCTAAGTTTGGCTGTGATCCATTGCCCCGTCCTCCCTTTGCTCGAGTAATCTTTGACCATGTCCAGACTGAGAAAGGGACGGATGAGCGATGGTGTTCACCACAAACTTAAGGCAAACTATGCCTTGTTCTACCCACTCGCCATCTGTTGTGCTGTGTTTACTACTATGTTTTAAAAAACACAATAGTAGCGAAGAATTCTACAGTATTAAATTCCTTTACACCTGTCAGTAGTACTTTTGCTGATTCTTGGCAGGCAAATACAAATTCATTTTCAGTTGTAAACCTATGTTTATGGCAGATAATGCATTCGTGAATGGTCCCCCATACTACGCTTACCATTAACAAAAAGGGGCATATTTATAGTCTGTTTGCACCAAATTTCCGTCATTTTTTTAATGCAAATTTGGGTCAAACTTAACTTCATATTTATATTTTAATGCTGGACATGTCTAGCGTCAAAATATTGGAGTTAGCACCATTTTTGGGATGCGTGAACCTAACTTGCGTCACTGAGATGCAAGGTAGACGTTCCCATCAAAAAAAAGGTGCTATCTCCATAGCCCCATATTTATCCCCCGTGCTAAAATGACACACGGTGGGAGGAGGGGCTAAATAATAGTGCAAAGCTTGCTTCACACCATTATTTAACTCCTGGGTCAGATCAGGCGTTGGGGGACCTGTGGACCCATTTCAATGGTTAAACACCATGGGACTGGGTCCACAGGTGCCCTCCCCAAGCCCCAGGAACACCCACACCAGAGGGACACCTGAAGATGGGGGACACCATCCCAGGTAAGTAGGGAAAGTATTGGTAAGTATTTTTTTAAAAACAATTAAAGTGCTATCAGGGCCCTAACTTGGGGCCCCCTGCATGGCACAGGGTGCAATGGCCATGCCCATGGGACACTTGTCGCCTGTGCTGGCCACTGGGGTGGAGGGCATGACTCCTGTCTTTCCTAAGACAGGAGTCATGTTTTTGGTAGTTGTGTGCCAGGAAATGGCGCTAGTCTGTTTAGAGGCATTTTTGTTACCTCTAACCAGGCTAGCTTCATTTTCTGACGCACAGCCCCTCCTTCCCTACCACCAAACTCACCGGGCTTGTGTCTTTCTTGAAGATGCTAGCCCAAGTTTAGTGCCCTTCAATAAATACTGCACCCGGCTGACGTTAAATGATGCAAGCCGGCACTAAACTTTTTGCTGCAAAACTGCGTTACCACAATTTTGTGGCAAAAAGCATTAATCTGGGCCTAAGTGTCTAGATATTGGACAACATTAAGCACTTGAAGCAAAGACCTACTCTTCACAATTGCCTGGTTTGTGTATAAATGTTGAATTTAGATAGCTGGAGCAGATCTATTTAGAGCAGTGTTTACTGTCCCTAAATCTCCCAATGACACCAGCCTTTACAAGCTGCATCTTCCTGTTTAGTCTGTTTGCTTTTGGCAAGTGTACTTCCCAAAGGATAAGGGTCTGGCACATTGACGCAGTCACGCACTCCATAAACTGTCTACTTTAAATAGAAAAAAATATACAGCTTTGTTTAAAAACACTGTAAGCTGTATATGTGGTGCAATAAACCTGCATAAAAAGAGCTGTAATCTCAGTGGGTGGTGGTCATGAAAGAATATTATTTTTGTTTGCATTTAGATTCACTTAATACTCATCATACATATCTATTTTAACCTGCCTGACAGTTTTACTTTGTTTATTACTTGCTTTTGTACAGCACTTTATACCCCACTTCCTCGGTTTCAATGCACTGTCATTAACATGCATTGCAATGAAGGCGACAATGATAACAGTTATATAGCGCATAACTGTATAAAACATCTTTAGGAACTAGATACCCTATAGCCTGCAACCCGTAAGCGAACAATAAATGAAAAAATACGTAGATAGAAACCTTTTTCTCCAAAGTGATTAGTAAAAAGGAGGCACAATGCCAAAATTAATATTAACGTTCTGGTAACGAAAGACTCAAATTATATATTTCATAACTAGGAAGGGAATGAGGGGCATATTTATACTCTGTTTGCGCCAAATGTGCGTCAAAAATTTTGACGCACAATCGGCGCAAACCCTGCCCCATATTTATACTTTGACGTCCGACCCCGCGGGCGTCAAAATTCCACCATGTGCGTCATTTTTTGGAAGGGGGAACCAGCCTTGCGTTAATTATATGCAAGGTAGGCGTTCCCTTCCAAAAAATGACTTTAAGGCCTGTGCCCCATATTTATACTGTGACGTCATTTTGATGCACAGGAGGGGGTGGGTCTTAAAAAACGATGCACAGCCTGCTGGGCGCTGTTTTTTAACGCCTGGGTCAGGGCAGGCGTTAAGGGACCTGTGGGCTCGGAAGGAGCCCAGAGGTGCCCTCCCCTGCCCCGAGGGACACCCCCTGCCAACCTTGCCCACCCCAGGAGGACACCCAAGGATGGAGGGACCCATCCCAGGGAAGTAAAGGTAAGTTCGGGTAAGTATTTTTTTCAGATTTTTTTTGTGGCATGGGGGCCTGATTTGGGCCCCCCTACATGCCACTATGCCCAATGACCATGCCCAGGGGACATAAGTCCCCTGGGCAAGGGGGCATGACTCCTGTCTTTGCTAAGACAGGAGTCATGTCAATGGAGGTTGGGCGTAAAAAAAAATGGCGCAAATCCGGTTTGAGGCCTGAATTTTGCCTCAGACCTGACTTGCCCCATTTTTTGACGCACAACCCCCATTTTCCCATACGCCGGCGCTGCCTGGTGTGAGTCATTTCTTTTGACGCACACCAGTCCGCAGTGCCGGCTAACATCATTCCATAAATAAGGCGCCCGCATGGCGCGTTGGAATGGCGTTAGCCGGCGGTAAAATTTTTGACGCACAACTGCGTTGCCGCAGTTGTGCGTCAAAAAGTATAAATATGGGCCTTAGATTTTGTGTGCATTCGTGGACTAAGCACATGCTCTTTGGGTCTCATTTCACTGGATCTCATGTGTTTTTTCTTTAACGTCCTTCCCCAAAATTACCGATGCAGTGAACATCAGCAACTACAAGGGCAAGAACCTGGTGATTATGAACTGTAAGTTCCTTGGGACAATAGCGACAGACACAACCTGCGCGCTCCGCTGCAGCGCTCTCGTCCGACCCCTCCCCCGGAACCACACTCAGATGGGCAGAGAGCGCTGCTGATGCTGCGGGAGCATCGCGCCACGAAGCTGGCAGTAATGACGTTGACAGAGACGGGACAGCATGGTGGCAGCTAAGAAGGCTGGGACTTCTACTAATCAAACAGGGAGTAAAAAAAATCTGTAGTGAGCAGGGGGGAAATCTTCATATGTTCAGCTAATGGATTTTCTATCTGGCCTTCAGGGCACAGCTACTAACAGCGCGCTGGGGAATAGCACTGGTGCAGTGGATGCTCCAAGCTCAACCGGTTCTAAGCAATACCCTCTGTTCTTTAAACAAATGAAGAGCAGTACACAGACAGATTCTATGGTAGCACCTCAAGCAATAGAAAGCAATGGACGATTGTTTCCTCTTTCTCAACAGGCGTCCCTGGTGGTAGCTGCACCTCAGACTGTTAACTCAAGAGATGAAGCAATGCAGACAGCATCAGAGTTCGGAGCTACGCCAAGGAGACACAATGTACAGAAGGGAACGGAAGACATTGAGGGTAGTTCTGAGTCATCTGTTAAAGGTTTATTTGAAATCATTCTAATGGAGATTAGAGAACTAAAAGCGACACAGACACAGGAAATTTCAGCTCTCCATTAGCGCCTGGTAAAAATCGATCAGCCCTGGGTCTGGGAAGACAGAAGGAGGCGGAAGCCAGAATCTCAGGCCTAGAGGATAAGGTTGTGTTTATATGCAGCAGGAAGGTAACCAGTTGGAAAAGAATAAACGCCTATTTGAAGACAAGTTGCAAGACCTAGAGAATTACACAGGCAATCAAACTTTTGAACAGTAGGGGTAACTGAGGGGAGTGAGGTTAAGCGGGTACTTGAATGGGTGGGTGCCTTCCTAAAAAAATGCAATGTCTGAGCTAGTTGGCGATTTGACTATTACTAGGGATCACAGGGTGCCAGCTCAATGCCAAATACCTTTGAACAATTTTGGTGAACTTTGCTGACTATCAAGTCAAATATAGCATCCTGGGTAAAGCTATTCAAAAGAGAATTTTTTCATCTTCGGAGGTGTCTCAGTCTAAAATTTTCTTAGATATATCTGCAACCATGGCGCAGAGACAAAGAGACTTCATCAGGACATTGAATCTTTTAATGCCAGGGGTGCTCAGGCATTCATTATTCAAAAGGCTAAGCTTAAGGTCTTGGCAAATGGACATTTTCACCTCTTTTGTGATACTGGGGAGGCCTAGGAGCTTTTCCAGAATGTATCTAATTGAGTCCTTAATCTAAGTATTCAATTAAACTTGGAATGTATATATGACTGGGCACCTCCCTGTTCTTGGGACAGTAGATGTGTTTAATCATTTATGATTTTCTCTCTTGCAGGAGTGACATTGGGTAAAAGTGATAAATATGATGAATGTGCTCCAGGTGCATGACATGCAGTTAAGAAATGGTGGAAGTGGAATACATAAGCTTTGCCAGAATGTTTTGGTGTGCGCTCCGGGGTCGGGCTGGGTGTTCCTGAGGATTTCTAGGTCACAAGTGCGATGGAGTGCAGTGTGATGGCACCCAGGGTGTCTGGGGATAAGTGAAGTTACCCAATTAGCTCTGGGTTTACTGACTGACTTGGGAGGTGTAAGGTTATATATCTTATGTGCTGTAACATGTTTTAAAAGGTTATGTGCTTCCCGGGCAATGGGGGAGCCCCTGCACAGCATGAGTGCAGTAGGGTGCAGTGTCATGGCACCCTCTTTTCAGTGGGTGGGGAGAGGGGTACTGTGGGCAATTCCCCCTCTGAGGGAGGGAGGGCAGTGGAGCACGGGGGTTTTGGTGTGGGTGAGGGGTGGATAGGAGTGGGCACCTGCAGTGGGAGGAAGTGAAAAACATAAGCTTTGCCAGAATGTTTTGGTGTGCGCTCCGGGGTCGGGGCTGAGTGTTCCTGAGGATTTCTAGGTCACAAGTGCGATGGGGTGCAGTGTGATGGAACCCAGGGTGTCTGGGGATAAGTGAAGTTACCCAATTAGCTCTGGGTTTACTGACTGACTTGGGAGGTGTAAGGTTATATATCTTATGTGCTGTAACATGTTTTAAAAGGTTATGTGCTTCCCGGGCAATGGGGGAGCCCCTGCACAGCATGAGTGCAGTAGGGTGCAGTGTCATGGCACCCTCTTTTCAGTGGGTGGGGAGAGGGGTACTGTGGGCAATTCCCCCTCTGGGGGAGGGAGGTCAGTGGAGGACGGGGGTTTTGGTGTGGGTGAGGGGTGGGTAGGAGTGGGCACCTGCAGTGGGAGGAAGTGAAAACATTGAGCTCTATCAAAGCAGACAGATTAAGTGTGAGCAGGAGAGGTAGCAGAAGACCACTAAAATCAAGCAATGCAAAATTTAAGGATTATCTCCTGTAATGCATATGGTATCCATAACAAGCATACATATGGGGGCCCAATATATTGGCTAATGTCACTCGTTCCAGAGGTAATTTTTATACAAGAGACTCATCTGAAGTGTAATCCTCCTAAAATCTTTATTCCCAAGAGGCATTCCCATGTGAATTTTAGCTGGGGTGGCAGCAAGAGGTGTTGTGATATACTTGAGTAATGGTATCAATTGGGAAGTAAGGGATTTGATTAGGGATCCTGGTGGCAGGTGGCTGTGGCTGAAGGTATTGGTCCATGGCTCCCCCCTCAATCTGGTGAACTACTATGGCCCTATTTGTGATGAGCTTGAACCCTTACTATCCATCTACAATTTTGCGATGAGGGCAGAGGGGCTGTTGATCTTGGGTGAGGGATTTCAATTTTATTCAGGACTTGTCTTTAGATATATCTAATAAGGCCAAAATATGTGTGCTAAAACAGGATTTTAGGCTTGTAGATCCTTGACCGGTTGAGCATCCTGGTATGGAACAGTTCCCGTCCTTCTTGCAGCACTGTCAAACTGCTTCCTGTGTTGATTTTTTCTTGGCCTCCCAGTCGCTTAAGAGAGTGGGGTTGGGTACTTGGTCAAATACAATTTCAATATAATTACCTACCCCCACAAGAACAAGGCCTGGGTGGCAGCTCAACAGCTCGATTAACTAATCAGGAATCGCTGCAAGACATGCGTGCATTCATATTTGAGATTTTCTCAGTCAATAGAAATACAACCTCACTTTTTTGGTTTGAGAAGCTTTTAAGGACACAGCATGTGGATGTGTTATTGCTTATAAAGCCAATCAGAGCAAAGTGTGAATCCGGCAAACAAAGGAGCTACAATTAGTGCTTGATGCTGCTATGAGAGCTGTTATTAACTCATCAGGTAAGGAATCCTTAGTGAAGGGTTTGGAGAAGTCTAAACAAAATCTAAAGCATTGTTTATATTAGAAGAAATTAATAATTCTAAAACCAATTAGCAACAATTGTATGAGGAGGGCTAGTGGATTGGAAAATTCCCTGAACCCCTTCGCTGCCAGGCCTTTTCCTCTCAGGTGGCAGGCCTTTTTTTAGCTATTTGGGGTATTTCACGCTTAGGCCCTCATAACTTTTTGTCCACAAAAGATACCCACAACAAATGTAGGTCCTTTTTTTCCAACATCCTAGGGATTCTAGAGGTACCCAGAGTTTGTGGGTTCCCCTGGAGGACACCAAGAAATTACCTAAAATACAGCATTTTTTTTTAAATGGGAAAAAGGGCTACAGAAGGAGGCTTGTGTTTTTTTCTGAAAATGGCATCAACAAAGGATGTGCGGTGCTAAAATCACCGTCTTCTCAGCTTTCAGGAACAGGCAGACTTGAATCAGAAAAACACATTGGTCAACACAATTTTGGCATTTTACTGAGACATACCCCATTTTTACTATATTTTGTGTTTTTATACTCCTTCCAGTTAGTGACAGAAATGGGTGTGAAACCAATGCTGGATCCCGGAAAGCTAAACATTTCTGAAAAGTAGACAAAATTCTGAATTCATCAAGCAGTCATTTGTGTAGATCCTACAAGTTTTTTCTGCAGAAAATAACAGCTGAAATAAAAAACTATTTAACTTAAGGTGAAAAAACAGCCATTTTATCCACATTTTACTCTGTAACTTTTTCCTGCGATGTCAGAGTTTCAAAAGCAATATACTGTTACATCTGCTGTACTCTTCTTGTTTTGGGGATATATAGGGCTTGTAGGTTCAGCAAAAGCCCTAGGTACCCAGAACCAATAAATGAGCTGCACCTTGTATTGGGTTTTTATGTATGCAGCAAATAATTTGCTTAAATATAAAGAGTGAAAAATAGGTGCCAAGGAAACCTTTGTATTTCCAGAATAGGCATAAGATAAAGTGTCAAGAATCAGTGGTTATTTCCACATCTCTGAATTCCGGGGTCCCCATTTTAGCATGTGAATTACAGGGCATTTCTCAAATAGACATCTTTTTCACACACTGTCTTACATTTGGAAGGAAAAAATGTAGAGAAAGACAAGGGGCAATAACACTTGTTCTTCTATCTATTCTGAGTTCCCCCAAGTCTCGTGATAAAAATGGCACCTCACTTGTGTGGGTAGGCCTAGTGCCCGCGACAGGAAACGCATCACATTTTTACATTGAAATCTGACGTGTTTTTTGCAAAGTGCCTAGCTGTGGATTTTGGCCTCAAGCTCAGCCGGCACCTAGGGAAACCTACCAATCCTGTGCATTTTTATAAACTAGACACCTGGGGGAATCCAAGATGGGGATGGGGTGACTTGTGTGGCTCTCACCAGGTTCTGTTACCCAGAATCCTTATCAAACTTCAAAATTTGGCAAACAAACCCACTTTTTCCGCACATTTCGGTGATAGAAAGTTCTGGAATCTAAGAGGAGCAACACATTTCATTCCACCCAGCATTCCCTCAAGTTTCCCGATAAAAATGGTACCTCACTTGTGTGGTAGGCCTAGTGCTCCCGAAAGGAAATGCCCCAAAACACTATGTGGACACATCAAAATGATCAAATACAAAACTACCTGTGTTAGGGGCACCTAATTTTTTGGTCCTGGGCTCAGCAGCCATATGGAGAAACCTACCAAACCCAAACATTTCTGAAAACTAGAAACCCGAGGGAGTCCAGGGAGGTGTGACTTGCATGGATCCCCCTGTGTTTTCTTACTCAGAATCCTCAGCAAACCTCAAATTTAGCTAAAAAAATCACATTTTCCCCACATTTCTGCGTGGGATCACTGCACCGGGACAACTTTCCTACCACTCAGCATTCCTGTCAGTCTCCCGGTAAAAACAATACCTCACTTGTGTAGGTGGGCCAAGTGCTAGTGACAGGGAAGAGCCAAAAACGTGTCAAAATTGAGGGGGAACCAAAGCGGGTCCAAAAGGGCAGTTTGGAAAAAAACATTTTTAGGGTGACAAGTGGGGCATAATTTTTACTGGTATAGATGCGAAAATGCTAGGTGGTAGTAATTTTGTGGATTCCTGCAGATTCCTGAAGGTTTCATCCCACAAAATGTGGGAACAATGTGTGATTTCCAGCAAAGTTGGAGGTTTGCAGGGCATTTTGGGTAAGAAAATGGTGCGGGGTGCATTTGATGCACACCACCCTGGACTCACCTAGATGTTTAGTTTTCAGATGTGGCTAGGTCTTGTTGATTTTTCTACATAGTAGCGTCCCAAAGTCCAAAAAGTACAGCCCTCACCATTCCAAGTGGGATGAATTTGAGAGTTAGACAAGCTCTCATGGCCCATCATGGCCTAAATGTGAAAAAAACCAAAATAATCCAACGTCCTCTTGCTTGCTGTGGGATAAGATGTTTTAGTGTGCAGGGGGGAGCTGAAAGACTGTTACCTCCTTCAGTTAGGGTGGGGGCATAACCATGCCCATACTGGTTGGTAGCCACCACCCCACTATTTTTCTTTTTAATTCCCTGGCATCTAGTATGCTTTCTGCCCCCCCCCGGGGAGTGGATCAGGGGTAATTGCCCCATCTGCCCACCGGTGGGCAGAACAACTTTGGCCCCATTTATTTGGGGTGGGGGTATGCCCATACACCACCCTCTTTTTTTGAAAAAATAATTTTCCCTGGTCTCTTGTGTGCTTTCTGCCCCCCCCCTTGGGGGCAGATTGGTGTTCCAAAAATAGCTGATCTGCCCCCAAGGGGGGCAGATGTGGCCAACAGTAATGTGCCCCCATGGGGAGCGACCCTTGCCCAAGGGGCTGCCCCCAAACAAAACACACACATACATACACACCAATCCCTGGTGCCTATGTGGTTTCTGCCCCCCCCCCGGGGGCAGCTAGGCCTAATAGAAATAGGCTGATATGCCCCCAAGGGCGGCAGAAATGGCCTAAAATAAATTTTCCCCACCAGGGGAGCGAGCCTTGCCTAAGGGATTGCTGCCCTCGCATGAAATTGGCGCCAAAGAAAATCCCTGGTGCCTAGTGGTTTCTACCCTATTTGGAGACACATAGGCCTAATAAACACAGGCTGATCTGCTCCCGAGGGGGGCAGAAATGGCCTAAATTAAATTTGCCCCCCAGGGGAATGACCCTTGCCTAAGGGGTCGTTCCCCTTGCGTGAAATTGATGCAAACAAATAAAAATCCATGGTGTCTAGGTAGATTGGCCTCATAAGAATAGGCTGATCTGCCCCAAGGAAGGGCAGAAATGGCCTAAAATAAAGTTACCCCCCCAGGGGAGTGACCCTTTCCTAAGGTGTCGCTCCCCATCTGTAAAAATGAAAAAAATAAAAACATCCCTGGTGCCTAGTGGTTTCTGCCCCCCTTGGGGTAGATCGGTCTAATTAGATTAGGCCGAACTGCCCCCGGGGGGGGCAGAAATGGCCGTAAAATAATTTGCCCCCCTGGAGTGTGGTCCTTGCCCAAGGGGCTGCTCCCCTAATGTGTAAATAAATAAAAAAACATCCCTGGTGTCTTGTGGGCATTTCTGCAGCCCGATCGCTTCACGATCGGGCTGCAAAAATGCTCAGAGATATATCAAAGGAAAGGAAAGGAAAGGCCTTTCCTTTCCTTAGGTGCCTCTCCCGCCCCCTCCACATGATCGGAAGGAAAATGCGTTGCTCAATTTCCAGCGTGGTGGGGGCAGCCTCTGATGAGGTCAGCGTACGATTGTTTGCTGACATCATCAGATGCCACGGTGGGGCATCCTCCATCCCTTCCCATGGGAGGGGGGTGCGAGGCCCTAGGGGGGAGCACTAGCATTTTCCCTGAGGGCCCATACCAGGACGAGATAGTTACGTTCGTGGGACAAGGACGAGACCACCTCGTCCTGGGCACCCAATGGCTTAAGCATGACAAATCAGCTGTTAGGAAAACTGAGGATTCGATCACTCAAAGGATGGCATCTGAGAAAGATGAACTTGCTTCTTTCTTTTTACATCATTCTAGACAGCTACATGATACTACATATCCCATAGCACAGTATTTTAGTTTGTCTGCCACGACTCCCTGAGTCATTGATCATGGCAGTGATGGGGGAAATAATGGAGTCTGAGGTTTTTGAAGTTTTAGTTACAATGCCCAGTGCAAAAGCTTGCAGCAATGATGGCTTTCCCTCCAAATTGTATACGCTGTTTGCACAGCAACTGGTGCCCCTTTCTAACTGAGATATTTAATTACATAAAGGAGGATGGGGTAGTCCCCCTCTCCTTCAAGAAATCTATTATTTTCAGTTTTGACAAAAAGGTAAATCTTTGTTTAATGTCAACTCTTACAGACTCATTAGTCTGCTTAACGCTGACTATACGCTTCTGACTAAAATTTAGGCCATATGTGTTACCTCAACGTGACAAGCTTTGATTCACAAGGACCAGAGCCGCTTTGTTTCCAACTGCCTCATGGGAGTTCTTGCTAGGTGTTCTGGAACTCAAGTTCTTCTGCCTTTAGTAGTATCCAGCACATTGTACCTGAAATTTATCCATGCTATTTTTTCGCAATTCAGTTTGAATGCATGTAACACTTTACTGTAATGGATCTGGTGAGATTCTGTGGCACATGGCACTTAATTTTACTGCACCTTAATCATAACTTGGAGGCACTAGCTGCATTCTGAACCATCGTGTTTGTTGCCCTTTATTGTAATTGATCATATCTTGTCCTTTTTTTTCTTTTTTGAAAGCATGTACCACTTTACTCCAATAGTTTTGGGGGATTTTGCTGCGCATGCACTTGGCACACAGGCTTTATTCCTAATTATTGTGACTGTCACACATAATTATGGCCCTCATTATGACATTGACAGTAAGTCCCGCTTCCCACCATGCCGACTGCCACCAACATACCGCGGCGGTATACCGCTACCCATATTATGACCCACACATAGAAATCCGTCACTATACAGACACACACACAAGTCCACCAGCCCAAAGGTCAGTAATAAAATGGCAGTACCAAAACCCACGCCGTTACGCCAACAGAACTACCCCCACAGCATATGACCCACGAATCACTGCAGCGGACATTCAACCGCGGTAAACCATTGCTGTGACATACGTCCGCGCTCAAAATAAACACACACACATGCAAAACAACACCACATTGGACAGTTCAAACTACACACACCTGACGCGCATACACACCACACCCACACACCCACACCAATATAAAACACACACACACACACTACCCACAACCCTTTACGACTACAATTTTTTTTACAACAGAGAGAGAGAGAGACACCAAGAGCATCCACAGAACCAGAGCCACAGAACACCATCTCCCATACACCATCCATGCACCTCACAGCACACACCCCAACACATCACCCCACATGCCCACACACACACACACACCACTCACACTACACCCATGGCACCACAACGACACCCCAGGTTCTCTGAGGAGGAGCTAAGGGTCATGGTGGAGGAAATCATCCGGGTAGAGCCACAGCTATTCGGATTATAGGTGCAGCAGACATCCATTGCTAGGAAGATGGAGCTATGAAGGAGAATCATGGACAGGGTCAACGCCGTGGGATCCTGAGGGCCTGGCAGGAGTGGCAGGAGGGCTGGACTCTGGTAAGTCAAATCTTTACTACTTTCACACCCCCTACCTGCATGCCATCACAAACCCCCACTCCTACCCTCACCACCATAACTCCACCACCTCACATACACCCTACCATCACAACCCACTCATCCCAATGCCAAGCTGTGCATGCCCCACCAATGCATGGACACTCATCACAGACCTGCATGGACAACCATCACCACTGCATGCACACTAGAGACAATCACCTAGCCCACCAAATAACAACTCTCACTTAGGACAATCTGCCATGGCAATAACAACCATAGAGGGCAACATACCCATGCACAGGATGACACACACAGAAACCATAACACTGCATTTACATCCCCACAGGTCACCCACACAACATCACTGGAGAGGAGGTGCCAGCAACATCCAGTCCCCCCACAGAAGAGGCCCACAGTGATGACGGCAGCTCAGCATGCCTGGATGAGAATGACCAACCTGGCCCATCAGGGACCTCCGGACAGTCGGTTACCCAGCCATTGTCCCATACCACCACAGATTCTCCCCCCTCCGGAAACACCAGGACAGCACTCACCCAGCGGGCCCATACCTCTGTCCCCAGGACACGTTATTCAACAGTGTGTCCACCACTACAGGGACCCCAGGACACCCCACAAACACAGGACGATCAGGGACCTGGGGTCAGTGGCAGTGGGCATAAGGTTCAAGGGACAGAGGCACAGGACAACAGGGAAGCTGGGAGGACTGCTGTGTGACAGGGGGAGGACAGGCCCATAGAACCGACTCTCCACGAGGCACTCACCAACATCCTGGGAGCATACCACCATTCCCAGGAGACCATGGGCCAGATACTGGCCAAGTTGCAAGAGAGCCAGCAGTAGCAGGAGGGACAATACCTGGGGATCAAGGAAGACCTGAGGGACTTCCGCCCCACCCTGCTCACCATTGCAGGGGTGCTGGCAGACATGGCCAACACCATGAGGGAGGCAGTGGCACACCAACTGGCCCCTGACACTAGCCACACTGATGAACAGCCCTCCACCTCTGCCGATGCTAGTGGACAGGAGTCCCCACCACAGGAACAGCAGGCCATCAGCACCCACCCACTGCAGAAGGAGAACTACCATGCAAACGGTCCCTGCGATCCAGGCAGAAGCCGGAGAATATTGCCAAGACCCCCGGCAGGAAATCAGATTCTCCTGATTGTCACCCTTGTGTCCCACTCTGTTACCCTGTCCATCTTGAACTGTCATTGCTCCCCTTCATATGCCCCATTGGACAATGCACCTGTGATACAAATAGACTGTACTCTATCCTGGACTTTCCTCCATCATCACTCCAGCCCACTGCACATCCCCATTTAAATCTCAGCACTGAAATAAACACCCTCTTAAAAAATACAAGTATGGAGTTTGTCAAATGATTTAAGGATGTATTTGTTTAACAATCTGTAGACATTGCAATTAGACTGTACAGTTATGTATGCATAGGTATGACCTGTAATGTGCTGCAGTCAATACACCAGGAGCCAGAGTAGGGCACAAATATCTGTGAATATACATGTTAAAGGGTACAGTAAGTGGCCAGAGTAGTGGGAACAGCAGCCTGCCAGAGAAAATTCACTACACAAAACTGCAATGGAAGGTGAAGTTACAGCGTCTTACCTTTGTGTCACTTGAAGTACTGTTGTATGATAGTTATTCTGTTGTCCACATCCTCATCCTCTACCTCCTCTTCGTCACTGTCCACAGGCTCCACCGCTGCCACACGCCCATCACCAGCCACATCCTCCTGCAGAAAAGGCACCTGGTGTCTCAAGGCAAGGTTGTGCAACTTGTAACATGCCACGATGATCTGGTAGACCTTCTTTGGTGAGTAGCACAGGGATCCACCTGTCAGATGGAGGCACCTGAACCTGGCCTTCAGGAGGCCAAAGGTGCGCTCAATAATTCTTCTTGTACACACATGTGCCTCATTGTAATGTTCCTCTGCCCTTTTCCTAGCATTCCTCACTGGGGTCAGTAGCCATGAGAGGATGGGGTAACCAGAGTCACCTGCAAATATCGAGGGATACCTGTTAGCCACACACTCACCCTTAGGGCCAACCTCACACCCATATTCCAACATCTACTGGGTGGGGACCAGGGCTCACCTATTAGCCACACCCTGTGCCTCTGGAGTTGAGCCATCACATATGGGATGCTGCTGTTCCTCAGGATAAAGGCATCATGGACAGACCCAGGATACTTTGCATTCACATGGGAGATGTACTGGTCCGCAAGGCACACTATCTGCACATTCATGGAGTGAAAGCTCTTTCGATTTCTGTACACCTGTTCATTTCTCTGGGGGGGGAGGAACAAAGGCAATATGTGTACCATCAATTGCTCCAATGATGTTGGGGATATGTCCCATTGCATAGACGTCTGCCTTCACTGTGGCCAAATCCTCCATCTGGGGGAAAACAATGTAGCTGTGCACGTGTTTCATCAGGGCAGACAACACTCTGGTCAGCACTATTGAGAACATTGGCTGTGACATCCCTGCTGCCATGGCCACTATCACTTGGAAGGATCCACTTGCCAAGAAATGTAGCACTGATAGGACTTGCACAAGAGGGGGTATCCCAGTGGGCTGACGGATAGCTGAGATCAGGTCTGGCTCTAATTGGGCACACAGCTCTTGGATTGTGGCCCTATTAAGTCTATAGGTGAGGATAATGTGCCTGTTCGCCATTGTTGCCAAGTCCACCAGGAGCCTGTACACGGGGGGACGTCTCCATCTCCTAATCATCCTCAGCAGTTGTAATCTGGAGGGCAAAACAGTGAGCAGCTGGTCATTTTCAAACATATCCTCAGAGTAAAATGCATTGCATGTTGTGACAGAAACAGTATGCTTATGTGTAGTCCCTAAATGTGCTTATGTCTGCTGTGACGCAGTTATGTGCCATGACCTGCACCCCCCTGAAATGGCGGACGCCTGTCCTGTGTGGAGGGACAGGTGGAAATGAGGTAATTCCGCTGACGTTGTGCGCCGTTGCGGGAGGCGGTTGAGACCCACCTCTGCAACTCCTCATTGGTTATCAGTGGGCCCAATGGGGTACAGTAGCCAATCATGATGTACGCAGGCGGTGACGGTACGCATCGCCGCAGACGTGACCGCCATTTTCTATCTGTTCACTCACTTGCTACCTGACCTTCAACAGGAGAGGACCTACACTGCAAGTGCTGCTGTGACCTGTGTCTGGAAGCGACCATGGCTCGAGTCTCTGGGGAAAGGGCCCCAGCCTTCACTTAGGAGAGGTTGAACATTGCAGGGTAGGTTCCATGTTGGGCAGAATCTGTTGCACTCCACCCCCAAACATGCTAATGGGCATCTACTACTGGGCAGGGTTCTGTGGGTCTCAGGTATGCTGCTATTGGCAGTAGGCTTTATTCTCCTTGGCCTGGTGACTAGCATTGTGACTGGTAGTGCATCGCCTAGTGCATAGGGCTGTTCCCTGTGTGTTGTGTACGCCAAAGGTGGAGCATCATCTGGCGGAGGAGCAGAGGCACCGGCGACCGAGGGAGCTGCATCCCACAGGCCCCATGAGGCCGAATCCACCGACGGTGAGGGCACCAGTGGGATGGAGGGCAAGGGGAGCACCACGGCGGAGTCTGGAGGGGACAGTTCTGACAGTGATACCTCCTCTGATGGAAGCTGCCTGCTGGTGGCGGACACCTCTGTGCCCACCCCAACTACAGGTACAGTCGCCACCCCCTGTACCAGCACCGCCCTCCCAGCAGCCCATCAGCGTGTTTCCCGTTCCCACTCACCCAGGAGGGTGGGCATCTCCTTTGCCCCAGGCACCTCAGGCCCTGTCCCAGTCAGCCCTGCTACCCTGAGTGAGGAGTCTATTGACCTCCCTCGATCCACCTCTGTTGGGCAGTCAACCATAGTGAATGCCATCCAGGGGCTGGCAGGGCATTTGCAGCAAACAAATGCATTCCTGGTGGTCATTCACTCTGGCGTGGTGACCCAACAGACATCATTCCAGACTCTGGCCTCCTCCCTGATGGCAGCCATTGTCCCTGTCTCTAGCCTCCCCCCTCCAACTTCCTCTTCCCAGTCCCATTCTCCTCAACCCCAGCCTATCCCAAGCACACCATCAGACCATCATGCACCCAAGGCAACACACAGGAGTGGCTCAGACAAACACAAGCACCACACATCATCACACAGGCACTCACACAAACACCATCCAGAATCAGACATGCCAACATCCACTGCCTCCACTGTGTCGCTCCTCCTCCTCGTCCACCCTCACAGTTGTGTCTCCACTCACACCTGCATGCACTACATTCTCATCCACTACCTCAATCACCATCACGCCTAGCACTACATACCCCTCACTGGCAGTCACCACCCCCACATCTATGCACACGTCCCTTGTGTCCTCTCCCACTGTGTCTGTGCCCCCTCCTCCCAAGGTACACAAACGTAAACACTCAGACACCAAACAGCCATCCACCTCACAACAGCCCATGCACCTGCACCCAAACCAAGGAGGCACCACCAGCTGCCAAGGAAGCACCACCAGCTGCCAAGGGCAAGAATGCACCACCAGATGTCAAGGGCAGGAGGGACAGGAGGCCTGGTGCAGTGACAGGATCTGAGCCCCCACCACCAACCATGCCGCTTCAGCTGTCCGAGGCTGCAGGGGAAGGGCTGGAGCCTCCCCCCCACCACTGGCAGCACCGCAAGCAGCACCGCTAGCAGCACCGCCACCAGCACCACTGCTAGCAGCAGCAGCCCCAGTGGGCAGCTGTCCGAGGCTGCAGGGGAAAGGCTGGAGCTTCCCCCCACCACTGGCAGGACCGCCACCAGCACCGCCAGCAGCAGCAGTCCCAGTGGGCAGCCGTCCGAGGCTGCAGGGGAAGGGCTGGAGCCTCCCCCACCACTCGCAGCAGCACCACCAGCACCACTGCCAGCAGCAGCAGCCCTAGTGGGCAGCCGCCCAAGGTTGCAGGGGAAGGGCTGGAGCCTCCCCCTCCACTGGCAGCACCGCCATCAGCACCGGCACTGCCACCACTGTACAGCCGTCGCCGCCGGCAGATAGACTGTAGTCCTGCCTCCATGGAGTGTCATGCATCCTGCCTACAGCAAATCTCGTGGATCTGACACCCAGGTGAGAGACTGTGACCTTGCACTCCCCATGTGCTGCATCACAGGGCACAAGGCCCCCTCCAGAACCAGTGGAAGAAGGCATCCACTCACCGTATCCTTGCCAGGATGAAGCACACCGGGCGCAAAGCCCCCTCCAGAACCAGTGGAAGATGGCATCCACTCACCGCATCCTTGCCAGGATGAAGCACACTGGGCACAAAGCCCTCTCCAGAACCAGTGGAGAAGCCATCCACTTGAGAGACTGTGCACTCCCCAGGGCCAAGCAGTGGGCAAACCACCCACTAGAGAAACTGTGGCCTTGCACTTCCCAGGACCAAGCAGTGGGCAAACCACCCACTAGAGAGACTGTGGCCTTGCACTCCCCAAGACCAAGCAGTGGGCAAACCACCCACTTGAGAGACTGTGGCCTTGCACTCCCCAGGACCAAGCAGTGTGAAAACCACCCACTTGAGAGACTGTGGCCTTGCACTCCCCAGGACCAAGCAGTGGGCAAGCCACCCACTTGAGAGACTGTGTCCTTACACTCCCCATGACCAAGCAGTGGGCACCACACCCACTTGATGGACTGTGGCCTTGCACTCCCCGGGCCATTGCAGAGGGCATGTAGCCCTCTCCAGGAACAATGGCATTGTACCATCTTCCGGCTGAAGTGTCCCCCCTTCCCCCTGAGGTGCCTGTGTATATTTGACCTGATGCCCCAACAGTGTTCTCTCCGTATTGAGGCAGGAGTCAAGTGGAGCCTTGGCCTATGTGATATGGCCCTGTGGCCCACGGACATTATGGACTGGGCAATGTCCCTTCATATGTATATCTGTAAATAATGTTTTGATTTTTGAGGACGTATTTCTAGTATTTTATATTATTACACTCGCTTTCTTAAAATCATTTTGTCCTTGCATTATTCCTGAGGGGTGGGGGTGAATATGTAATGTTGTTGCATCTGGTTGTGTGTATGTTGTTGGGGGTGGGGGTGTTGCGTGTTGCATGTGTGTGTCACTCTCTTTTTCCTTCCCCCTCCCCTGTGTGCTAGGCAGCAGTACTCACCGTGGTCGTCGTCGCCGGCGTTGGTATTCCTGGTGTAGGAGGAGGTAGACCAGCATGGGGAACACCTGCAGTTCGGGCTCCATGGCGGTGTGGTTCTTCCTTGAGTCTCCAGAGGTGAGTCGTTTGCCTTCTGTGTACTGTTTCTGCTGTGCTTTTGATGGCGTTGGTACCTCCCCAGAAAAGGTGGCGGCTAGGCTTGTTGTAATACTGTGGGCGGTACATTGTCTTCCGCCTGGCTGTTGGCGGTTACCGCTGCGGTGCTTGTTGCTACTGCCATGGCGGTCGGTGTGTTAAAGTGGCTGTCCGTGTTGGCGGTTTCCGCATTGGTCATAATTCCATTTTATTTTACCGCCGGCCTGTTGGGGATATTACCGCCGCTTTATCACCGACCGCCAGGGTTGTAATGAGGGCCTGTATGTTTTCATTTTAGAAGGATATCAAGATCTATAATAGTACCTTATAGCATGGTTTTCTCTGCTGCTTCATCTGCAGTATCGCTCTCTGTTTTCAGTCTGTCTTCTGCAAGTTATGAATGATGTAATACATTTGATTGTCGGTATTTGTTAAGTATGGTCTTGCAGTACCATGGCGGATATATATTTTCCTTGATGAATGCTTTTTTTTTGTATGAGCTCAATAAAAAAAAAAAAGATTATGAACTGTACCTCGAGTTTGTCCTCGGAGAGGCAGAATTACAGGGGGATCGGGAACACCAAACCCAATCACAGTTTTCCAATTTCTCACCAGAGCTTCACTGGATATTTTGACTTCTTTCAATCAATCAGTAATTTGTAAAGTGCACTACTCACTCAAGGTGCTGAGGAGGGGAGGAGGAGAAGGTGGAGGGGATGGTGCTGCTACTGCTGAAACAGCCAGGTCTTGAGAAGTTTCCTGAAGGTAAGGAGGTCTTTGGTCTGGCGCAGGTGGGTGGGAAGAGTGTCCCACATTTTGGCGGCGAGGTGCAAGAATGATGTGCCGCTGGTTGTAGTTCTGTGGACGCGTGGGACGTTTGCGAGGGCGAGGTCGGCGGATTGGAGATGACGGGTCGGGGTGTAGAAGGAGAGTCATCTGTTGAGCTATTCTGGTTCGGTGTTGTGCAGTGCTTTGTGAGCGTGGGTGAGGAGTTTGAAGGTGATTCTCTTGATGACTGGGAGCCAGTGCAGGTTTTTCAGATGGTCTGTGATGTGGCAGTGGCTGTCCACGATGAGGTGTGCGGAGGTGTTCTGGATGCGTTGCAGCCTCTTCTGGAGTTTGGCCATAGTTTCTGCATAAAGGGCATTGCATAGTCCAGTTTGCTGCTTACGAGGGCTTGGGAGACTGTTCTAGTTTCGATGGGTATCCATTTGTAGATCTTACAGAGCATGCAGAGGGTGTTGAAGCAGGAGGAGGAGATTGGGTTGACTTGCTAGGTCATGGATTGTGAGGGGTCCAAGATGAATCCTAGGTTGCATGCATGGTTGGTGGGAGTCAGAGCGGTTCCGAGAGTGGTAGGCCACCAGGAGTCATCCCATGCGGAGGGGGTGGAGCCGAAGATGAGGACTTCCGTCTTGTCAGAATTGAGTTTGAGGCAGGTGCTCTTCATCCATTCAGCGATGGCCTTCATTACTTTGTGGAGGTTGGCCTTGGCGGAATACTTGGTGAGGGAGATGATCAGCTGGGTTTCATCGGCATATGAGATGATGTTGAGGTTTTGGGGTTGGACGATGTTAGCGAGCGGGGCCAGGTGAACATTGAAGAGGGTCAGGCTGAGGGACGGACCCTGGGGTGCGCCGCAGATGATTTTGGTGGCCTCCGAGCGGAATGGGGGGAGGTGGACTCTCTGGGTTCTGCCGGTGAGAAAGGAGGTGACCCTGTCAAGGGCTCTGTCGCAGATTCCAGCATTGCTGAGGCGTGAGCATAGGGTGTGGTAGCAGACGGTGTCGAATGCGGCCAAGAGGTCAAGGAGGATGAGGGCCACGGTTTCGCCGCTATCCAGTATGGTTCTGATGTCATCAGTGAGGGCGATGAGGGTGGTTTCGGTGCTGTGGTTGCTGCGGAATACAGATTGGGAAGGGTCCAGGGTGTGGTTCTCCTCGAGGAAGCAGGTTAGTTGTCTGGTGACAGCATTCTCTATGACTTTTGCCGAGAAGGGGAGCAGGGAGATAGGCCGTAAGTTCTTGAGGTCGTTTGGGTCCGCCTTGGGTCAGTCGTCAAAATGTTTGGATGAGATGCACTTGATTTGCAGTGTTTTCATGGAACTCATAATTCAGATTGAACTGTTTTCTCCTTGTATCAAGGCCATCAGAGATAATATTCTTACCAATTAAGTTGTTCATAGAGAAAACTGAAACAGACCTGATATGATCCAATGCAGCTCACATTTATCCAAGAATCATTTCTCAACTACTGACTCTCAATGCAAGTCTAACTCAGTATTTTGGGAAATCTAAGAGCCTCATCACAACTTTGGCGGTTCTAATAGTGGACCGCCAAACAAGTGGGGAGGATGCCACCGCCATACCGGTGGCATGCCAGAGCGTATTACTATGTTCCTGTTGGGTTGACCAGCAGAAACATTGTAATATGCTTTCCTGCCGGGCTGACTGGAGGGAACATTGCTGGGATAGTGGCCTTGGCTCCTTTAAGGGAACTGATGCCTATATCCCAGCACTCCAGCACCCTCGGAATGCACACTGTCTGCAGTGCGCATTCCGAGGGTGCTGGGCAGGGGGGGCTTGCCTACCATGCCATGAGCATGGGCAGTGCAAGGGCCCTCCTTTCGCCCCCGGCACTGGCTTTCCACCAGCGTTTCCATGGCAGGGTCCCAACCATGAAAAGGCTTCATGGAAAGTGGGGTTGCAATCAGTCAGGCAGCGCTGACTTCAGCCCCACCCTGGCTGGTTAAACTCTGACAAACGTCACCCATCAATGTTCCTGGTGGGAACAGCCGTCTCCTGGTGGGCCCACCCACAAGGGTTGTAATGTGGAGTCGGACTGGCACAGTTGCGGTGGTCCGACTGCCACAGTTGTGGCTGTCAGACCGCCACCAGGAGGCTGGTGGTCTTAGAACCACCAGCCTCGTAATAAGGAACAAAATCTTCTTAATTAAGATTTTGAATATAAGTAGCTAGAAGGAGGAAACTTACTGCATTTGTGAAGCGACTTAATTACCTGTTATAATAGGTAGAAAAGAAGAACATGACAGATTCTTCATAACTGACAGTCTAAAAAAATGTTTTTAGAGACATTGTTGACTTCCGGTTTCATGGATAGGGTTTCCTTATACAGAATGTAAACTTTAGTTACCTTGAAGATAGGTGGAATCCGTAAAGCAAATATTGGTGAAATCTTCTCTATGCACCCTCTATGCACCATTTGTTCCAAACAAGACAGCCCTTGATTTGCCTTGCTGGAGATATATTCTGTTATTGATTATTCAAGACTTGACATTCCCCAGTGAGTTGATTAATCTATTAGAACTTCCATTGAAAGGTGCAATAATATGGGTGGGTGATCATATGATTTGAAGGTTAGACCTGTCTGACTCAGTGACAATAGTGGACTAATGTGAATATAAAAAATAAAAAAAGCAGTACTGGAGAGAGACCCCCAAGATTGCCCAAGTCAGGGTAGATGTGGAAGAGACAATTTACCCTATTTGACTGATCACAGAAGGGTTGAAGGCTGAATTGGACTTGGCAGGATTTAAACAGCTTCAACAATTTCTGAATGTTAATGGGAATTTCGACCAGGGGGGAAGTGGAGTTTATTGTGCTTTCCTGTTGTTTGAAGAATGTTATATCTACTTCTGCACCATTATGTTTTCTTAAATACCAGTGATTCACATGAGGATGGTAACATTTCCAACCACACTGTACAATAAAGTTATGAATCCTGGCAAACAGAAGAGTGGCATCATCATCATCACTGTCATTTTTGCAGTCAGATGTGGTTACTTATTCATGAGTGTCCAAGCTCTAGCGTGATAGTGTTAGAAATGGGGTCTTTGGTTGACAGTCAGGTTACCCCCTGTTCAAGCAAGGACCCTCACTCTAGTTAGGATAAAAGAGAATCACCCTCAGCTAACCCCTGCTTACCCCCTTGGTAGCTTGGCAGAGCAGTAGGCTTAACCTCAGAGTGCTGGGCGTAAAGTATTTGTACCAACACACACAGTAACTTAATGAAAACACTACAAAATGACACAACCCCAGTCTAGAAAAATAGGAAATATTTATCTAAACAAAACAAGACCAAAACGACAAAAATCCAACATACACAAGTCAAGTTATGATTTTTTTAAAGGTTTAAAATAAAAAGAGTCTTTAGGTAGTTGTAACACCACACTAGCGCTGCTAGCGTGAAAATGTACCTGGTTTGCGGCAAAAATAACCCCGCACGGGCGGTGTGCGTTGAAAATAACCCTGCACGGGTATATGCGTCGAAAACAGCTCGGCTCGGCGAGGCGCGTCGAAAAAGCCAGCCACGCGACGGTCCGAAGTCCCGCGGCGCTGGTTGCGATCTCTCCGCCTTCGTCAGCGATGCTGCGCGTCGTTTCTCCTGCTCCGGGCGTCGATTCTCCGGTCGCGTTTCCAGCGGCGTCGTTTCTCAGCTGCGGAGCCGGCGTCGCGTCGTTTTCTCAGCCGCGATCGGATTCGCGTCGATCTTTTCTCCGCACGGTGCGCGGTGCGTGTATTTTTGTCCTTAGGCTGCCAGCCTCTCCTTTCAGGGTCCCAGGAACTGGAAGGGCACCACAGAGCAGAGTAGGGGTCTCTCCAGAGACTCCAGGTGCTGGCAGGAAGAAGTCTTTGCTATCCCTGAGACTTCAATAACAGGAGGCAAGCTCTACATCAAGCCCTTGGAGATTTCTTCTTCAAGATGGAAGGCACACAAAGTCCAGTCTTTGCCCTCTTACTCAGGCAGAAGCAGCACTGCAGGAAAGCTCCACAAAGCACAGTCACAGGCAGGGCAGCACTTGTTCCTCAGCGATCAGCTCTTCTCCAGGCAGAGGTTCCTCTTGATTCCAGAAGTGTTTCTTAAAGTTTGTAAGTTTGGGTGCCCTTCTTATACCCATTTTAGTCTTTGAAGTCACCTTCCTTCAAAGGGGACTCACACCTTCTTGTGAAATCCTGCCTTGCCCAGGCAAGGCCTCAGACACACACCAGGGGGCTGGAGACAGCATTGTCAGAGGCAGGCACAGTCCTTTCAAATGAGAGTGACCACTCCACCCCTCCCTCCTAGCAGAGATGGCTAATCAGGAATGCAGATCACACCCCAGCTCCCTTTGTGTCACTGTCTGGTGTGAGGTGAAAAACAACCCAACTGTCAAACTGACCCAGACAGGGAATCCACAAACAAGGCAGAGTCACAGAATGGTTTAAGCAAGAAAATGCTCACTTTCTAAAAGTGGCATTTTCAAACGCACAATCTCAAAATCAACTTTACTAAAAGATGTATTTTTAAATTGTGAGTTCAGGGATCCCAAACTCCAACTGTCCATCTACTCTCTAGGGGAATCTACACTTTAATCATATTTAAAGGTAGCCCCCATATTATCCTATGAGAGAGACAGACCTTGCAACAGTGAAAACGAAATTGGCAGTATTTCACTGTCAGGACATATAAACCACATTACTATATGTCCTACCTTATCCATACACTGCACCCTGCCCTTGGGGCTACCTAGGGCATACCTTAGGGGTGCCTTACATGTAAGGAAAGGGAAGGTTTAGGCCTGGCAAGTGGGTACACTTGCCAAGTCGAATTTACAGTGTAAAATTACACATACAGACACTGCAGTGGCAGGTCTGAGACATGATTACAGAGCTACTTATGTGGGTGGCACAACCAGTGCTGCAGGCCCACTAGTAGCATTTGATTTACAGGCCCTGGCACCTCTAGTGCACATTACTAGGGACTTACTAGTAATTCAAATATGCCAATCATGGATGAACCACTTACATACAATTTAAACAGGAGAGCATATGCACTTTAGCACTGGTTAGCAGTGGTAAAGTGCTCAGAGTTGAAAAGCCAACAGCAACATGTCAGAAAAATATAGGAGGCAGGAGGCAAAAAAGTCTGGGGATGACCCTGCATAAGCAAAAGTCCAACACGACCCCCTACCAGCCTAAAGCCAGGGGAGAACAATCAATACCTTGATGTACTTCCCTGATTGGGGCGATAGAACAGGGACCCAGGCCCACAACAGCAGGGGCATGTTCCAGTTCTACGCCTTCCTGACTCCAGTTGGATCCCTCTGTCCATACTCTCAGGGCCCACTAAGCTAACCCATGGGGAACCCTTCTCCACATCTACAGACACCATCTGTGCAGCACCTAACTTTACTTTGCTCACAGATGAATTGCAATGGGCAGATAGTACCACCAGGGCCAACACAGTGGTGTTGCCCACTCCACCCCCGGGGTGTGACTCTCGTCCTCCCCCCCCCAGGGGCAACTCTGTCCACCAGGACAGCAAGCCACAGTGGCCCCAGACAACTGTCAGGGATGAGAGCCCGACCTCAGGCCTCTCTAACCACTGTGACTGTGGAGAGTGGGGGGTGGTAGCCCCAGGTGCCTGGCACCCTTTGACCACTCTCTCTTCCACCAGGTCAGGGATGTTAACCTGACCCTGGTCCTCCCCTCTGGGGCTCTGTACCCTCCCTGCAGAAGCGGCACCCCCAGAGTCCAAAACTGTCAGGGTGCTTGTAGAAGCAGTCCTGCACAATTCTTCCATCAGTGCAGGGATGTTAACCTGCAACTGATCCTCCAACCTGGGGTCTGTACCTTCAGGTTGGACCAGGGCCAGGGGTGAGGCTTCCCTCCCCCTGCCCTCTCTTCTGGGGTCCGGAACCACCCAACTAGGAGCGGCCCCCCCAGCAGACAACATGGTAGGGGTACTGTTAGCAGTAGCCCCTTCCTCCAGGTCAGGGGGGACACCCTTAACCTGGCCTCCCAATCCAGGGTCTGTACCCACAGACTGGATCACTGCCTGGCAACCCAGGACTTCCTGGGGGGCATACCTACCCCCTACCAGGTCAGAGTTTACCCTCCGAACCTGGTCATCCAACCCAGGGTCACCACCCTGCGGTTGAACCACTGCCTGGCACACCAGGACTTCCTTGGGAGCACACTTACCCCCCATCAGGTCAGAGTTTACCCCCTGAACCTGATCATTCAACCCAGAGTCACCACCCTGCGGTTGAACCATTGCCTGGCACACCAGGACTTCCAGGGGGGCACACTTACCCCCCTCAAGGGACACACTGTCCCGAAGGGCCACACAAGAGTCTGGCTGGCGCAGGTCTCCTGACCTCTGCCCATCTGACAGAGTCTGGATTCCCCCCAACCCAGAAATGGTCTCACCAAGGTCATTCATGGGGGGCTCTGCTCTCAGAGCTGACCCCTGACCCTCCAGGTTCTCCACTGGGGTCCGCAACCCCCTCTCAACCCTCTGTCTGGACTTCTGCAACCCCTCACTAGGAGTGGTACTGCCAGACACCAGAACTGGTGGGACGCTGGCTACAGCCGCCCCCCCAAGTTCTCCTGACACTGTGGGGTCTCCCTCAACAGATGGCCCTATGGTACAGGCTAGGCTCCCCTCCTGGGGTTCCCGCAGGGAACCCTCCAGGACCTGGGACCGGATCTCGGGCACCTTGGGCCTCAACCCATCCCCATTCCCTCTCCTCTGAGACTGGACATGGGGTCCCTCACCCATCCCACTACACTGGGACCTACCTGGGACACTACAATCCTTCCCTACCTCACCTGGTTGGGAACTACCTAGACCACTCCTCTCAGGAGCACCCCCAAATGCCTCTTCAGACTCTCTGGTACTCACCCAGAAGTCTGCCTCCATTGTAAGCTCCCTGGGGTCAGAGAACTCACACTCCACCTGGTGTTGGCATAGCTCTGGAAAATAAGGACTAGACATATGCTCTCCAGCAATTACATCACTCAGCCCCTCACATGAATTAACCAAAGTACCCTTCACCCAACCATCCAGTGACTCTGCTTTGACAAAGCACCCCACATCACCCTCCTGAGACTGGTGAGACAGTACCTGACTGTCCCTGACACTCAACCCACACTCTTCTGGGATGTCTTCACACTCCATAACCAGGACTTCTACTTGGGGGGAACCCCTCTTCCTGTCACTCTCAACTAGAGTCAGTAGAGTGTCCCTCCCACCAGTAGGAATATGACTCCCCATGCCAGTTCCCCAATCCACCTCAGGGACCCTGTGCATCACTGGAGCTACCTCATACCCCTGAACCTCCTGGCGTGTGTTAACTCCCTCCTTCAAGTAGGGCACCACCTCTCTGGGCATGTGTACTTCTGCAGCATCACTGGATATACAATTGTTGCTGCCACCATTCCAGCTGGACTCAGCCCTCATGACTTCCAGCTCTTTCAATTTAAGCTCGTAAGCATAAATCATTTTTTTAATCTCTAAGTCCCTCCTCCTTTCTTCCAACTCCTTGAATCGGCGAGCCCTGTCTGCCCGTCTGTCCTGTAACTCTTCAGGAGTCAGACCCTTGGGTGACACCCTGCTATCCCTCCTGGGGACCCTCCCCCCAGGCGTAACAGGTACCTCCACTACACCACTGTGTATCCTCTGCACTTCCCCACCCACATTCTCCTCCTCTGTGTGCCCTCCAGCCTTCTTGATTGTCACCCCGGCCCTCTGTGCCTGTTGCAGCTCCCCCTCCCTGGTGGAGCTCTCAGTGGGACAGTCAAGATCTTTAAGGAACTGTTTCAATTGAGCAACTGAGTACTCCTTCAGTTTCTCCATTTCAAACACAGCTCCAGCTGTTGCATCTCCAGATTGAGACATGATGGTCACAAGTGTAAAGTTCCAAAGGCAGAAAAAAATAATTTCCCAATGAAGTAAAAAGAATCAGTCAAGGGATCAGCAAAATCATGGAAGTAGAATAAAAAGAGTCCCTAAGAGAAAAATCAAAAGATCACCAAACAAGTAGTATGTGGTCACGTAGTGGTCTGAGATCAAAAACAGTAGTGTACACTTAATCACTGTATGTCAAGTACAAATACAAGTCCAAATCCCGACCGCTGGTCACCAATGTTAGAAATGGGGTCTTTGGTTGACAGTCAGGTTACCCCCTGTTCAAGCAAGGACCCTCACTCTAGTTAGGATAAAAGAGAATCACCCTCAGCTAACCCCTGCTTACCCCCTTGGTAGCTTGGCAGAGCAGTAGGCTTAACCTCAGAGTGCTGGGCGTAAAGTATTTGTACCAACACACACAGTAACTTAATGAAAACACTACAAAATGACACAACCCCAGTCTAGAAAAATAGGAAATATTTATCTAAACAAAACAAGACCAAAACGACAAAAATCCAACATACACAAGTCAAGTTATGATTTTTTTAAAGGTTTAAAATAAAAAGAGTCTTTAGGTAGTTGTAACACCACACTAGCGCTGCTAGCGTGAAAATGTACCTGGTTTGCGGCAAAAATAACCCCGCACGGGCGGTGTGCGTCGAAAATAACCCTGCACGGGTATATGCGTCGAAAACAGCTCGGCTCGGCGAGGCGCGTCGAAAAAGCCAGCCACGCGACGGTCCGAAGTCCCGCGGCGCTGGTTGCGATCTCTCCGCCTTCGTCAGCGATGCTGCGCGTCGTTTCTCCTGCTCCGGGCGTCGATTCTCCGGTCGCGTTTCCAGCGGCGTCGTTTCTCAGCTGCGGAGCCGGCGTCGCGTCGTTTTCTCAGCCGCGATCGGATTCGCGTCGATCTTTTCTCCGCACGGTGCGCGGTGCGTGTATTTTTGTCCTTAGGCTGCCAGCCTCTCCTTTCAGGGTCCCAGGAACTGGAAGGGCACCACAGAGCAGAGTAGGGGTCTCTCCAGAGACTCCAGGTGCTGGCAGGAAGAAGTCTTTGCTATCCCTGAGACTTCAATAACAGGAGGCAAGCTCTACATCAAGCCCTTGGAGATTTCTTCTTCAAGATGGAAGGCACACAAAGTCCAGTCTTTGCCCTCTTACTCAGGCAGAAGCAGCACTGCAGGAAAGCTCCACAAAGCACAGTCACAGGCAGGGCAGCACTTGTTCCTCAGCGATCAGCTCTTCTCCAGGCAGAGGTTCCTCTTGATTCCAGAAGTGTTTCTTAAAGTTTGTAAGTTTGGGTGCCCTTCTTATACCCATTTTAGTCTTTGAAGTCACCTTCCTTCAAAGGGGACTCACACCTTCTTGTGAAATCCTGCCTTGCCCAGGCAAGGCCTCAGACACACACCAGGGGGCTGGAGACAGCATTGTCAGAGGCAGGCACAGTCCTTTCAAATGAGAGTGACCACTCCACCCCTCCCTCCTAGCAGAGATGGCTAATCAGGAATGCAGATCACACCCCAGCTCCCTTTGTGTCACTGTCTGGTGTGAGGTGAAAAACAACCCAACTGTCAAACTGACCCAGACAGGGAATCCACAAACAAGGCAGAGTCACAGAATGGTTTAAGCAAGAAAATGCTCACTTTCTAAAAGTGGCATTTTCAAACGCACAATCTCAAAATCAACTTTACTAAAAGATGTATTTTTAAATTGTGAGTTCAGGGATCCCAAACTCCACCTGTCCATCTACTCTCTAGGGGAATCTACACTTTAATCATATTTAAAGGTAGCCCCCATATTATCCTATGAGAGAGACAGACCTTGCAACAGTGAAAACGAAATTGGCAGTATTTCACTGTCAGGACATATAAACCACATTACTATATGTCCTACCTTATCCATACACTGCACCCTGCCCTTGGGGCTACCTAGGGCATACCTTAGGGGTGCCTTACATGTAAGGAAAGGGAAGGTTTAGGCCTGGCAAGTGGGTACACTTGCCAAGTCGAATTTACAGTGTAAAATTACACATACAGACACTGCAGTGGCAGGTCTGAGACATGATTACAGAGCTACTTATGTGGGTGGCACAACCAGTGCTGCAGGCCCACTAGTAGCATTTGATTTACAGGCCCTGGCACCTCTAGTGCACATTACTAGGGACTTACTAGTAATTCAAATATGCCAATCATGGATGAACCACTTACATACAATTTAAACAGGAGAGCATATGCACTTTAGCACTGGTTAGCAGTGGTAAAGTGCTCAGAGTTGAAAAGCCAACAGCAACATGTCAGAAAAATATAGGAGGCAGGAGGCAAAAAAGTCTGGGGATGACCCTGCATAAGCAAAAGTCCAACAGATAGGATATTGGAAAACAGCCAAACTTCTCCTTGGCATAGTGAGCTTTTGACATACTGAGAGGTGTTATGTATTATATTCCCAATATGTTACCTTAAATAAAAAGTAAATAATTGTTCCTTTAATATCTGCAATGTCGGACATATGTTTCTGTTATGTTTTTTCAGAACTTGGTTTTATTTTCCACGTATTTAGAACTTTGTTTTGATACTTCTATTAAATGTATTTTTAAATTGCAAACACAACTCTTCCTCATTATGGAGATCATCTTTGTTTCTCTCTCCCAATTAATTTTCAGTATGTTATGAAACTTACCAAAATTAAGGCTATCCTTAAAGCTTCTTCTGCACCCCTATCACTGCTCCAATATGAGGTGCTTTAAACCAGGCAATTATCAATTGTTCTTATTAGTCAAGCTTCACATGGGGATGTAGAACTAAGATAGCAAATCCTCAAGGTACAAGATGAATTCCTTCATTTCATGGATGGTGAGGATGTTTGACTCTTCATATTAGGTGATGTTTTGACAGCCTTTGGCCACGACTAGAATTAGGGCAAAGGTTATTAGTGCCTCCACTGGTACTCAGGTTACAATGCCTGGATTGCCTGTCCTCCATCCTTAACAGAAACTCCAAATTTAATCTCGAGTGGGAATGTCAGGTAGCCTTTCCACCAAATTTCTGAGCTCTTTGGTGTGGCACACAGCTCTGACCTCTTACTCCTTTTTTAGCTCATCTAATGTACCTCTAAGTATTATAGTAGGATAAAAAGGCATGTCCATTCACCAGTGCTCTGAAAATGTCCACAGTGTGTAGCAAGGGTTCCAAAGGCCCTAATGCAAGGAAAGAAATTGTATCCTCATTCTCTGGTTTTGTAGTAAAAACAGCAACTAATTGGGGTGAAGTGGGGCCTCCCTCATGCCCCTGGGCCCAGGTGCTATTGCATCTGCTGTGCAGCACACTTCCTACCAGTGGATGCCCTGCCTCTCCCACACTCGGCAATGAGTGCTTTTTTCCTTTATTCCTGCTAGCACTGGTGTGGTGAATCAATTTTAGTTTCCTATTTGGAAACAGGAGTTTAGCTTAGCCTTTGGCTTGGAGGCCTGTGCCCCATCACCTAGTGACCTTTTACTTACTTAGCTTGGACTGTTTTATTTCATTTATGCTATTATTTGCCAAGCTGGCTGACATTGTTTATATTTTATAAAAACTGTTTTGATTTGCACTATCCATGCCACTCCAAGTAGGCGTCATTATCAGCGTCATGATCAGTGACGCACATAGGTATTGTCATCATGTCCCTTTCTCACTTATGTGTGATAGTAACATAATGCTCACTTGTTGCGGATTGTTTATGTAATTTCTGCCACAAATCTGTCACCCTATCAGTTGTTTAGGAACATACATGCATCAGGGACCTACATGATCTGTATAAATACCTCTCACAGGGACGAGGTCATTAGAGGGGTTTCTACCAGATGCCATCTATGCTGCACGTCACCTTGCTGTAGAACTCAGCCTTTGTGTCACTACGGAGTCTGACCTAGAGACCTCATTCCAAGGTAAAGAGGGTTGGGGGGGGTGCTTCTCATGGGCATGGTAACGGCAGATTAGGTTTATCATACCTAGCTCTCAATAGGGTAGAGGATTAGGCTTTCATGGTTAGACATTTTTTATCTCATGTTTATTGTAAGATGATGGGGGGTTTATATTAACAATTCTCATCTTCACAGTTCTGCTTCTTTTACTGTTCAATATCCTAATCATTGCAGCACATGCATTTTATCGTAGATTGCAGTCTTTTCAATAAGTATATTGAAAACTCTCTTGCATCTCGTTCATATGTGTGTATGAGCCTTGCTGCTAACGAGAGAAAAGGATAACTCAGTTCCACCACAACTTCTCTAAGAGGTCTAATCTAGAGTCCATGTGTAAGGCTGCCCGAAATCACTTTTGCTGTCTGAGTTTTGGTGAGGTACTGCTTTTGAGCCGGGAGGGTTGGGTTGACGGTTGCAACTTGTTGAAGGAGTGACAGTCACCCTCAAACAAAAGCGCTGTTTCCCCTAAAACAGCAGTCTCACTTAGGAGCGAGACTCCAATTACGACACTGGTTTCCTTAATTTTTACCCTTGCCCTAATGAATTCCAAGTTACAATTCACTGGCGCTTCCCTCAAAGCTTTAACTATTGGCTTCTCTCAAAATTTGCATTAGATAAATCCCTAAGCCTTACTTTGGGCGCTTGTAATTAAATCCCAAATAAATTCTTAAATCCTATGCGCTAACATTTAGGTGGTCATTATGACATTGGCGGTCAGCTGACTGCCACGCCGGCGATAGCGGTAGTACTGCCACCAGGCCAGCGGTAATGACTGCCAAATTGTGACCATGGTGGTGATCCCTACCATAGACTGCCAATGTACCACCCAACCGCAAGTGTGGTACGACCACTGAACGTGGAAGAAGCCATCTCCAGGCAGGCGGAAGACAAGGATCCGCCCACAATATTATGACATAGCAGACAGCCAGGATTTCAGGTGCGTAAGCAGCGCCACCAAAAGCCTGTCAGAAACACAACATATAAAAGGAGACACTCACCTCCAGGGATACAGAGGAGTCTGCAGCCGCCATGGAACCAGAACTGGAAGTCTTCCCAATGCTGTACCATGCCATGGCCATCCAGGAGCACCAACGCCGATGAAGGCGACGATGGGAAGTACAGCCGCCTAGCACACAAGGGAGGGAGGGGAGAGTGACACACACACATACACATGCACAACACACACCACACACCCAGAACAATCTACAGCGTAAACAACAGCAACATCAGCCAGAAGTAAAGAAGCCAGGACACATCCCTTAGGTCCAATCTCTGTATGTCGTTGGACCAGGGCCCACAACAATTGAGGCAACAAATACAAAGGGCCATTGTCCAGTCCAATGTCAGCCATTAGCCACAGGGCAACGTCCAATGCCCAACTTGACTCCTAACAGCCCAGTCATTCCACTGTGTAGGGGCTTCATATTGTCAATAGGCAGGCACCTCAGCGGGCAGGGGGGTAGAGGCGTGGGGGGTGGTGGAGGTTTCTCCTTTGCAGGGGGGTCCTTGGGCTGGGGCTTGGGAGGGGGTGGGTCTTTGCCCTTCCGCTTGGGGGCGGAGGAGTGGCTTTGGGAAGGGCGTTCGGAGTGCCACCCTTCTTCACCTTGGTGGCAGGAGTACACTAAGGGGGAGGAACAAGAGTCGATTTGGAGCTGGAGGTACTGGGTTGGTGGGGTGGGACTTTTCTCTTATGTGCAGGACGGGGGTTGGGGGAGGGAAGAGGTCAAGGTGGAAACTAAAAGCTTCTTAAGGCCAGTGGGGCGGGATGTGGGAGGAGGTATGGGCGTGGAGGTAGAGGAAGTGGTTGTTAGAGGAGGAGGTGTGCTGGACTTGGGTGCAGGTGCATGGACAGTGTGCGTGTATTTGGTGGATGGCTGTTGGAGGTCTGAGTGGGAGGGTTTGTGTGCCTTTGGAAGGGGCTGACAGGGTGGTGGAAGACAAACAGGTAGTGTGGATGGGTGTTGTGGTGGTGTCTGCAAGTGAAGTAGGTGTGCTGCATGAGGTGGTGATGGGTGTGGTGGTGACTGCACATGCGGTGTGTGGGATGCATGTCTGCGGGTCTACTGTTGTGGTGACTATGGGCAAGGCTGTATGAGTGGCAGGATCTGGGACTGTTGATGCAGTGAATGCAGGTCTAAGTTCTGATGTGACTGTGAGGGAGGAGGAGGAGGGGGACAGTGGAGGCAGTGGCTGATGTTTTGTGTGCATCTGTGTGTTGGCTGTGTGTGTGCTTGTGGACTGAAGTGTGGTGCCTGTGTTTGTCTGTGCAAGTCCTGTCTGTTGTTTTGGGTGCATGCTTGTCAGAATGTGTGAGTGGGATGGGTTGGGGGGAGAAGACAAGGACTGGAAATAGGTTTTGGGGTGGTAAGTGCATTTATAGGTTTTGGGGTGATAAGGGGTGTTTAGTGTTTAGGGTGGGTATAGGGTTTGGAGTGGTAAGGGGTGTTTAGGTTTGAGGGTGGGTATGGGTCTTGGGGTGGTAAGATACATTTTAGGGTTTAAGGTAGGTAGGGTTTTTGGGTGGAAAGGTGTGTTTGTGTGTGTATATATAATATGTATATATATATATATATATATATATATATATATATATATATATAAAATGTAGTTATACTTACCTCTAGTTTTTACCAGGCAGATGCCTTTACCAACTATGCCTTTACTACGAAATTTTAGTGGTAAAGACATTCATGGTAAAAGCATATGCATTGTCAAAACATTTTGTGGTAAGTGCATACGTGTTAATAACCATGAATTGTACTTACCGCGTTGTAAAGGCATGCATTGTAAGTGCATTTGTTGTTCCATCATACAACCCCTACAGGAGTCATACCCCATGCCATTGTGCATGTCTAATGTGTGTCCCTCCCTTCTTCCAGGTGACTACGGCTACCTGAACCTGTCCTGGCTGTTCACCCCTGTTAGGAATTCGAGAACAGGGGCTGAGAATAGGTACAATGATGCTCATGGGCATACCAGGTGGATTGTGGAATGCACCTTCGGTCTCCTGAAGGCCAGGTTCATGTGCCTCCATCTGACAGGTGGATCCCTATGCTACTCTCCTGAGAAGGTTTGCAAGATTGTTGTTGTGTGATGCATGCTGCACAATTTGGCCCTCAGACGCCATGTGCCCTATCTGCATGAGGAGGGTGCGACACTGCACCTGTGGCAGCAGTGGACACTGAGGACATTGAGGAGGAGGAAGAGGAGGAGGATTTGGACAACAGGACACGTATCATTCAGCAGCACTTCAAATGACACTCAGGTAAGACTGTTGATCTTTACATTTCTACATTTAAGTGATGTGCTGTGTGGCAATAGTATCATGCCAGTCACTACTTTTGCATCCCAGCTGACTGTCACCTATACCTTCCCTTATTGCAGATGTTGGTGTGGTTGCTGTGATGTCCACAGACTGCTGAGACACATTAGTAGGATGGATTCACACATTACAGGACATTTGCACAGGATCATGCAGTTCAATAAAGTTCAATGCATTATACATTTCTTTCTGATATAGCACTATTACTCAAGTTGTGTCCAAAGGTGTTTAATGTTAAATTAGGTATACAATTCAAAGTGCAATAGGGTGGAATGATGGTTGAGAAAAGTCCAGTGTAGCAGGCTAGTCTGTTTGTAGCACAGGTCCAGTGTCCAAGAGGCCGTAGGAAGAGGAGCAATGGCAGTTCCAAGTGGCCAAGGTGACACAGTGGTAGACAAGGGGGACATTCTGGAGGGGCTCATTTCCTGGCGGTGGTCTTGGTTTTGGCAACTGTCTCTGGTGTCTGTCTGGGTCGCAGGGAATATTTGCAGGGTGGTTCACCTTCTGCAGGGGGAGGGGTGCTGGTGGCCTGTGAGTCCTGTGGCAGGGCCTTCTGTCCAGTAGCTGCAGCCAATGTGGAGGGCTGGTCAGTCCACTGATTAGTGGTAAGGGCCCGCTGGTGTGCTGTGTACTCCCGCATGATGTTTGCCATGTCACCCAGCACCCCTGCAATGGAAGCCATGGTGGTATTCAAGGCCTGCAATTGTTGCATGACCTCCTGGTGGTGTTCCCTCTGAAGCTGCTGGTTCTCCTTCATGATGTTAGGCACCTCACCCATCCTGTCCTTCCTGGAATTGTTGGTTTGCCCCCAGGACATTTGTGAGTGCCTCCTGGGCAGTTGGTTCTCTGGGCCTGTCCTCCCCCTGGTGCGCAGCTGACCTCTGACTGTCGATGGCCCCCTGTGCCTGTGTCCCCTGAATGGTGTTCCCACTCCCACTGACACCAGGACCCTCATTGTCTTGCCTGTGTGGTGTGGACTCCAGTCCCCATACAGGTGGGCACACTACTGATTGACGTGTCCTGGGGATAGACATCTGGGGGTGTTGGCTGGCTGCAGTGGTGTTTGAGTCAGAAGGGGGGCCCTGTGTTGGACTGGCTGTGGGATGGGGTAGCCGACTGACCAGTGGTCCCAGAAGGGCCGGGGAGTTCATCTAGATCGAGACCTCTAGAATTGCTGCCATCAGTCGGGGCATCTTCTGGTGGGGGACTGGGCAGCCGTGGTACCTGCTTGCGGCTCACATTGGCTGGGGCACCTGTGGGGATGTAAGTGATATGTTAGGGTACTTGTCTGTGACACATTTCGCATTTCTAGATTTCCCAATGTCATTGGTGTTGTTCTCCCGCCTTTGGTAGTGTATGGTGATGTATTGTGGGATTGGTAATTCTCCATGCTGTGAATGCATTGGTGGTGGGTGTGCGTGCAGAGCTGGGAGGGATGTGCTTGCTGTGGGGATGGCATGCAGGGGTTGAGATTTAGGTGTGGTAATTGGGGTAGTGCACTGTGTGGGATGGAGTGGAGTGAAGGAAGTCAGGGTGAGGGGGTGAGATTGCATGCAGGTATGCGGGTGGTAGGTTGGTAATGGTGGTAATGGTGACCCACCAGTGTGCAGTCCTCCGGCTACTCCAGTGAGTCCCACAGGATGCAGTATTGCCAAGACATGCTCTTTCCTTGCTGTCAGCTGTGGGGGAGGAGCTGGGGATCCACTGCCAGTCCTCCTGATGGCGAGCTGGTGCCTTGCTGCAATGCAATGGACCTTCCCCCTTAGGTCGTTCCATCTCTTCCGAATGTTGTCCCTTGTGCATGGATATTGGCCCACAGTGTTCACCCTGTCCACGATTCTCTGCCATAGCTCCATCTTCCTGGCAATGAAGATCTGCTGTACCTGTTTTCCAAACAGTTGTGGCTCTACCCTGACTATTTCCTCCACCATGACCCGCAATTCCTCATCAGTGAAACGGGGGTGCCTTTGTAGGGACATGGGTATTGTGTGGTGTGTGTGTTGTGCAGAAGGTGATGAGTGATGTGGTGGGGTGCATGGTGCGTGACAGATGTATGGGTAGTTGTGGTGTGTGTATGCAGTTGTCTCTGGGATTGGCGTGGCAAGGTGTAGTGGCCTTCTTGTGTTTGCACAGGTTTGTGGGTGTTGTGGGGGCATGTTTTATAGTGCTGTTGGTGGGTGTGTGAGGTGGGTGTATTTGTGTCAGGTGTGTTTTTTTGTTCTGGCCAATCTTGTATTGTTTTGAATTTGGGTGGCCATTCCCACCTTGGCGGTGTGCACTGTCAGTGGTTTACCGCCGTTCAATGTCCACTGTGGTGATTCGTAGATCATTATTTGGAGGGCGTTGTTTTAGTGGTGTAACGGTATGGGTCCTAGTTCCAACAGTTTATCGCGTTCAGTGGGTCTTGCAGATTTGTCATTGTGGCTGGTTTCTGTCGATTTTGTATGTGTGTTTCGTAATCTGGTGGACGGATGTTCGCCTCCGCAGCGTTATGTTGGGCACCTAGGTGATATTCGGAATTTACCGCCAATGTCATAAAGAGGGCCATAATCTTTAATGGTCTCACATACTGGAAACATAGTGATGCTAGTGCAGCAAAGCACCGCTATAGCGCCAAAAATAGTGACACTATTGGCCTAATGACTGCCTTGATGTGCTGTGTAATAAATATGGCGCTATCATGGTGTCATTAGGTTCCGGTAGGGTGGGGCGCAAGAAAAGTGGCACATCATCTACGATGTGTCACTTTCTTGTAAATATGCCCCAATGTCCACTAAAATAGATTGCACTGTCTATCTTATTTGACAGTGAATTAATTGGATTATATCTGCCCTCTCCATATTTCTGCACATTGACTCTCTTTAGATGACAAAATATCTTTCATGTTTCCAGCCCTCTTTACACTAAGAACAGCAGCTCTAGCCTGGTACTAGGCAGGACTACTCCAAACAAGGACCACCTTATTATGCAAAGGCTCAATATAGCAGGTAGATGATCATGTTGGCAGGGATTCAATGCCAATGAGATCTGTCACAAACAACCACCAGCAAATGGGCAGGATCCCATATTCATTGAGGTGTACAACATAAACATCTAGTCTTGCCACCTTCCACAAATAACCTAAATTATTATTTGCCATTATGAATCCACCAGTGGAAGGATGCACACAAAACAGAAACAGATCACCAGGACCCCTACAAGTATTAGGTATGGAGTCAGAGAGGTCTCATTGTCATTGAAGTCCCCACACGGCACCCCAGAGCTGAACAGATAACTTTCATGGTATGAGTCAGTACACAGCCAGCCAGAAAAACTCGGAAAGTGGTCTCGTCAGCTCTTTTCTTCACCCGGCTGGGCAAACAGGGATTACTTTTTGTAACTATACACCTGTGAAAGCAGTTTTTTTGTAATGAGAAAGTTGCTGTCCACTTTGAAAACTCCACATCTTTCAAGGACTTGCAACCTATAAATGAAAGAAGACATTTTATGGCTTAACCCACTCTGAAAGCTCCTGAGTGGAGAAAAATCTAAACCTTTCCTGCAGTCTTTTTTCCTGCCTCATCTCTTCATTTTTTGTATTTATGTATTGCTTTGTTTTGCTTTGTATCTCGCTTTTATGTCACCAAAAGGTCACTTCAAAAATTGTTATACAATTCTGTCTAATTCTCTGCCACAGGATACCAGTTTCGGAAGAAAATGTATTGCACGAGCTGTACCATGAACCAAAGACACTTTTCTGCTCGAACCAGTTTCTAGCTGCTACTTGGAGTGACTTTTAGACACGAGGTATGCCCTTTGACACAAGTCATTCAAGATACCAGTAAAATGTACTTGACCTACATAAGCGCAATTTTAGGGCAAATCATTTCTACAATGAAGGATATGTTTATACCACATGCAAGGTTGGTGCACAAAATTTCAGCTTTAGTGAAAGCACCATTTTAAATTACATTGTGAATGAAAGTGTTAGCACGTCAGACCTTATTGAGTAAACTTACAGGGGAGACGCGTACAGACAGATGGACCTTTGACTCGTTCAAGGTTTTCCCACCATATATCCCGTACCAATACAGATAAATAACATCAACAGTGAACATCAATAATCATTTAGGGGCATATTTATACTCTGTTTGCGCCGGATTTGCGTCGTTTGTTTTTACGCAAATCCGACGCAAAGCGAACTCCATATTTATACTTTGGCGTTAGACCCGTCTAGCGCTAAAGATCTTGGAGTTTGCGTCATTTTTTAGCGTGGAAACCTACCTTGCGTTAATGATATGCAAGGTAGGCGTTCCCTTCTAAAAAATGACTCTAAGGCAAGTGCGCTTTATTTAAACTCCCGTGCAAAAATGACGCACAGGAGTGGGCGGGCCTGAAAAAATGACGTCCAGACGTTTTTGCGTCATTTTTTAACGCCTGGTCAGGGCAGGCGTTAAGGGACCTGTGGGCTCGGAAGGAGCCCAGAGGTGCCCTCCCATGCCCCCAGGGACACCCCCTGCCACCCTTGCCCACCCCAGGAGGACGCCCAAGGATGGAGGGACCCATCCCAGGGAACTTAAGGTAAGTTCAGGTAAGTAATTTTTTTTTTTTTTTGTGGCATAGGGGGGCCTGATTTGTGCAACGCTACATGCCACTATGCCCATTGACCATGCCCAGGGGACATAAGTCCCCTGGGCATGGCCATTGGGCAAGGGGGCATGACTCCGCTCTGTGCTAAGACAGGAGTCATTTCAATGGGGGTTGGGAGTCAAAAAAAATGGCGCAAATCGGGTTGAGGCCAATATTTTGCCTCAGACCTGACTTGCCCCATTTTTTGACACCCAAGCTCCATTTTCCCCTACGCCGGCGCTGCCTGGTGTGGGTCATTTTTTTTGACGCACACCAGTCAGCTGCGCCGGCTAACGTCATTCAATAAATAAGGCGCCCGCATGGCGCTTTGGAATGGCGTTAGCCGGCGTTAAAATTTTTGACGCACAACTGCGTTGGCGCAGTTGTGCGTCAAAAAGTATAAATATGGCCCTTAGAGTCAGTGATTTATGCACACCATAACCTCTCGGTCATGAATAACCACAGATTTATGTAAAAGTTAAAATGTTTATTTCCCTGTATTAACAACACTAAATTTCAAAATCAATTGATAAACATACTGAAACAACACAGGCTGCCCAAAGCAGCAAAAGAATCACAATTTAATCAAAGCTTGAGCTACTACACATTCTAAAGTTACAAATTAATAGCAAGAATAACTGTGTAAATGATATTACATACATTTCGATTCAGCAAAGAAAAGACATCAACTGTTAGTGCATGTAGCGATCTTCATCAGTAAGAACCCTAACTATCAATATAATAGCATGTTTGGACTTCATGCAAATAATTTAGTCACACCAATTTGGAAAACATCTAACTATGGCTCTATCAAAATAGCGGTTGGTACCTAGAAACAAAAGCAAAGAGACATAGCAGCCAGTAGTCATTGTATACCTGTCCTTAATAAGGTTCAGCAAGCTGTGCAGGCTTCATCAACAGGGCATCAGTTCGGTCAGCAATACATCGCGATTCAGCATGAAAGTTCAGAAAAAGAAAAGTCTCTCTAAGCTGTAAAGTTAAGCATGTCTCTTCTCACAATGGTCTTGGAAATAATAGCCAAAATGGTTCTTAGGGCAAGTCGAATGAAATGGCACATCTTCTCTTGGTGCAGTCCGGCTAAGTTAGATTTCCTAAAACTACTTCCCACATCCTTATTGGTCAGGGAATCGTATGTTCACACTTTGTCCAATAAAACTAAACCCTCAAATCTGCAAATGTTACTAGTACATGGTTCACATGTCGATGGTTGGCTCCTCTTGTTCCGCTCCCGTCATTTGGCTAGTCAGTTATCAATATTGTTGCAGCTTCTACTCCAGTTAGTAGGTCCATTGCCTTCTCCTGGGAAGATCAGTCTTACACATATTAGATTAAACATTGTTTCACTAGTAAGTACATCATCTTCTAGAAAGCAGATTCTCATGAGAAACTAACTTCGGCTATGAGGACATGGACAGTACAGTGGAAATTCACAATGTAATTCTCTAAGCATCCATTTTATGAAACGCCTAAGCAATGCAGCTTGTTAACATGAGGCTATGCAACTAGGACAAGACCTCACTAAGTTAAGGCCTACAATTATTTAAAGTTAATACATAATGCATAACCCTTAATATGACATACTAATACATTAATCAAACATAGATACTGGTTGACCTACTAAATATTGACCTTTACAATATCGTAGTACAAGAATATCGAGGTACAAGAATATTGAGGACAGAATTTTGAAAGGTAAGGGCATATATAGGAAGTATAGATTTACTATTCCTAATTCCACATCTATATACCTTTGAAGATTATATATATATATATATATATTACCTATGGGGGTCTCCACTAGGTAGTTTTAGTTAGGACCTATTTTCTATAGAAAAGGCGGTTTTTGTTTTGCTAGTAACTTTGACGCCGTCTGATGAATCTTCATGAAAGTTTCAAACCCTATACTTTGCTAAATTCAGCTTCTGCCTTGAATGTTTCAGGGTGATCTGTCAAGCGGGGGCCGCGAAAAAGGGGTGTCCGAAAACATGTTTCCCAATTCATTTTTCCATAGGACCTTTAAATACGCCTTCAGCCCAAACCACTAAACGGAATTACACCAAATTTGGCACAAATGTAGATTCTGTTGTGCAGATCACACTTTTTGTGATTTGGTGTAAATCCGTTCAATAATTTGGAGTAAATTAAGGCCAAAAAATATAGATATATAGAGACGCTGGTCCTCTACGTACCCACCACGGATCAATCCACGGATCTACGTGCCACAAGAAGAATGTGATTGGCTGGCCCCAACCTGACAGAAAAGTTGAGGCTGCTATTTTGTTTGTCGCATCAGCTCGGGAGTTGAAAAAGAAGAGAGAAAAAACACATAAGGGGTCAGGATACAGGTATCCTGACCCCATAGAACACATAGAGGGGACCCTTGTGGGCAAAAAAAATGCCCAATATATTTTTTTCATCTGATTTGCAGATCTGCAGGTTCATGGATCCAAGATTAATGAATCCACTTGAGGATTAGCAAATCCAGAGAAAATTTGAAAAATAAAACCACCCCTTTAATCCAAACTCATGCGGCGCAAAGCCAAAGGCTGAGCGCAGCTTGGGTTTTGCCGCATGTAGGAGGGTTGGCAGCCAGACCTGGCCATCCAGGCCCTGTGGCCACACCCTGCTGTGCACGGCCTTCAGCGCTGCTAATATTCACGTCTGTGTATGCTGAAAAAACATAGAAATTCACTTGAAATAAATTTAACTATAACTGCTGAATTTCCAAGGTTTTGTGCAAGTGAATTCAGAGCCTAACTATAACGTCCCTTTAACCTTTGTTTTTTTCAATGAATATATATAAATATTTATATATATAAAGTAGGTACATATATGTGGAGGAAGGTGTAGGAAGTCTATGTTTACTTACCTGTTGATGTTTTGGTTATGATATTCTGGTGCACTCCATGTGATTCTGTGTGAAGAAATCTGTGGATTTTTTAAGGTACATATTTAGCATGCTCAATCAACTTCAAAATCAAACTTTAAATCCTATCAATCAGATGGGATTTAAATTAGAAGGGTGTAAATTCTGACTCGCAATGTTGTGTAGTTTCTAAACTGTTAAGCTTTGTGCAATGCAAAACTTATCAAGTTATTTTTCTGTTTAAATAGGCTGGCCTCAACTCAGTAAGAGCTATCCCTCACACACCTCTTACCTCAGGTGGTAGATGTCAAGCTGGAGGATGTCTTACCTGGGACATCCTGCATCAGGAAATCATCATACCTGGAAGGTCCAAAAGGATAAAGCTTACTTCAAGTACATTTAGGGAACTTCATCTGCTTTGTAAAGTGTGCAGTTTGCTGATTCCAACCAACTCCGTAAGTGAAGTTTTAATTTAACTTGCCACTAATACAAAATAACTATTTAGAGACCTTGCAGCATATCCATCAAGAACATTTTGGGAAATGAGTGGTAAAGTGTGTGTTTTAAACATTTTAGGGCTGCCACAATGGTGAAAACTAGATGCCCTGAGTGTGGTTTCCACAATATTTGGTCCAAGGAGATGGAGCCTTACCATGTTGACCCTGGTAGAGTTATCTAGATAATAAATCATTTTTGAAAGATAAATATTTAGTTAAAGCAGCCCTCTGTGACATGGCAGGCTAAAGTGGATCATTTCAGATTTACAGTTTTTCTGGCTGAGATATTTGCTGACCTCTGTAGCAAGGAGATTACATATCTGGCTCCTGCAAACAAAATATAGATCTCTAGGGCAGCAGATGTTTCACCAAGCTACATTTCACAGCAGGCAAGTGTAGGATGAAGAAACATCATTCAAATGTAAATTGTACCTGATTTGTGGAGACTCTGCCCCAGAATCATAGGCTTGAAAAGATATATGCCATGTTGAAATCTGGGGTTTCATAATTGGACAGTGCTTCTGAATGCCTGGTAAGTTTATGTAGTGGCAACCTCGTATGTTCCCTGAATAGGAAAGGTCATGAAGTTGCTGGGTTAAGAGAAACATCACTCAATGCCCTGAACAATTGTGCCATCTTTTCACACAGCAAAGTCCTGTTTGATATATCACATACAAATAGTGTTGTACTTGGCCCTTACTGCAAAGCAATCCCCAAACATTTTTCCCCACACTCTGCTGTCTTCTGAACCTATTTTTGTTAGCTTGTAGGACTCTGTACACTTTACCAGTGCTAATCAATGCAAAAGTGCACTTGTTCTCTCCTTTAAACATGGTGAAATTAGCTTACAACCTGTTGCCACATTTAATGTATTTGTATGTCATTAGGAAACTGGAACTACAAGTACCCAGAGCATGTAAATTGAATGGTATTAGTGGGCCTACAGCACTGATTGTGCCATCCACTTACGCATTCTCTTAAACATGTCTCAGGCCTGTCATTGCAGCTCATCTGCGCAGTTTAAACTGCTATTTCGATCTAGCTGGATGAGCAAACTCTAACTTGGTGATTGGGAGGAGCGATCACCTACCTCAATTGCAAATCATAAAGACATTGCCTGGGTACACTCAGAAAGGATTTGACACTATGCCTTTTTGACCCCAGACAGGTTGGGCCATGGCAGGAAGGCAGAAAATTCCAAACACATCAGGGGATGTATACTCCAATACCTTCTCCTACATCAAAGCTGGCACCAGATAGAAATAATAGTCCCTAAGACCCAATTCCTCAGTAGCCCTCTGGACCAGTGGAAGAATAAAACTGTCTTCTGTGCTGTTCTGAAAGGACTGCCACTCTGCTGCCCTGCTGCCTGAGAAAAAGGACTAGACCATTGTCTTGATTGCAGGACCACCAGAGTGACTCCAAGGGCTAGTTGGCTGGCCTTCTGATTACAGCCTCAGTTACAGACAAGGCTCCAACTATCTTGAACCCCGCACCTAGACTCTACTTGTTGTGAGTATTGCCCCACAAGAGTTGTCACCCCAGTCCTGGACCATTAAAAGGCACTCTGCCACACCAGTCGTGGTCCTGTAAGCAGAACTGATGCAGCACAATGCATCTTCTCGTAGCTGCAACAATACCACTGCAGCGCGATGCAACCCCAATGTCAGTCTACACATCGTAGCCCACAGTCTTCTCAGAACCGCCTCTGCATGACATACCCTCAATGCAGGTCTTCAAATTCCAAGCACCTTCTAGGCAGCATCCTCAACGATGATGCAAGACTCTGCATCACAGCTCAGCAGCTCCCTCAGAGCCACTGCGGTGCGACACATCCTCTATGTGGGGTCTCGCAATGCTCCCCAAACCTGGATTTGAGGTACTTTGTTCAGTGCGCCTAACTGGGTCCTGTATCTGGCTCGCATTCCATAGTGATCTACCTGAACTTGTTACCTTGTCCCGGTACAGCTTGATCAGATGTCCACAATTGCTAGTTGAGCTTTTAGGCATTGTTTTTACCTATATATTTAAAACTGCATATCTCTGGTTCTACTGATTGGATTTTTGTTTCTTTTGGTGTCAAATAGTTTATCAAATCCTATTCTATCCTTCTAAATTGGTGTAGGATTTTCTATGTGTTGTGTCTTCACTTTATTACTGTTGGAAGTACTGGACAAAGACTTTACACCTTGCCTCTCAATTAAACCTGACTGCTTTGTGCCAAGCTGTCAGATGGTTAAACCAAGGTTAATTTTGGGTTTAGTGCTAGTGTCAACGTTCGTTTGATTGGTTCTCAGGAGCAGTACCCTCGAGGGCCACCTTCCAGCAGCTCCGACTCTGATTGTATATATACATATACAGAATATCAGAATGGCCAGCTGAGGGGAATGGATTTAGGGAGGTTACTGCCGGGAGGCAGACCTGAAAACAGAGTATAATAATTAGAATCCTGTCTTTTTCTCTCTCAGTAATCATAATATCAAGGTTCAAAAACATAGTCAGCAATACCTGCAAAAGATGTGACCTCCCTTTGTGTTAGGGTTGATTAGAATACACTTTATAATAGTTGAAAGCTCTTAATGTTTGTTTTACTTAGAATTCTTTGTTAAATACACTCAAAACATTATCAAACCACATGAATTCTTTAGATTCACTTCTTTCTCATATTTATGATTATTTCTCCTTTTCAATTTACTTATGATTTTGATTCTTGCTTTATGTGGACATCAAGAACATTATAACGATCATTGGTATATCAATATTGTTCATTATGATGTTGCCTTAATTCAACATCTACCTAACCCCATTACCAAACCTGATTACATAATTCAAGCCCACCCGTTACAACTATGCAGATGACACCCACATTATTTTTTTAAATAGGTGCTCTGGAGGACCTCTGCAATATAAAACTTGACTGCATTCGGAATATAAACACATGGATGATGAATAACCATCTGAAGCTAAATATGGCAAAGATGAGCTTATGACGCGAAAAATGACAAACATACTTGCCTACCACCAACATGAGGCTCCTGCAACAATATCAAGAAAAATCAGAAACCTAGGGGAATTCATGGATTCAGACCTATATTTGTTTCCAAATGTTAAAGTAAAACAGGGTGTCATCTACACAAAGAAAACACTATGTTGCATCCTCCCATACTTTGGATATTCTCCAGGCTTGACTATGCCAACAACCTATACTTTAGCACACTTGCATTCATCATACATAAAATACAACTGATCCAAAATTCTACTGCAAGACTTCTTCTCTGCCTCCACCCAAGAGAACACATGAATCCAGTCTGGCAATCACTCCACAGGGTATGTATAGCTAGAAGTGCAATGTTCTTGGCACTTTCCATTGTTCACAGAGCCTCCAAAGAAAAATGACAGGTATTCTTACAAGTTAAATTCAAGCAATGCAGACAAATCAGGACGCTGCACTACAAACTTGCACCACTTATCATCCTACCACCTTACCATAAGAAATACGTAGGAAGCACTGCTTTCTCAGTACTAGCAACCAAGGTAGGAATCTTCCTACCAGCCAGCATTTGAATCATCCAGGAGCAAATAAACTTCAGAAGACAGTTGAAAATGTGGCTAATTCCATGACAACTGAAGCACCATACATCCTGGCCACAGAACCTGGAAAGACAGCCATACTCTTAAGCTCAATCTTTAGCTCACAATCCACAGATTGAAAAACCCAACCAGCAAACTATTTTTGATAAGCTATTAAATTAAGGAGAGCTGACTTATGCTTTGCTAGGGTATTATGTAGTTGTGCAAGTTCATACATTTCTGGTCCACACTAATATTAATACCATAACGGTCAACTGTCAGCAGCCAACTGTAACTTACACCTCTTACAATCACATGAGACATATTTGCTACAAGTGCTGTCCATCACCAGTAATGTGTAGCCAACAAACCAGCCATCACCAAATGAACAGGCATGCAGTAACCTAAGAGCTCTGTCCACATTGCTGCTCAATCTGAAGACTTTAATCGAGTCCATCACTGCAGGTCCCAAATATCTATACACTCTTGCTGCTACTTTACATCTCACGATAACTTTCAGATATGACAAGCTAGTAACAATGCGCATCCCAACAGATCTCTCCACTTCTCTCTCCCTCCAGCAATGCAGTCTCTGCCTCAGACCTTTACCCAAAGTTTCTGATTGCACCACTTAGGGCAGTAACCAGCAAAACAGACTATGGGGGTCATTATGACCCTGGCGGTGAGTGGAAATGTGGTGGTAGTTCCGTTAACAGACTGGAAGTACATACAGCCACATTATGAGCATAGCGAGTTGGCTACAGCCAATCCGCCACTTCTCCACTCATACCGCCATAGCTGTATCAGCCGCCGGGCCGGAGATGTCAATCTCTAGCCCAGCAGCTGGCATAGTACCGGCGGCATTATGTGCTTGTCTACCACCATGGTTTTCGTGGTGTTAGCAATGCCACAAAAACCATGGCTGTAAGTCCTACCGGTGACAGGGAATTCCTTCCCTGTTACCAGTAGGTGGCTCCCCCACCCCCCCAACACTCACCAGATGCCCCCCTCCATCGAAACTTCCCGAACCCCTCTGATCCTCACACTCCCCCACACCCCCATACATGCACACACCCGCAGACACACACCGTGCATACACCCAATCACTCACACTAACAAACACACATTCATGCATACATACTTCCAGACATGCTCCCACATATTCTTACACACAATCACACTGACTTGCAGACACAAACTCACTTCAACATTCTTACACACATTCACTCACACAGATACAACGACACAAATAACCCAACACACACAGATGCATTCACACACACACTCACACATTTATGCACCCAACCAGACACACACACACACAACACCCCCTCTCCCCTGTCGGAAGCCCGACTTACCTTTGTCGAGGAGGTCTTCCGGCAGGGAATGGGAAGGGGCGCTGCTACCGCCAGCAGCGCCAGCCAGCAGAACACCGCCATGCCGTTTCACAGGTCATGATACGGCTGATGGTGTTCAAATGCATGGCGGTGCTGGTGGTAGCAGCACCAGCTTATCACTGTCCGCCAGTATGATCACTGCTGGATTTCTGCATGTCTTGTGGCGGAAGTCTGGTAGTGATCATGATATGGCAGACGAATGGTAGCCGCCGTGACGGTATGTTGGCGGCCATCACTGCTGCGGTAGGCAGTTTTTATCACCATTGTTATAATGAAGGAGCAAAATCATAAGAAACATTATAAAGGCACCTGCAGAGCACTTCAAAGCTGCCAGTATACTGAAAGACCATAAACTGCACATATGTGTCTCCCACAGTTCAACTTTCACCACACTACTACGCAATGCCTCGTAACATCATAACCGCACATTAGTGGTCTTCATGCATGAAAGGGAAACACTTCCAACATAGGATCACAAAACAGAGACAGCACCCTTCCAGCCACATACTACCCCAGATGGCATAGCTTGCTGTCTATGTAGGTAAGGGCTTCCATGCCAAACATAGGGGTAACAAGTGCAGTACAAATGTGCAATACAATACAATACAACATTTATCATTTGTGCATCACCAAGATTTGCTTTCATCCTATTAAAATCTCTTTTTTTAATTAGCTATCAAAATTATAAAATAAAATGTTCTGCATTTGTGGTTTTATAACTGCTGCCGTATTTTGAATTATTTGTTCAGTTCATTTACAGGAAGTTTTTTCCTGAATTAGAAACAAATTGACATCCTTCTGTATTTCTTTTAGCACACCCTGTATGCAAGGCCACTGGAATTATGTGATTTCGCAGCTGCGGTGTATTACACATAATTATGAATTTTCCACATTTGCCACATAATCCATCATCTGCTGCATAAGCAACAGATTAAAAAAAAAACACATTTTGGTGGTCATTATGACATTGGTGGTCTATTCCGAAGACTGCCGTGGTGAAGGCTGCCAACAGACTGCCGCAGAGGCTGTAATCTGTCCGCCAGATTATAACACACAAAACTGACAGAAAACTGCCACAACCACAAGTCCGCCAGACTCAACGAAGGTGAAAAACTGTCAGACCCACCACCCACACCGCTATGCCAGCAAAACACCGACCTCCAAATTACGACCCACGAATCACCACAGTGGACATTCAACGGCGGTCAACCATTGGCGGTGCACACCGCTGCGGTGGAATTGGGCACACATTACTACAACAAGCCAACATTGGACAGTTCAAAAACCCCACACCTGACACATAAACACACACCCACCAACAGCACTATAAAACACACCCCCACACAACCCACAATCCCTTGTAAACACGAAAAGACTGCCACACCTTGCCAGGCCAATCCCTTACAGAACTGCACACACACCCCAAATCCACCTATACATTGGTCACGTGTCACGTACCACACAAGCCACCACAACACTGTACACCCTCTCCACAACACACAATAGGCATGTCCCCACAAAAGCACACCATTTGACAGATGAGGAGTTGCGGGTGATGGTAGAGGAAATCGTCATGGTTGAGCCACAGCTGTTTGCTGCACAGGTCCAGCAGATCTACATTGCCAGGAAGTTGGAGCTATGGCGGAGGATCGTGGTCAGGGTGACCTCCGTGGGACAATATCCATGCACAAGGGACGACACATGAAAGAGGTAAAACGACCTACGGGAGAAGGTGCGTTCCATTGCATCAAGGCACCAGGTCAGCATCATGAGGACTGGCGGTGGACCCCTACCTCCTCCCCCACAGTTGACAGCATGGGAGGAGCAAGTCATGGCAATCCTGCATCCTGATGGCCTCACTGGAGTCAGTGGAGGGCTGGGCACAGGTAAATCACCATTACTTACCTACTATGCCCGATACCTGCATGGTATGTCACCCCCTCACCCTGACTCCCTTCACGCCACTCCATCCCGTACAGTGCACCACCCCAATGACCACAGGTAAATCTGTACCCCTGCATGATCTACCCACTGCTGGCACCCCCCTCCCAGCACTGCATGCACACCCACCAGCAATCCATGGACAGCATGTAGCACTACCAATCTCACAATCCAAAACCATAAACAACCAAAGGTGGGAGGACGACACCAAACCCATCGGGAAAGGTAGAAATGCGGAAAATGTGACAGGCAATGACCCTAACAAATCGCTTACATCCCCACAGGTGCCCCAGCCAATGTCAGCAGTGAGCAAGTGCTACGGCAACCCAGTCCCCCACCAGAAGATGCCCCCAGTGATGACAGCAACTCTGGATGTCCCGAGATGGATGAACTCCCTGACCCATCTGGAACCACAGGTCAATCGGCTTCAACATCCCACAGTCAGCCCACCAAAGGTCCCCAGACTCAGACATCACAGCAGCCACCCAACGTCCCCAATTCCCTCACCCCATGACACGTTGAACAATAGTGTGCCCACCTGTACAGGGACCCGAGTCGACACAACAGAGGCAAGACTAAGAAGGTCCTGGTGTAAGTGGGAGGGGGCTCACAATTCAGGGGACACAGGCACAGGGGGGCAGGGACAGTGGCAAGTCAGCTGTGCACCGGGGGGCAGGCCCAGGGAACTGACTGCCCAGGAGGCACTCACACTTGTCCTGGGCGCATGCCAAAGCTCCCAGGACAGGATGGGCCAGGTCATCACCATCATGCAGGAGAACCAGAGGCTGCAGGGATTACCCCACCAGGAGCTCACGCAGCAGTTGCAGGACCTAAATGCCAACATGGCCTCCATTGTAGTGTGTTGGGTGACATGGCCAACACCATGGGGAAGAACAGAGCACACCAGCTGCCCACTACCACTAGCCACTCCACTCAGCAGTCATCAACATCTGCTGCAGATTGTGGACAGGAGGACCTGCCACAGAACCACCAGGCCACTAGCACCCCTCTCTCTGCAGCACATGAAACAACCCACAAACGTTCCCTGCGACCCAGACAGACACCAGAGACTGTTGCCAAGAACAAGACCACAGCCAGTAAATGAGCCCCTCCAGAATTTCCCCCTTGTGTGCCACTGAGTCACCTTGTTCACTTGTTGCTGTGGACTGCCATTGCTCCTCATCTTATGGTCCCAAGGGCATTGTACCTGTGCTCCAGACCAACTGGACCACTACACTGTGGTTTCCCTCAACCATCACCCCACTCTATTGCACTATCCCTTCATTATTGTCACTTTAATAAACACCCTTGAACACAAGTGGAGTAAGCGTGCTTTATCAGACAGAAATGTGCAATGTAATGAACTGTATCATCCTGTGCAAATGTCCTGTAAAATGTGAATCTATCAAACAAATGATGTTAAGCAGTCTGTAGCCTTCACATCAGTACACTGTTGTTACCACACTAACATCTGTAAAAATGGAAGGCATAAGTGACAGTCAATTAAAAGGGTAAGGCAGTGATTGGCTCAACACAGCTGGCACACAGCACTCAACAGAAATGAAGAAATGAACAGAACTACAATCTTGCCTGAGTGTCACTGGAAGTACTGTTGTTTGATATGTGTCCTTTTGTCCACATCCTCCTCCTCCACTTCCTCACTGTCCTCAGTGTCCACTGCTGCCACGGGTGCATTGTCACCCCTCTCCTCCTGCAGGTAGGGCACATGGTGTCTGAGGGCCAAATTGTGCAGCATGCAGCATGTCACAATAATCTGGAAGACCTTCTTAGGGGCGTAGCATAGGGACCTACTTGTCAAATGGAGGCACCTGAATCTGCCTTTCAGTAGGCCAAATGTGCATTCTACAACCCTTCTGGTATAGCCATGTCCCTCATTGTAACAACGTTCAGCCCCTGTTCTTTGATTCCTAACAGGGGCAACAGCCAGGGCAGATTTGGGTAGCTGGAGTCACCTGGAAGTAGTGAGGGAGACACATTACCCATTTACAATGGCATGGAGTACACTTCCAGTTGCCATACAGTGACATACTTTGTGTGAAGACGCTTGCTCACCTATGAGCCACACTCTGTGCCTCTGTAGCCATGGTATCACCTGTGGGAGGCTGCTGTTACTCAAGACATAGGTATCATGCACAGATCCAGGAAACTTGGCTGCAACATGGGTGATGTACTGATTTGTAAGGCACACCATCTGGACATTAATTGAGTGGAAACTCTTCCTATTACTGTATATCTGCTCATTTGCTCTGTGAGGGACCAAGGCAATATGGGTCCCATCATTAGCCTCTATCACATGTGGTATGTGTCCCATGGCGTAGACTCCAGCCTTCACAGTGGGCAAATCTTCACTCTGGGGGAATGCAATGTAGCTGCTCATGTGTTTGAGCAAGGCAGCCACAACCCTTCCAAGCACTATCAAAAAGATTGGCTGTGACATTGCTGCAGCCAAGCCCACTGTCACTTGGAATGAACCACTTGCAGGAAGTGGAGCAGTGAGAGTACCTATACTACAGGGGGAATAGCTGTAGTGCTACGGATAGCAGGCATTAGATCTGGCTCCAATTGTGCACACAGCTTAGCAATGGTGGCCCTGTCCAGACGATAGGTGAGTGTGATGTGCTGGTCCTCCAGTGTAGCCAAGTCCACAAGGGGTCTGTACACGGGTGCTTGCCTCCTCATCCTCATCCTCTGCAGTGGTTGGTATCTAAGTGAGACAAAAGTAAAATGGGTGTGACTGCAGGACCTATGAACACACAACATCATAGTACAGAGAGCATGTATGTATGTAGAAGACTGGAATTGTCTAGCTATGAACAGTCAATACCAATGATGCATATATTTTTTCCCAACATGAGTACTAGCAGTAGGAAATGGCAACCGCTTGTCCTGTATGCGGGGACAGGTGGAAGTGACCTCACTCCGCCGGCGTTAGGCGTCATGGCGGAAGGCGGTCTGCATAGCCGTGCTAATCCTCATTGGCTAACATGGACCTCTATGGAACCAATGATCATCAAAGCTGGCAGTGACGGTGTTCACCGCCGCAGACGTGACCACCATTTTCTTTCTACCACTTCATTTGATTCCTGACTCTCCACAGTACTACATCTCCACTGCGTGTGCTGCTGTGACCTGTGTCTGGAACCTGCGACAGTGCTACAGTGGAAAGGGCCCTAGTCTTCACATCCGAGGAGTTGGAGAAGCTTGTGGGATTGAGTCCTACCCCTGTATGGGCAGTTGTATGGGCCTCCAGACCAAGAGGTAAGTACATCATGGGTACATTGGATGTAACATAGTTGCATGTAGATGTATGTGTGTGATAGCAGTGTGTTATATGGGAGGTTGGCTGCATGCAATGTGTATGCAGAGGTATGGGTCATGTGTGTACTTGACGAGGGGCAAAGGCAGTATGAGTGCCATTTGTTTGAAATACTGGATTGTATAGTTCATGGTGTCCTTCTGTCTGTGCCATCATCAAGGACATGCAGACCCTGAGGGTCCATAACCAGTGGAGCACCCACTGCAGGAAACAGTGGGATTTCCTGCGACGCTGGGCCTGGAAGACCCCAGAGGTCCAGCTGGGGACAGCCTCCCAATGAGGGAGGGGTGCCTGTAGGAAAGTACCATCTTTCTTGGCATGTTATCCCCAATTTTACATGTATGTCAATATGTTTTTGCCTGTCTCACTGGGATCCTGCTGGCCAGGACCCCAGTGATCATAGTTTGTGGCCTAAATGTGTAGGCCTGTGTAGTGCCTAACTGTTTCCCTGAGGCTCATTTTAGGCTAGTGACTACATTTACCAATTTCGATTGGCATACTGGACACCCCTTTTAAGTCCCTGGTATATGGTACCTAGGTACATAGGGCATTGGAGTTCCAGGAGATCCATATGGGCTGCAACATTTCTTTTGCCACCCATAGGGAGCTCAGACAAACCCTTTCACGGGACTGCCATTGCAGCCTGCATGAAATAACGTACAAGTTATTTCACAGCCATCATCACTGCACTTAAGTAACTTATAAGTCACCTATATGTCTAAACTTCACTTGCTGAAGGTTAGGTGCAAAGTTGCTAAGTGTGAGGGCACCCTTGTACTAGCAAAGATGCCCCCACATAGTTCAGGGCCATTTCCCCGGACTTTGTGAGTGCGGGGACGCCATTACACGCGAGCACTACATATAGGTCAATACCTATATGTAGCTTCACAATGATAACTCCAAATATGGCCATGTAACATATCTAAGATCATGGAATTGTCCCCCCATCCCAAATCTGGTATTGGGGAGCCAATTCCATGCATCCTGGGGGCTCCACTATGGATCCCCAGTACTGCTAAGCCAGCTCTCTGGGGTTTTCTCTGCAGCTACAATTGCTGCCACCCCACAGACAGGGTTCTGCCCTCCTGGGGTCTGGGCAGCCCATCCCCAGGAAGGCAGAACAATGGATTTCCTTTGGGAACAGGGTGTTACACCCTCTCCCTTTGAAAATAGGTGTTACAGGCTGGGGAGGGGTAGCATCCCCCAGCCTCTGTAAATGCTTTGAAGGGCACAGATGGTGCCTCTCCTCGCATAAGCCAGACTACACCAGTTTAGGGAAACCCAGTCCCTGCTCTGGCGCGAAACTGGACAAAGGAAAGGGGAGTGACCTCTCCCCTGTCCATCACCACCCCAGGAGTGGTGCCCAGAGCTCCTCCAGTGTGTCTCAGACCTCTGCCATCTTTTTTTCAGAGGTGAGGGGGCACTCTGGAGGCCTCTGAGTAGCCAGTGCCAGCAGGTGATGCCAGAGACCCCTCCTGATAGGTGCATACCTGGCTAGGTAGCCAATCCTCCTCTGAGGGCTATTTAGAGTCTCTCCTGAGGGCTTCTCTTCAGATTACGACTTGCAAGAATCCAGCAGGACTTCTCTGCACTTCTCTCTTCGACTTCTGCCAAGGATCGACCGCTGACTGCTCCAGGACGCCTGCAAAACTGCAACAAAGTAGCCAGAAGGCTGCCAGTGATATTGTAGCACCTAATCCTGCCAGCTTTCTCGACTGTTTCCTGGTGGTGCATGCTCTGGGGGCTGCCTGCCTTCACTCTGCACCGGATGCCATGAAGAAATCTCCCTTTGGTCGATGGAATCTTCCCCCTGCTCCAGCAGGCACCAAACTTCAGCTTCACCGGTACTCTGGGTCTCCTCTCATCCTGACGAGCATGGCCCCTGGAACACATGTGGTGGACCCAAGTGACCCAGACTGTCCAGAGGTCCAGCTGTCTAAATTTGGAGGAGGTAAGTCCTTGTCTCCCCAGACAGTAATCCTGTGCACCAGGTGATCTGCAGCTACAAGGGCTTCTGTGCACATTTCCAAGAAATGCTGCATGCACAGCCGAGCCTAGGTCCCCAGCACTCTGTCCTGTGATGCTCAGCTCCCTGAGGTGACCTGCAGTGTCTTTGGACCTCTCTTTGCAGTGTTGAGACTACTGCTGTGTTCAGTCTTCTTGAACCTGTGTTCAAGGACTCCTGCGGGTGCTTCCCTCCTTCCAGTGGGCCCCCTCTGTCTCCCCTCCTGAGTGGCACCATCCTGGTCCTTCTTGGGCCCGGCCAACCACAACTCTTGTGGCTAGCAAGGCTTGTTTGTGGTCATTTGCAAAGGAAACAACTCTGCATCCTCCAGCATGCCGTGGACATCTTCTGCACAAAGAAGAACCTCCTACCTCCTTTCGTTGGTGCAAAACCAGCATCTTCTTCCAACCGGAGGCAGCCATTTTGCACCTTCATCCGAGTTTTAGTGGGCTCCTGCCCCCCCTGGACACTTTAGCAACTCTTGGACTTGGTCCCCTTCCTTTGCAGGTCTTCAGGTCCAGGAATCCGTCTTCAGTGCTTTGCAGTCTGTTGTGGTCCTTGCAAAATCCTTTATCACAACTTTAGTGTGTTTTGGGGGAAATAGCAAAACACTACTCCTACTTTCCTGGGTCCTGGGGTGGGGTTTCCTTTACACCCTTGGTATTTTCTCACACTCCCAGCGACCCTCTACACACTACACCTGCCTAGGGGTGCATTTGTGGTTCACATTCCACTTACTTAGTGTATGGTTTGTGTTGCCCCTAGGCCTAGTGCATCCTATTGTGTTTTACAGTGTTTGCACTACTTTCTGACTGTTTTACTTACCTGATTTGGTTATTTGTGTATATTTTGCGTATGTTACTTACCCCCTAAGGGAATATATCCACTGAGATATTTTTGGCACATTATCACTAAAATAAAGTACCTTTATTTTTGGTGCCCATCATACCCTGATCCCCCTAATGGCCTGCATACTCTCGGTGGCCAATCCTGAGTTGGATGGGCGCTTGAGAACAGCACAGCAGCCACAAGGGGGAGAGCACAGACTGTGTGGTATTTTGTATTTGTTGCCTGCCAGGGGGTTTGGCTGCAAGGTTCTAGTCAGAGGATGCCCCAATATACCAGTTTAGCTATTCTTGTGTGGACCTACTTAGCAATGTCGGCTGGTATGCATTTTGGTATTGCTAAGTAGCTAGCATACCATGCCAAATAGGGCTTAGTTAGTCCCAGTAGGTGTGCAGTTGGTAGTGGTTGGGTTGCTTACTGTTGTTGTACCTAGGTAATGGTTTGTCACTGTGGTCCCTACTGCGCAATGTAAGTCCCAGGGAGTGATTGTGATGTGTATGCCATATGTGCTGGTGGTGCCATGATTGACCCTGGGCTACCTTTCTCTCTCCCTCCCTCTCCTTTTGTCATCATGCCCATGTGTGCATTAGCATCATCTGGTGAAGGAGCAGGGGCATGGGTTAGTGGAGGAGCTGCAGCCCCCGGACCCAGGAGGTGGAGAGCACAGACAACGAGGGGACCAGTGGGTTGGAGGGTGAGGGAGGCACCACAGACGAGACAGGAGCAACTACTACAGACTCAGATTCCTCCTCCGATGGGAGTTCCCTGGTGGGGGCAGACCCCTCTGGGACCACCCCAACTACAAAATCTTCCGCTACCCCTGTACCAGCACCGCCCTCCCGTTTCATCCAGGAGAATGGGCGTCTCCTTCACCCCAGGCACTTCAGGCCGTATGTCAGTCAGCCCTTCTGCCCTCACTGAGGAGGCTATTGACCTCCTGAGATCCATCTTTGTAGGGCAGTCAACCATAGTGAATGCCATCCAGGAGCTGGCATCTCAGATGCACCAATGCATTGCCTTTCTGGAGGACATTCATGGTGGTTTGGCTGCCCTACAGAGATTGTTTCAGGCTCTGGCCTCCTCTGTGACGGCAGCTAATTTCCCTATTTCTTCCCTCCACCCTCCAACTACCTGTTTCCAGTCCCATAGCCCTCTCCCATAACCCATCCCATGCACAAAATCTTGGATGTTGCCCTTTGGCCATTTGAAGACTGCACTGGCCTTTCACCCTTGCTGTATATATGTACAATTGTACATATATATTTATTTGGATTTTAGCTCATTTTCCAACATGATTACAGTGGTTGGACCAGAGGTATGTGTCCTAGCTTTCTTTGCCCATGAGTTCCGTTGCTGTTGATTTACTCTGCAGATTGTTCTGGGTGTGTGGTTTGTGTGTTTGTTGTTTGTTGTGCGTGTTTGTGTGTAACTCTCCCCTCCCTTCCTAGTGTGGTACGCGGCTGTTCTCACCATCGTCGTCTTTGCTGGCGTTGGTGCTCTTGGACTGCCATTGCGTGGTTAGCATCGGGAAGACTTCCAGTTCGGGTTCCATGGCGGCCGCGGACTCCTCTGTGTCCCTTTAGGTGAGTGTCTCCTTTTATATGATGTGTTTCCGCCAGGCTTTTGGTTGCCAGAAATCCTGGCAGTCTGCTATGTCATAATATGGTAGGATGGGCGTTGTCTTCCGCCTGCCTGAAGATGGCTACCGTCGTGGTCAGTGGACAGACCGCACTGGTGGTTCAAGTGGTACATTGGCTGCTATGGGAGGGATTATCACATGGTCATAGTTTGGTGGTTTTCAATGCGGCCTGGCCACGGTACTATTGCCATCTCCGGAGTGACAGTCGGCTGACCGCCAGTTTCTTAATGAGGGCCTTTGTTTCTAGCTCATACAAAGGTTAATTGATTATCTTTCAATTATTTATAGCTGTATTTGGATTTGGAACAGATGCTAATGAAGTGAAACTTTTGTCATGCACTGATGGCGATAACCTGTAAAAATGACTAAAATAATAAAGTGATACCATGACATAATGCACCACTATAAGTCACATAATTTGTGTTTTCTTGACACATAATTTAGTCAACATTGCATCAAAATAAATGAAGGCCTTCCCTGTCACTTAATTTCAGTGGCCTTGTCTGAACCCCAGTGAGATTGGCACACAGTTCACTTTACAAAATCCTCTCAGCTTGTAGTCAGAGAAAATAAAAGCAAACAAGACTCCCACGCAATTTGTAGGAAGACATAGCCTTACATTTCATCTGCCTTGGAACGCACAGCAAATCTAAGATAAAATCAAAATATAAAGATATGTTTTTTTGCTAATTCGCTTTGGGAACTCACGCTCCTATGAGGATTGTGCCAGCTGCCTCGGTCATTTGAGGGGAGGGGGGCCAAGGATAAATATGGGCTGGTCTGACCCTCAAACCTCACCCCTCCTCTCCCAGGCCCTGAGTTGACACATATGAAATCTATCCGACAATAAAAGCTGCAGTTCGGGGGCGAAGGTAGCTGCTTGGATTTTGTCAAAGACATCTTTATATTTTGATATAAAGATATTGAGAATATAAACCAAAATAATGTGGACGGGTTTCACAAGTGTTTTGCTGACCGCAGCTGGTGTATTGTTTTTGTGTCTTAAGAGGAATATATTTTTCCACTCGATGCCATGTGGGCATGCAGTTGCAGTTTTACAAACAGCCCTTGTTGCACCATTTGAAAAGTGTGCTGAACACCTGCGGTTTCAAAGGTATGCATTATACATGTTTAACTCATTGAACAGGGTATTTGAAGAATGCCAGAGGCTAATTGGAGCTGTGTTGCTTATATTAGCTAGACATATCCCCTGGTTCACTCAACTGCTGCGTCTTAGTCGTATTCATAGTTTTTGTGACTGATTTGGCCCCGCTTTCTTTGGTTTGAGGATTGTACTGAGGTGATATGTAGGTTTTCTTAGGGAAACCAGAGGGGGTACTATTACAGCTGAAATAAGCATTGGTCATGTTAAGCAGGTGGATGTCTGACTCTGGAAACTGACACTGGTACTCTAAGATGTTTGCTATATTTTTGGAGCAATGGTTATTTTATTTTTGGCTGGTGCTACGGTTTTGCTGTGTTTTTATTGTGACTTTCGTTATAAATAAAATATTTCTAAACAGAAAAGGAGATACACCTGTATTTGGGCGCATACCTTCTTTTCCCGAATAGGACTGGTGAAACGTGTTTGCTGTTGTAGATTAAGTCATATTTTCAAGGGTACAAACACCTTTCAAAAGGACAAAAACATATTCCCGTGGTTCGCAAAGTGTCAAAATCACCACTTAAAACTTCATTGTCAAGTTGTGATTTCTGGGTTTGGGAATCCACGTCTGCCTATGGGGCATGGTTGTTGTTCCTAAATTAGGTTGATGGACCTTTCCTGCTTGTAGAACAGAAAGTGATGTTTGCAAGGGACCAAGTTATTTTAGAGGAAAACAATCAAGCTCATTTGTTTCCTTCATTGTACAGTGAAAGTCTGGGTTTGGGATTAAAAAATGTGTGTTGGGATGCTAGAATGTCATTTCCAGGGTCCTCCCCTATGCCTGAATAATAGGTACATTTTCTCCTAGCCGCCGAATGTAGACATACATTGGCAATTCTGCCAGCAATGCCATGTCAAATGCCTTTCATAAATAGGAACATTTGTTTTCCAGTCTAAATCTGGAGCAGGGGAACCACACAGAGTCTTAACACAGGCTCATGCTGTCCCTGCGGTTCAGGGAGCTCCTGGCCATTCAGGACTACTCCAACGCTTCGGGCCCGCCAGTTCAGTCCAATGTCAATGAATGTCTATGAGATATGGAGACTCAGATCCCCTCTTTGCTTTCTGCAGGATGGCCTCGTCATTTTGCTTTACGTCGCTGGGAGCATAGCTGGTTTTCAGGAAGGTTGTCGTTGGACTTTCTTGCTGATGCAGGGTCATCCCCAATCTTTTTGCCTCCTGCCTCCTATTTTTTCTGACCTGTTGCTGTTGGCTTTTGAACTCTGAGCACTTTACCACTGCTAACTAGTGCTAAAGTGCATATGCTCTTTGTGTAAATTGTATGTAATTGGTTTATCCATGATTGGCATATTTGATTTACTAGTAAGTCCCTAGTAAAGTGCACTAAAGGTGCCAAGGCCTGTAAATCAAATGCTACTGGTGGGCCTGCAGGACTGGTTGTGCCACCCACATAAGTAGCTCTGTAATCATGTCTCAGACCTGCCATTGCAGTGCCTGTGTGTGCAGTTTTAACTGTAAATTTGACTTGGCAAGTGTACCCACTTGCCAGTCCTAAACCTTCCATTTTCTTACATGTCAGACACCCCTAAGGTAGGCCCTAGGTAGCCCTAAGGGCAGGGTACAGTGTATGGTTAAGGTAGGACATACAGTAATGTTTTTTATATGTCCTGACAGTGAAATATTGCTAAATTTGTTTTTCACTGTTGCAATGCCTTTCCCTCTCATAGGTTAACACTGGGGCTACCTTTAAATCTGATTAAAGTGTAGATTCCCTTTGGGAGTGGATGGACATGGGGAGTTTGGGGTCTCTGAGCTCACAATTTAAAAATACATATTTTAGTAAAGTTGATTTTAAGATTATGGGGGTCATTCTGACCCCGGCGGGAGGCGGGAGCCGCCCGCCTGGAGGAAACGCCAGAAGACCGTACCGCGGTCAAAAGACCGCGGCGGTCATTCTGGGTTTCCCACTGGGCTGGCGGGCGACCGCCAAAAGGCCGCCCGCCAGCCCAGTGGGAAACAGCCCTCCATGAGGAGGCCGGCTCCGAATGGAGCCGGCGGAGTGGAGGGTGTGCGACGGGTGCAGTGGCACCCGTCGCGTATTTCAGTGTCTGCAATGCAGACACTGAAATACAAAGTGGGGCCCTCTTACGGGGGCCCCATGACACCCCTCACCGCCATCCTGTTCCTGGCGGGCGGAACCGCCAGGAACGGGATGGCGGTATGGGGGTCGGAATCCCATGGAAACAAGAGAAACCTCTGCCTGGAGAAGAGCTGAGGAAGAAGAGCTGCCCTGCATGTGACTGTGATTTGTGGAGCTGTCCTGCAGTTTCTGCTTCTGCCAGAGTAAGAAGGCAAAGACTGGACTTTGTGTGCCTTCCATCTTGAGAAGAAATCTCCAGGGCTTGAGCTAGAGCTTGCCTCCTGTTGTTTGAAGTCTCAGGGACAGCAAAGACTTCTCTCTGCCAGCACCAAGAGTCTCTGAAGAGACTCCTACTCTGTTCTGTGATGTCCATCCAGTTCTTGGGACCCTGAAAGGAGAAGCTGGCAGCCTAAAGACAAGGAAATCCACGCACATAGCGCCATGCGGGGAAAAGTTTGACGCGACTCCAATCAGCGGATGAAGAAATGATGCACTGCCAGCTCCGCAGCTGAGAATCGACACTCGCAAGAAACGCGACCAGAGAATCGACTCACGGAGCAGGAGAAACAATGCGCAGCATCGCTGACAGAGGCTGGGAGATCACAACCCACGCTGCAGGGTTTTCAGATCATCGTGCGGCGGGATTTCAGACTCAAGTACCGTTTGCTAGCAATGGAAAAACAACGCAAGGCCTGCCTGGACCCGAGAGTGCTGACCGGATCGACGCATCACTCTCCGTGGAGAGAAGAAATGATGCGCCCTGACCCGGCAAAAGGAGAAACGACGCAAGGTCCTGTTCGTGAGTGGAATCAATGCATTGCAAGCCCTTTTTGATGCTCACTCGCCCGTGCAGGGTTATTTTTGACACACCCAATGTACTTTTTCACGCTGACAGCGTTAGTGTGTGTTTGAAACTACTTAAAGACTCTTTTTAATTTTTAATTGATAACTTGACTTGTGTATTGTGGATTTTTGTTGTTTTGGTCTTGTTTTGTTGAGATAAATATTTCCTATTTTTCTAAACTGGTGTTGTGTCATTTTGTAGTGTTTTCATTAAGTTACTGTGTGTGTTGGTACAAATACTATACACCTAGCACTCTGAAGTTAAGCCTACTGCTCTGCCAAGCTACCAAGGGGGTAAGCAGGGGTTATCCAAGGGTGATTCTCTTTTACCCTGACTAAAGTGAGGGTCCTTGCTTGAACAGGGGGTAACCTGACTGTCAACCAAAGACACCATTTCTAACAGCTGTTAATGGCCCTCTTCTGCTTCCGTCCTAAAGTACGTTTGAAATTTCATGCTCTCAAGATCGAATTCTGCCTTCCTTCTTTCCTAACCTTTCTTCTCAAGAATAATGTAGGTTACATTTATTTTAGATTAAATGTGCTCTCTTGATTTACCTTGACAGGTCTACTGCATGAAATCCAATTCTCGGTTCATCTCATTTGGAATTGCAGAGAAGGGGAAGAAGGCATCCAAGATCCCGCTGAGGCACTGGATCAAAGAGACTATTGCTCTGGCATATTCTAGTTTGGATATTCCAAACCTTTCTGGCTTACAAGGCCATTTGAGGGCTGACCTTCAAGGTGTTCCTTTGGAGGCAATTTGTAGGGCTCGTACTTGGGCTTCGGAGCACACTTTTGTGCAGCATTACAGACTGCATGACGTTTTGCATGATCACCAGAGTTTTTGCTCTGGATAGAGGTAATGCCTCCATTATTTACTGGTAATCCTCATTACTCCTAGTCCGACTCGTCCTCGACCCAGTCGTTCATTCCCTCCCACCCTTCCTGTGATAATGGCCTTTTGATCTGGGGCATGGTATCACAGGAAATGCTAGAGGTGAGCTATGCTCTTATAATTCCCAGTGGAGGAGGGGGGTGTGGCTTAGTAGTATTTCCTGTTTTGTTTCTTGTCCTAGGATTGGTAACTATCCTCATGATTAAGGACTGGGTAGAGGACAAGAGACATAGAGGTAATGAAAAGTTACCATCTTCTGTGTTGGGGTGTAACACCTTCACAAAAGAGGACTCCACCTTTGTGAATGTAAAATAAAATATATTTGTTGACAAGGTACTAGTCTAGAGAACTATTGCAAAAAAAACAGACACACAATGCAGCTCCGTTCTTTGAAAGACAACAGAATGTATTTAAAAAAGTGTAATTTATTTAAATGCAGTCACAAACATGGTAGTCTGCTGACCCCAGAGACCCCCTATGATTTGGAATTTTCTGAACCGACCTATCATTACTTAGATAGGTTTGCAAAATTGTTTTTCATTCGCTAAAAACTCACTTTGCATTTAGCAACCAGTTTTTGTTAATGGAAATACTTCAGGAAGAAAACACATTTTTGTATTTATGCGAGAGATGTCACCAGCTACCACTGACGTAGGTCCCAAAATGATGTCAGATGATAGCCTTATAGCCCCCTGCTAAGGGCTATTCCGGTTGTTAAAGGTCCTGCAACCGAGTTATAGGCTTGAAACACAGACGGGGGCCTGTAATGAAGTAGAGGGACTTTAATAAGCCAGTATAGCCTGAGGCAGAAGGGCTATAAGGCTATTAAAACATTTCACCCACTGGGGGTAGGATGTTGTAAGTTAAGAAAAGAAGTAACAGAAAGAGACCCATTTTAATATTGGAGCAGAAGTCTTATACCAGCCATTGTTAACCCTGAGCTACTTCACTGTCTTCAATGGAGCTTCCAACATTCCAGTGTTCTAATATAGCCTTATAGCCCGCCGTAGCGGGCTCTACTGGCCATTAAAGGCCCGCTCCAGCCTTAAAGGCCCGCGCCAAAGGTGAAGGCCTTTAACAAGGGAGAGGTCCTTTAATGGCCGGTACAGGCTGTTAGACCATTCTGCCACTAGAGGGCAGAATGTTCTAATAAATAAAACAAATTCCTCACAGAGACTGAGGGGATTACGGATCAAAGGATTTTGCATTTGCAAACGGTGCGAATCGGTAAAGCCCCCCGTTTGCGAATATAAAATCAACTTTCACGATGTATGAAAGGCATTCGCAGTGCAGTTCTAAGGAATCGCTAAATTAGCGATTCCTTGCAACTGCAATGAGATAATGCTAATCGCATACTGTGATTCGCAAATAGCGACCTGAATTTGCAAATCACATTCTTTGATTCGCAAAATCCGTATCGCAATGCAATGCATCAACAAGTCGCAAATAGCTAATATTCGCAGAATGGCTTTTTGCACATGCAATTAGCCACCAATTGAAAACAGGCGGTAAACAGGTGCAACCTATAGAAAGAGGCCCAAAATAACTCAGCCTCTTTTTCACAATGACTGCACTTTACGTCATGGCGAGGAGGATGAGGATCCTGGCAGATTTGAGGAGAGGGAGGAGGAGACAGGAGTGCATTTTCAGAGTGCGCATTACCCTTTTTGACTAGACATAGGAGGCGATATATGATAAGTACAGGTTAAACTCAGCCATGATACTTGACCTGGTAGCTGATCTACAACCCCTACTGCAGCAAAACACACTACTTGCTGGGGAGTTTGGCGAAGGATACCTACTTGGTAATGCAATAGTTGACAATGTTGCCTTGATGTATATGTGATGTCACAGATAACAAATGCTCATTTTACTCTCTTGTCATTCTAGGAGACAGTACCTATGCAGTGCGCTCCATCATATTTACACCCTGTCTGAATCCTGTCACGCCAGGCAAAAGGAGGTACAAAGCAGCACACAGGACAACATGCAGCGTTGTAGCGAGGACCTTCGGCCTGCTCAAGAGCCGTTTCAGATGCCTGCACAAGAGTGGTAGTGCACTGCAATACAGCTCTGAAAACACCTGCAAAATCGTGGCTACAGGTGCCATGCTGCACAACATCGCAACAACAAGGGGCATATCAGTGGAACCCACAGAGCCTGACTCCGATGAGGATGACGATCCCTCGCCACCCCTTCAGCCAGCAGACAGAACCAGTGCAGCAGAAGGCAGACAAAGATGTGCTGAGTTCACGCACAACTATTTTTGATGTAAGTAATGACAACACCACGTCAACTTTTATGTATTGCTGTAGGTAGCATCTTTATTGCCTTGACTTCAGGTAATATATATGTGATTAGGACATAGGTAAGCACTATACACAAACAGGTGCTAGTTACAGTTTCACACTATTAGCTTCATAGTATCACTGCATTGCTACATGATATGCAAGTCCCCTGTACCTCTCAACGTTACTTTCTACGTCCACACACTCCACTTGAGTGCTCAGTGGTCTCGTGGCACCTCTTGTTGTGGGTTCCTGAGACAGTACTGTTTCTGGTATTGCGACGCCTAGGATCCATCACAGGGGCTGTGAGACTGCTGAGACTAGAGAACTCCTCACTATCCCCACCACCCAGTTCGCTATTTGTAGCATTCCTTGCTGTCTGCATTGTCTCCAAAACATTGGTTATTTTTTACCAATCATTGTGCAATGTCCAGACTGCAATGTGCCATCTCCACTTGCATGCCCACAGCACATTGTGACACCAAAGCAGTTGTGGTAGTGAGCTGATTGACAGATCTGCAGAACCCATCTAACCTGCCCAGCAATTGGTGATGGCACGTACAGTGGTTGACATGCTCCTGCTGCATCACAGTGCAGAGTTTCCTAATGGCGTTTGTCATCTCCTTTGCATGTTTTGCTGCTGTTTGCTGTCCCTAATGCAGCTTGCACATGTTTTCATTGAAAGACTCCAACTGCTTGTGCATTGATCCCATGCTTTCATTGAGTGACTCCAAGTGCTTGTGCATCGATCCCATGTGTTTACATTGCAAGTGCTGCACTTTCAGCATGGAAGCCTCAAGGCCACCAAACATTGATGGGACCTCACCTTTCTCTGTGCACTGCCTGCCTTCTTCACGACACCTCCTGAGGGGAGTGGACTGACGCTCGGATAGGGACTGCTGTCCGTCGGTGCTTCTAGCCTCCTGGGGAGGTGTGGGTACTTCATCCGGCATTTCATCAGAGTCCAGGTTATACTCAGGGAGGGGTAGCACTGTTGCCCTGCGTCTAGTTGGTGCTTGTATGAATGACTCACTGTCTGTTTGAGTCAGACTGTGACTGACCTTCGCTATCCCCCACATTTCCACCTTCTGCTGCATCAGGGCACGGAACATCTGCAACAACAATGTACAGCATGTCATTCTTGGATATGTACTCACACAGTTGTGTAATAGGATTACATTTACCCTGGCATAGTATCTCTGAGAATCTTCTGTGTTGTGTATCTGTTTGGATTTACACTATCTCACTATTTATGTGGTAGTTGCACTTTAGGGGTGTAGACTACCACTCCTATAATGCATTGTTGTGTGGTATGTAAGATGTGGCATGGACTACTTATCACACTGCATAGTGCCATAACTATTTTCTAAGGGTCATTTATACATGCACATTTGGGGAGACAAATCATTACTGCCCTTACCTTTCTGGTGCTGGGTGTGCCTGAGGCATCAATGTCAGTGACACCACTGACAGCTTCAGGAAGCAGTGTCGACTCCACCATGTCTTCCATTGGTGTAGACAGTGTCTGGGTGGGTTGTCCTCCTCCGGTGCTCCTTGCCTCCTTCAGCATGCTTGCTACCCTGACTTTGGCACGTGAACGCAAGTCGTACCAGCACTTGCATATCTCCTCGACGGAGCACTGCGAAACACCCACCTCACATATTTTGGTCCACAATTTTCTCTTCTCACTTTCAGGTACCTGTGGTGAGTGTTTTCCAAATAATTTGCCGTGGTTCCTGACCACCTCCTCGGTGAGCACCTCCAATTCCTGCTCACTGAATTTGACTTTGTGCTTCCTGTCTCCTTTATCCTTCACATTCCCATCAGTAGCCATTATTCTGTTTGGGCCTGGTTTACTCTCAAGACTGCCTCCCTGGTGCTTGGCTGGGTCTCTCTCCCTGCTCCTGTGGGTGGGGCTTCTGCAAACAGCATGCACTGACTAACTTCCTGGTTGTGATGTCATCAGGCTGTTCCAGGTTACCGGATTTGCAATTTGCGATTTGCAAATACTGATTCGCTATTTGCTGCGATTCTGTATTCGGTACTCGCAAATTGCGATTGCGATTTTTAAGAAATCGCTATTACCAATTTGCAATTTTCATACATCCCATTTTGCAGTTCTTAAATAGCGATTTCTTAAAATTCACTATTTAAGAAATGCAAACCGGGAGCTTGATACATCTGGTCCTAAAATCCCCTCGGGCTCCATGAGGACTTTGTTCACAGCTTTTGCTGTGAACAAAGAGAACATTGGAATGTTGACGCGCTCGGGCTTGTACCTGCCAGTAAAAGCCCGGAGCACTCCATTGTCTGCAATGGAGTTGGCAACATTCCAATATTCTAATTGATTGTTTCTGATTTCGTGTTTTGCAATTTTGCAATTTTCTGACTTGGGAATGTAACAGTTCTCTATTTTTAAGGAGTGTAACATTGACCAACTGCTGATAGGTATTATTGTCATTCAGATTAATGCTTTCGGTCTGTTGCCCATGGACTGAAGAATTGTTTTAATCAAGAAGCGCCTTCTGTTTATGTTTCTATGAAGATGTGCAAATTGGCTTTTTATCAACTCAAACATATGCAATCATTTTTCATATATTGAATACTGGCTCAACATATTCTTATATTTGCTCTCATATGAAAAATGTGATCTTAAGACAGCATAGCTTGATATCCAGAGTGATAAAAGATAGAATAGGCAACTCAGAATTGCTATGACCTTTTGTTAGTAGCAAATTACATTTGTATTGGCCTGGGGGGATGCATAGCTTTAACTTTAATTGACGCTGTCACAATACTTAGACTTACAGGCTGTATTCGGGATATGGAGTGGGATATGCAATCATAGAGCTGTATAAAAAAAAACTTATAATTTTGCCATTCAGAAAAATAGAACACATTAGTCTGTAGGAATAAAATAGTAAAGAACTGTCTTTTATTATGGTGCATCTTATAATGAAGATATAGGTTTGCCATATCATACTTAAAGTTGGTGAGTTATGTTTAAGTGTAGATTCACACTTACATTAGAGAATGTCCAATTTTTTTTTAAACAGCTAAAGGGTTTAGACTCTATAGAGGACTGGTCATGTCATGATGGCTGAGTGATAACCTTCAGAATTTGATATCCCCAATTTATTTTACGAATTTGAATGTATATACGTTTATAACGTACACCTACACCACGTGGTTTCCTAGTGCTAGAGTATGAGAGAGTTTCAGAACTGCAGAAATAGGAGAAATCATAAATCATGGATGAAAAGCCAAGCGGAAGCCATGTAGTCAGTGGTATATTTCAATCAAAGGCAAAGTGAGGTAGTTCCAGAATTTAGTGACTAAGTAAGTGAAGCATCTTGCTCTCAACTGGCCCTTCTGTTTCTGGAACCCTAGAACCCTAAAGATGCCCAGCGAAGCAGATCAGTTTACTGGCAAGTATAGGTGAAGTCTGGACTGCAGGAACATTGGGACATGACACTTGGACTGCAGTATCTTGATTTAAGGAACATTTTTTATGAACTGATAGGCATCAAAGCTTAGGTTGACGGGAGGGTACATGCTATTGATGACAGAAACTGTAAGATGGCCCTGAAAGTCGTATCTGAATCACCGGGATACAGTAAAGAAAGAATTCACAAAGGCCAAATTGAAGAGGATTTTAATAATCAATAGTATGTATTAGACAAATATAAACCTCAATATTTGACTTTATACTTTGCTTGAGGTGACTGAAAACATCACATAAACATGCAGGGTTAGGCTAGACTACACCAGAGACGGGTATCTGTAGATAGCAATCATATTTGCCTCTACGTAGCTTAATTTCGGAACATCCTCAAGTGCACCATATACCTTTATTGTCGAGGTAAGTGTTGATTCTGACCCCAGCCTGGAATTTCCTGAAGCCTGTGAATGTTTGCTGACGTCTTGGAGAGCTAACTACAAAACATTTACAGAAACACTATAGCACCTCGGGTGCCCTTCTTGGAGCCCAACTGGGGAATCGGATACATTGTAGGACACCCTTTCCACAAGTAAATACCAACTTAAATGGATGGCGAGGGGTACATTTGTTTTTTTTTTGGTAGAAGAGTATCGCCTGATTTACCTGGCTCTGTTATTAAATGATGGTGCACGTTTTTGTCTGAAGAAATTAAAGTAAATGTCAAATCAAATCAAAATTGTTCATTTTTGGTAAAATATCCATAAAACCCAAGAGCATGGTAGCGTGGTACATTGGAGTATAGTAGCATACAAATTCACACTTTAAATTGCTTTAAATTTCTTAAAGGATGCACGCGAAAATTCCTTTTTTTGGTTTTTCTTTTAACTACAGATTTATATTTAAGATTGTTCCCATGGTTGTATGAATGATGCTAGTAAAAGTATGCCCCACCAAAATTGTATGTGAAATTCTTTGGCAGATAGGTGTTCTATGTTGTCTAATTAATGCCTGTTAGTAATTGGGTTCCTGATCGGCAGAGGTATGCAATCTGTCAAAGCAGGAACCAGAGTCCTAGTCAGGGTAGGTCAGTTACACACCATACATTAATTGTGCTCACCCTCTGGTAGCTAGGCATAGAGCATGTGTGCTTAACTTAGGAGGCAATGTGTAAAGTATTTGTGCAACACAGTGGAAACACCACACAAACAAAATCACACTATGTTAGAAAAATAAAGCTTAATTTAATAAACAAAAGAAGACCAAAATGATAAAATCCAATAAGTAGGAGTAGAAATATGAATTTTTAGAAAACATCTGAAAATGTTGGCTTAGAAACTTAGGGCCAGATGTAGGTAAGTGGCAAATTGCGACTTGCAATTTGCGAGTCAGAGCGACTCGCAAATTGCAACTCGCGATGCAGAAAGGTGTCTCAGACACCTTCTGCGACTCGCTATGGGGTCGCAAAGACCCACCTCATAAATATTTATGAGGGGGGTCGCAGTTAGCGACCCCATAGCGAGTCTAGGCACTCACGGGGATGGTGGCCTGCTGGAGACAGCAGACCACCATGTCCGTGACTGCTTTTCAATAAAGCCTTAAAGGAAAACGAGCTGCAAATAGAAAAAATACCGAAACCTTTTAGTTTCGGTTTTTTTCAGAGTAGGCAGTGGTCCATAGGACCACTGCCTGCTCTGATAAAATATTTTTGTGAACATTCACAAAGGGGAAGGGTTCCCATGGGGACCCCTTCCCGTTTGCGAATGAGTTACCATCCACTTCAAGTGGATGGTAACTGCGAGTTGATTTGCGACCGCTTTCGCGGTCCCAAATCAACTCTACATTGCGGTGCGACTCGCAAATAGGAAGGGCACACACCTTCCTATTTGCGAGTCTGAAACACATTTTGCGAGTCGGTACCGACTCGCAAAATGTGTTTCTGCATCGCGTAAGGGCCTTTGCGCCTCGCAAATGGCGTTTTCCGCCGTTTGCGAGGCGCAAAAGCCTTCCTACATCTGGCCCTTAGATCCAAATTTAAGAGGGTCATTTTTTAGGATGCTAGTGTGGCTCAACGAAGCCAAATTTGCTGCGCCAGATATACAAAGTGGCACAATGCATACATTGCGCAACTCTGTAACCCCTAGAGCCACATTCTGCCTGTGCCAGGCATAATGTGTTCAAGAGGACGTTCCCTATTAGGGGGACTGCAAAAAATTGCGCAGTTGAATCTATGAGATTCTACTGAGCCAGTTTTTTGTGCTGTTAGAAATGGGGTCTTTGTTTGGCAGTCAGATTACCCCCTGTCCAAGCAAGGACCCTCACTTTAGTCAGGGTAAGTCACACACAATCCAAATGATCCTGTGCCCACCCTCTGGTAGCTTGGCACTGAGCAGTCAGGCTTAACGTAGAAGGCAAGTTGTAAAGTACTTGTGCAATGAATCATGCAATAACACAGTTAAAACACCACAAAAATAAACCAAACAGGTTTAGAAAAATCTAAAATATTTATCTGGATAAAATAAGATCAGTACATGTTGAAATATCACTTTGGACAATTATAAAAAGAGTCTTGGGTTCTTAAAAGCGATAAGTGTCTCTTGCAAGCACAAAGTTCCTGGTTTGTGTCTAAATTGTTCGCAATGGACCACAGACGAGGAGGAGGAGATGAGTGGAAAAAGGGGAGGTGTGTGTTGGTTTCTCCAGGCGCACACAGATGATGCGTCAATATTTTTCACACAGCCTTGGCCTTGCATTTATTTTTGGTGTGCGCACTTGGATCCTCTTTGGGTTGCAGGGTATTTGGACGCCCCGGGGACGATGCAGAGAAATCCTGGGCATGCAGGACAAAGTCACACGAGCTGTGTCGATCCAGTGGGCGATGCAGGGAAGTTTCTGTTGCACGGCAGGTGCTGCATCGATTCAGGTTGCGTCGTTCCAGCTCGGCTATGCGTCGATCCAGTGGGCTGTGCATCGAAATTCCGGTCGCAACACAGGCGCTGCGTCAATCTTCCCTCGGGGAGCCAAGCTGCGTCATTCTGGTTCGTCGTGTTGTGATTTTCTCAACGTGATGCAGGCTGTGTGTCGAAATTTTGCCACACAAGGAGTTCTTTGCGGCCCTGAGACTTCAGAAAACAAGAGGCAAGCTCAATCCAAGCCCTTGGAGAGCACTTCTCAGCAGAGCCAGAGGGCACCAAGGCAGCAGGGCAACAGCAAGGCAGCATTCCTTTTCAGCAAAGCAGTCAAGTGAGTCATTTGGGCAGCCAGGCAGCTTTTCTTCGCAGATTGCAGGTTCTAGTTCAGAGTTTCTTCCCCAGTGGTATCTTGTCCAGAAGTGTCTGAGTTGGTAGGGTCAGAGGCCCTGTTTAAATACCCACATAGCAACCTGCCCTATGGGTTATCTAGGGCACACCTTTGAGGTGAATTATATGTAGAAAATGAGGAGTGTAATGCTTGGCAAGTACTTTTAAAATCCAAGCTGAAGTGTCTGTGAAACTGCAAACACAGGCCCTGCAATGGCAGGCCTGAGGCATGGTTAAGGGGCTACTTATGTTGGTGGCACACTCAGTGCGGCAGGCCCACTATTAGCATTTAATCTACAGGCCCTGGGCACATGTAATGCACTTTACTGGGGTCTCACAAGAAGATTAAATAAGCCAATTGGGTATGAACCAATGTCACCATGTTTTGAGGGAGAGAGCATATGCACTTTAGCATTGGTTAGCAGTGGTAAAGTGCGCAGAGTCCTAAAACCAGCAAAAACAGTGTCCAAAAAGTGGAGGGGGGCAGGCAGACACCCTACGGCTGTCAGGTCTAAGATGTGCCATTTTTTAACGCCTCCACAAAGGAGGTATTAAAAAGAGGCACGCATTTATTTATAATGGGCCTCCATGTACTTTGCAGGATTAGCGGCAAACATTTTTGGTACTAGTCCTTCAAAGTACAACAGTAGCATCAAAACTTTTGATGCTATTGTCTTTAATCTGTCCTTAACCTGCACTGTATGTTTAATAAGCTAAGGGGTACAAGAAAAGTGGCAATGCATATAATGTGACGCCCCTTTTCTTAAATGTGGGCCTTAAAGTGCCAGATATCTGGCCATGCTAGACCGGGGTAAATCCCAAAAGTTCAAGCTAACCACAATGGAGCACAGGTCGGTTACAGAGACCAACCTTGTCCCGCTCAAAAAGTACCTTATGTGGAGGGCTGGTTGACATCGAAGATCCGATGCGAGGAGCAGAGGGAATGATGCTAAGGAGATGCACTGTATCTGATCCGCACATTTAGGGATGCATTGTTGTTAAGTTGTGCAGTGGACAATGTGTTGTCCTCAAGCAGCAGTGTGGATTCAAACCCTTTGTGATGAAAGGTGATGCGTCATTGTCGAGCTGTGCAGGCAGTGATCCGAAGGCGATGCATCGAGATTGAGGGTGATCCGCTGGTTCAGAGCTGTGCAGTTGGTACTGCAATGTCTTTGTCCTCAGTGGGGATCCATCATTGGCAAGGAAAGATGGAGAACTTCCAATTAGCGCAGTGATGTCAATGCATGGATTGCTGTAGAAAACAGCTGCAGAACCCACATTCAAGGGCCCGGGACTGGATTTGCACCACTTGGCAGGGTAGGTCTCGCAGTTGGCAGAGCCCAGAAGCTGTAGAAGAGCTGAGTGAAGTCTTTGATGTCCCTGAGACTTCAGAACAGGAGGCAAGCCAGCAAGACCTAGGAGTCTTTTTTGTTTTGTGGATGTAGAGATGCAGATCAAGTCCTTCCCACTCCCAGGTAAGGAGGGCAGCAAACAGCAGAACGGGCACAGCAAAGACAGAGTCCAGCATTTTCCAGCAGAGTTTCAGAAGAGTGGCAGTCCCATCGGCATCACAACAGTCCTTCTTCCTGGCAGAATGTCCTCAGGTCCAGAAGTGTACTGATTTGGTAGGGTCAGAAGTCCAGTCCTTATACCCAGAGGTGCCTTTGAAGTGGGGAAGACTTCAAAGAGAGGTCTGTGAAGTGCACAAAGTCTCTGCCCGTCCTGCCCTGGCTCCAGACGCACTACAGGGTGTTAAGCAGCTCTTTGCGAAGGCTCAGGACCCAGCCCATTCAGGTGTAAATGTTGGCTCCTCCTTCCCATCCAGCCAGGATGGGCCATCACCATGCAGATGGCTACTCAGTCACACCTGAGCTCCCTTTATGTGTTGCTGTCTAGAAAGAATGCACATGAGCCTAGCTGTCGTCCACCCAGACAAGCATTCAGATGCAGGCAAAAGTCAGTAGATAGTTTAAAGTAAGAAAATGCCAACTTTCTAAAAGTGGCATTCATTTTCAGAATTACAATTTAAAATTCAACTTCACTATAAGTTGCGATTTTAAATTGAAATTCCAGAGACACCAAACTTGGGGATCTTATCTCTTTCAAACTGGAAATTATACTTAAAAAAATATAAGAAGTGAATCCCAATTTTAACCTGAGGGAGAGATAGGCCTTCCAGCAAAGAAACATGAATTTAAGAGTTTTTCACTACCTGGACATATAAAACCTAAAAGTACATGTCCAACTTTTTAAATACACTGCACTATGCCCCTGGGGCTGTCCAAGGCCTACCTTAGGGGTGACTTTTATGTATTAAAAAGGAAGGTTTGGTACTGGCAACAAGGTTAACTTGCCTGGTTGACATAGCAGTTTAAAAGTGCACACACCGGCTCTGCAATGGCCTGCTGGAGTCATGTTTAGAGGTCTAATTAAGTGGGTGAAACAATCAGTGCCATAGGCCCACTAGTAGCATTTAATTTACAGGCAAGGGGTACATGTAGTGCCCTTTACTAGGGAATTATAAGTGAATGAAATATGCCAATTGTAGATAAGCCAGTGGTAAGATGTTTTAGGGGAAGAACACATGCATTTTAGCACTGATCAGCAGTCGTAAAGTGCCCAGAGTCCTTAGGCCAGAAAAAACAAAGTCAGCAAACAGGAGGTCAGAAGGCAAATCTTTTAGGGGAACCATGCCAAGGATGCAGGTCTAACAATACCCAAACATCTTTGCAGTTCTAAACATTTGAACAGTGTTTAGCAATAATGCTCCTCTGCTGTTGCTCTCCAGGACTGAGTTGATCAAGCTCCAGTATTTGGATTTTGTAATGTAGGCAGATCTCAGCTTGATCGCTTCTGGTGTGACTCACAACTTTGCGACACCCAATCTCCCTAGTAGATCATGTGCATGTTTGCTACAAGCTAGATTTCTTCTGTCTTGCTGTAGTACCACATCTTTCAGAGCTTCCCCATAGAATTGTAATTTGAGCGTGCTCCAGATTCTGGCCCAATACAGAAGGGCTGCTAGGTCCAAACAATGAGAAACATTTAGGGCCAGATTTACAAGGCCCATGTGCCTCCTTGCGCCACATTAGCATAACATGTAGTGGCACCCACGCATAGAGCTACTACTATAATGCTCTTAAAATTTTGCTTTGAACACTTCCTGTTGCAACTTAATCTTATCACAGCTAATCAAAGTCAGTTAATATGGGTAAGACCATGGCATCAATCTTCATGGATATATTTGTAAACTTGTGGGGTCTGAATACCAGGCATTTGGTCTCATCAATGTTTACCACAAATCACTTCAAGATTTAGAAATTTTCAAACAGGAAGCAGGAACTGTAGCACTGTTTGTGTATGGGAGACCAACAATGTATCACCTGCTGAGATAAGGATCGCAAACTTGATGCATCCTAACCTTAGAGCATTATATAAGGAATTATCAAGAACTTTAATACCTCATTGATATACAAGCACACAAGTGTATGTGTTGGACCACTGAAAGCGTTCCCTCATATCTCCTTCCCTACCCCATTTCTTTTGAGCGTAGTTCCCATCATGCAATGCAATCAGAATGTTTAGCATCTTGCATGGAATGTTTAAACTGTCAAGTTCATCCTGAAGTAGGTGGCAGGAGCTGTTATCAAAAACATATCCTAGGTCCACTGTTGCACATAGAAAGATGTCTTTCATAGTGTAAGATACTTCTCCTGTAATGGGATGCCCGGATTCTGAACCTTGAAAGAAATGCTCTGTGGAAAATCCTCTGAGTACAGTGAATTAGATTATTGGGGCAGTATTTTGTTAGGTCATTCCTGCACCCTTTTCTTTGTTTAAAATGGTAGAATCCCAGCCTCCAGCCAGTATGGTGGAATAGGGGTTACTTTAATAATAACACTCATCAAAGTGTATATTTATGGACTCCAAAACTGATCTTTTGAATTCTGTAGATGAGCTGAGATTTTATATGAGACTGATGTCTTTCCCCATGTTTGGCTCTGAACGGCTCTCGTAGTCTTTTCAAATGTAAGTGTGTCTTCTGGTTTGCATTCAACAAGCTGTAAATAGAAGAGAGAGAGAGATAGACCCCTTTTGGTTCCCTGGAAGCCATTGAGTTTTCAATATATAGATCAGTGAAATACACATACCATATTCTGTTTGATTTATGGGCTTTCCGACTGGGCTATATGGGCCTCATCCTCTTTACGAAAAAGACCAAAGTAGGTGCGTGATATTTGTCCTCACCACCTTTCCAAGATCTGATTATAAATTATAGTATATAATTTGTGCTCTTAGGCCAGTTTCCTTTCATGTTAGATGACCCTGTATAGGTTCCTTTACTGTCCAAACGTTTCCACACACCCAGATCGTATTGCTGCCAGAAGGACCAGCTTAGTTATCCTGCACTCTTTATTACACCACAGATGTGGATTGTCCCTTCCCTTAGTAACTGTTGAGCAAGGTTTATGTATTATTGGTGGAGTCGGCTCCACTACCCCATTATGTCATGATATACTTATTCAGGCTCAATCAGATGCAATACTTAATGGGAAGGCCCAAACTAAACACCTCTGGAAGAGCTTTGGCCATATTTATGGATTTCCACTGAAGCCTTCTTATGTTGCTAGGTACTACAAGGTTGATACTACTGTCAATGTTTACAATTGTTGGGAAAATAACAAACTTTCTACCTCTTTCCGAATACAGGACTAGAAGCTCATGATAATTTTCGACTCTGTCTTTTATAACCATGTCATGGATAAGATGCCAGCCTGCTAAATGTATCATTACCTAGTCTATTTGGGTTTTTGAAGTGCCTGATTTGAGGGTGGAAAGATGGATATTGTCTGAGGGTGTTCAGCCATTATAAGCTTGAAGGTCTTGTATGACAGTCTTGGTCGTTAAGTGATGGGAGTTTTTAAAGCAATTATGCCTATATCTGAGTGTGGTAGATTGTCATGTTTTGAAAAATGGAAAAGATAGTGGTGATTGTTGTATTGTACTTTCTGGTGATATAGTAGAACCTGGCTGTCTCCTGGCAACTGGGTAATATGGTTCTAGAACGGGGAGTGCGGGAGTTGGAGGAGAGCAGTTGGTGGAGAGGAAGCAGTGGATGACAGCCGGGCCAGGTCGCTCAATGAATAAACTTACCTACGACAGAAAGGTGCTGTGTACGTCGATTTCCTTCATCCCCACTTATCATTGGCGACGAGGGTGTTTGGAGCCCATGAAGGAGTGACAAGTGCGACCTGGACCGGTAGAGTGCTGTGGCAGCGCAACACAGAGGTGCTTGAAATTCGAGGAAACCGCTTGAGTTTGCTGCAGGGAGACAGGAAGGATCGGTACTGTGCCCAGGGCGGAAAGTCGGCGGCAAGTACAGTGTTTTTTTTTGGCTTTACGTGCGCGCGACGCTGGCACGTTGAAAAGAGAAGATTTACTGGCGCGTGGTGCGATAGACACGTAAAGTTGCCAGGCAACGTGCGTACACAACCAGCGCTTGGTGCTATTGACGCGCAAAGTTGCTAGGCAACGCGCGTACAGCGAGCAAGTTGGAAGGAAAAAAAAAAGGGAAACAGTGTTGCTTGGAAACGCGTGTATTTCAACTAACAAATAACTATTTTATGGACGGTGGACAATGTAAAATTTGGACTTTGATTCAGGAAAAAGAGGAAAGAACAGAAAAAGAGCTAATACAAGTGACAGAGAATAGTAGATATGGCAACACACTCTATAACTTCACCACCAGCATTTTTACAGCTTCCAGGTGAACCCTGCATGGCCTGGGAAGATTGGATAGACGCTTTCTCTACATACTTAGAGGCCATTGGCGGGGAGATGTATGTAGAAAAGAGGAAGTTGGCAATTTTAAAGCATTGTTTGGGGGTGGAAGGAAGGAAAGTTTTGAAAACTTTACCATTGCAAGACACACAAGGAGGAGATTCGGACCAAGAGGATGATGTATTCGAAAATGCCATTAAGGCATTAGAAGAAAACTATGGAAAGAAAGTCAACATTGTGGTGGAGCGACATAGGTTTTTTTAGTGCGCTCAGAAACAAGATGAAACAATAGATCAGTTTGTTAACAGTCTACGTAGGCTAGCTATTTCGTGCAAATTTAGAGATCTGAATGATGAAATCATTCGTGACCAATTCATTAACAGAGTGAAGGAGGTCAAAATTCAAGAGAAGTTGTTGAGTTTAAAAAATCCAACGCTGGACAAAACGGTGGAAGTTGCTAGACATATGGAAAGTACGTCTCAATATGTTAAGGAGCTCAACAACACGAATAGTACTAATGAACAAAACACAGTTGAAGAAGTACGATATTCCAAGAAAGATAAAAGTAAGGTTGGAGATAACTTTGGGAAGAGAAAGGAGTGCTACAGGTGTGGAAGTGGTAGACACCTGGCGGAAGCAAAAAATTGTCCAGCTATTAACACAAAGGGCCTCATTCAGACCCTGGCGGACGGCGGAGGCCGTCCGCCAGGGTACCGCCGCTGAATGACCGCACCGCGGTCAAAAGACCGCGGCAGCCATTCAGACATTTCCTCTGGGCCGGCGGGCGCTCTCCAAAAGAGCGCCCGCCGGCCCAGAGGAAATGCCCCTGCAACGAGGACGCCGGCTCAGAATTGAGCCGGCGTAGTTGCAGGGGTGCGACGGGTGCAGTTGCACCCGTCGCGTATTTCAGTGTCTGCTTAGCAGACACTGAAATACTTTTCGGGGCCCTCTTACGGGGGCCCCTGTCGTACCCATGCCATTGGCATGGGCACGGCAGGGGCCCCCAGGGGCCCGCGGCACCCCCTACCGCCATCCTGTTCCTGGCGGGCGAACCGCCAGGAACAGGATGGCGGTAGGGGGTGTCAGAATCCCCCACGGCGGCGCAGCAAGCTGCGCCGCCATGGGGGATTCTAAGGGCAGCGGTTAACCGGCGGGAGACCGCCGGTTTGCCTCTTCTGACCGCGGCCGAACCGCCGCGGTCAGAATGCCCTGCTGGGCACCGCCGGCCTGTCGGCGGTGCTCCCGCCGACTAAGACCGCCGGGGTCAGAATGACCCCCAAAGTGTTTCAAATGTAAGAAAATTGGACATTTTGCTAGAGTGTGCAGAATGGTTCATGAGAATAAGTTCAAGAAGTCGGTAAATGTGAAGAGAAGTGAACAGGAGAACAGTAGCACAAGTGAAGACGAGATGGAAGTCTTAGCTGTGGAGGAAGGGGATACAACTGTGTGCACACAACTTAACAAAACTAAGGAATATAACCCGCCTAGGTGTATGGTGGAAATAAATGGGAAATGGACACACATGTGGGCGGATTCATGTTCACCATTCACTTTGATTGACGAACAGATATGGAGTGGGTTGAGAGACAACAAGCTTAAACCCACGGATGTGTTACCAGAAGGGTATAGTGGTGGCAAACTGCCGGTATTAGGGTATTTTGAGGCGGAGCTGGGATTTAAAGATAGAAAAACACAAGGAAGGGTGTATGTAGTGCGACAAGGACGATCATTACTAGGGTGGAAGGAACAACGTGCTTTGAACGTAGTGCTGGATCCTAATCACCCGAACAAGTATTGCTGACAAAGGTAAACGAGGAAGGGAAGTGGGTAGAAACATTTCCGGAGCTGTTTAAGGAAAAGTTGGGTTGCCTCAAAGGATTTCAACACCAGATAGTGTTGAAAAAAGATGCAGTGCCAAAGGTGCACAAAGCACGGATTGTACCAATAGCCCTGAGGTATAAATTGAAGGATGAACTTCACAGGCTGTGTAAGGAAGGGGTAATCGAACCGATTTAAGTATCTGAATGGTTGAGTCCAATTGTAATAGCGATGAAATCGGACGGCAGGATCCGCATGTGTGTAGACTTGAGGGATCTGAACGACAACATATTAATAGATCGATACCCGTTACCAAGAATACATGAAATGTTAGCCAATGTTCGAGGTGGGAAGTGTTTTACGACACTGGATTTGTCGAATGCTTACCATCAGGTGTGTTTATCTGAAAAATCCCGACATTTGACATCTTTCATCACATCTGAGGGGGCGTATCAATTTATTAGGATGCCGTTTGGGTTGGCGTCCGCTTCTGCCGTGTTCCAGAGAGTGATGCAAAAATTTTTCAATGATGTTGACAACACATTAGTGTTCCAAGACGATGTGCTGGTTTGGGGTGAAAGTGAACAGGCACATGATGACACTTTGGCAATAGTATTAAAGAAGTTGGAGAAAGCTGGCCTTACCATCAGCAGGAGAAAGTGCAGGTTTGGAGTAGAAGAAGTGGAGTATTTGGGGCATACATTGAACCAACATGGAGTGAAACCAAAGCGGAAGTTAATTGACGCCATTGCAGAGGCCCCTGCTCCACAAAACAAGGATCAGCTAAGGTCATTCTTAGGCTTGGCTGAATATTACACAAAATTTGTGGATCACTTTGCAGGAAAAGTGCATGTGCTGAGGGACTTAATGAAAAAAGGCTGCCATTTTAAATGGTCCAGTGATTGTCAAGAAGCATTTGAGGAGGTTAAGAAAGCCATTGTGAAAGCCATCACATTGAAACCGTATGACCCGAATGATGAGACTATTATTGTGGCAGATGCCAGTAATTATGGGTTAGGAGCAGCATTATTGCAAAGACATGAAGGAAGAGAGAGAGTGGTAGCGTTTGCATCACGCACATTGAAGGGAGCAGAGCCAACATACTCTACCATTGAAAAAGAGGCTTTGGCATGCTGGTGGAGTGTGCAGCATTTCCGTATATATGTTTGGGGTACAGAATTTGAGCTGCGGACTGATCACAAACCATTGATAGACATTTTTACCACCAAGGGGGCTGATAGAGCTACACCAAGAATTGCAAAGTGGATCTATAGACTACAAGAGTACACATTTAGAATGAAATATGTTCCTGGGATAAAAAACATAAGTGCTGATTGTATGTCTAGGTTACCAGTGGCTGACAATGGAACTTATGAAGAAGATGAGTGGGTGGTGGCGGACTTATCAGAAGCATGTGGTGCCATAAGTCGAGAGGAATGGGAGAAAGCTGTACAGGAGGGTGTGTTAATGAGCAAGATAATAAAGGAGTTATCCGTGGTTAAAAAAGAACGGTTGGATGCTGATATGTGTGAATTTAAGCATGTTTGGGATGAGTTGTCGGTTATAGATGGTGTGTTGAGAAGAGGGAACAAATTGGTGGTTCCGGATGGTCTCAAAGAAAGAGTTTTAAGTTTGCTGCATGAGGGGCATGGAGGCATGTCTGCTATGAAAAAAAGGTGCGGGCGGATTTTTGGTGGCCAGGCATGGATAAGCAGATTGAGAGGTACGTGAGAGATTGCATAGCATGTATGTCAAGTGATAAGTCACATGTGTTGTTAGAAACTACGATTAAGTCACAAGAGTTACCGGAGAAAGCGTGGTACAAGGTAGCTATAGATATATGTGGTCCATTTGAGTGTTTGGGAAGTTCAGATAAATATGCTATAGTTATGATGGATTATTATTCGAAATGGCCAGAAATAGCATTTGTTAGGGAGGCGAAAGCTGGTAATGTCATTGCATTTTGTGAGGAAGTATTTAGAAGGGAAGGGTGTCCTGGAGAAATGGTTAGTGATAATGGGCCACAATTTATTTCGAGCGAATTTACGGGTTTTCTCAGGAGATGGGGAATCAAACATTTCAGGACACCTGTGTATCATCCCAGAGGAAATGGTATGGTGGAACGGTTTAACCGTGTGCTGGGAGAGAACATTCAATTAGCTCTGTATAACAATTTGTCATGGAAGTCTCAAATCAAGGATATGCTGTGGAGTTATAGAACTACGCCGCATAGCGTGACGGGTGAGACTCCGTTTGTGTTGTTGAAGGGAAGGGTACCATGCACCATGGCTGTACCTGCGTGGATGGGAAGGTGTAAGAAGAAGATGATTAATGCTGAGCTGATTAGGGAAAGGGTGAAGTCGTACCAACAACAATATGAATCAAGACACAATAATAAAGTTAGGAGAGTGCAGAAGGAATATAATAAAGGTGTCTGGGTGAGAGTGTCAACAGGAAATTTGGTGAGGAAGGGAGAATCTAAATTATCGGAACCAAAGTGTGTGTTGAAAGTGAAAGGTAATTGTGTAAAATTAACAGATGGAAACTGGTGGAATGTGAGGAGGATTGTGAGGTGTTCAGAGAGGGAAATTGACGATTGGTTGAGAAAAAAGGGAATGAACAAAAATGAAAAGTGTGAGAGTGTAACAAGAAGGATCAGTGCAAGGGTAAAACAACCATCAAGGGTCTTGAGGGACTTTATATGCAATTGATAAATGAAATGTTCTGTGTATTTCATATTTATTTAACTGTGTATATAGTTATAGTCAGTTCCAGGTTTGTTAGTAGAGATTAACAATGTATGCAGAGTTAGAGCAGTTGAGGATTGTGGGTAAGGACATGTATTTTTCTTGTTGTTTCTTTTTTTTTTGTAGGAATGGGGATGTGTTGTATTGTACTTTCTGGTGATATAGTAGAACCTGGCTGTCTCCTGGCAACTGGGTAATATGGTTCTAGAACGGGGAGTGCGGGAGTTGGAGGAGAGCAGTTGGTGGAGAGGAAGCAGTGGATGACAGCCGGGCCAGGTCGCTCAATGAATAAACTTACCTACGACAGAAAGGTGCTGTGTACGTCGATTTCCTTCATCCCCACTTATCAGTGATTGTTGTAAAAGTCAAATTTTTTAGGTTATTTGGCCTGAAAGGATCAGCCTTCTAATCAAATCTGAGGTCCCTTATGTAAATCTAATTCTGTGGGTGATTCATCCTGAAAAGATTCTTCCAATCAAACTTGAGGTACATATACATTTTTTTACTTTGAAGCTAGTATTATTCCATCTTGGAGCTTCAAAGGAGGCATACTGAATGGACGGGAAATAGGGATATTAACCTGCGCCTCATTCTCTGAATGTTTGTCAGGTAATAGCACAGCAATAAAATGTTTTTACATCACAGTTGCTTGGGTTGCAGAACGGAAGTTTCATACTTATGAGGTACAGCAAAACATGGTGAGGCAAAATCATCCGTCAGCCAAGGCACAACATCATTTGATAGACACAGCATCATCCCATTAGTCAGACGAGTAGGACAGGTTGAAACTTTACATAAAGGCTTTTTCACCATTAAACACTTCTTTCTGTCTCTGTGCATTGTGTTTGTTCTTTCTAATGCACTCTCATTACCCTTCTGTTCCCCTCTCCACCACGCTTTTTGACATTTACCAGGGACAAATTCACATTGAATGGCCATGCTTTATTCCCTTGTATCAATCTGAGTTATTTGCACCAGATGTGCAGCATTTATGGAGTGCACAAAGCTGGCCCAAACAAAGCCCTACTCAGATAGAGCTTACATGATGGACTAGGTTGCACAGAAGTTCAAATCTTGACTTTGACCAACGTCTTTTAATTTAACTGTGTGGGCTTGTAAAGAAGCTATTTATGGGGCTTGAGTCTTAGTTGGATGTCTGGAGAACGCAGGAGGAAAATGAAAAATGTTGGACATTTTTCCTTTTTTTATTGACATACAAAATCACACAATTTTGTGTTTGCTCTTTAAAGAAATGTTTTTCCTTTTGGCTGTCCCCCAAATCCCTTGTCTAGTTTTTGTGTGTACATTTCACTACTTTTCATTTAAATTGGCAATTGTTGTTCCAGTTTTCGTAAGAGCATTGCTATTCGCCTGGTTTACTACCAAACAATACCCGCATATTTTTTCAACGCGATTGGCATGTTTGTAATGCCAGGCTCCCAAAGGTAAGTCAAGTTTTGTTCTTATCGAAATTAGTTTATCCTGGATTATTTTTAATTGTTGTCAGTGTGGGTTATCACACAAAACACGTTTGCTTCTTGCAGTGCTCTCATTCTAGGATTTGGACTCATATGTACTTAACTGCAACTGCAGAGTATGTGGTGCATTATCAGAATTGAGCACAATTAGCACTGACAATATAGGGCAGATATTACCTGCGGCAATGCACTGGGGCAAACTGTCCTTGAGAGCAATTCATGCCAATATTGTAATCTCATTTCAAGTTTACATGAGTTTGCACCCAAAGTACCACCCTAATTTAATCAAGGTGCTTTAATAACTCTGCTAAGTCAACCTCCACTTATCCCACCCTAACTGCCCAATATTCATTCACACATGACTCAACTCATTTACGCATTTAAACCATAAAGCTTCAGTCATGGGGTGTGCCAAAGTTTTTGGCTTCTTCTTGTACAAAACTCTCACCCTTCAAGTTCATTTGAACGCAATGGCAAGAGGGTACACCGTTTCAACAGAGCCTCCTCTGTGGAATCAAACCTTTTAACCTGAATCAAGATTTCAAGATAGTAACACAATCCCTAACCCTCAAACAGTCAAATTTAGGCTATGAGCAGTAAATACTCATTGTAATTTTCAGAGCTCCATTAAACTTCCCTCAAAACAAAGCAGCCCTCCATGCAGGTGCCTGGCCTGCCATGGAAACAAGAAAATGAAATTGCATCTCAGCTAGCTGGGTCTCTATGATAGGGCTTCCCATAGAAGTGAGAATAGACTTTAAATTGGTATGTATTGCACAGAACTCCATGTTCCTGGGAATCCCTAACAATTTTGCCAAGGATTTCACCATCTCTTGTTCTGGCAGATAATTCCTCCTTCTTAGCAGTGATAACCTTTCCTTGAATTTTATCATGTCTAAACACAAAAACTCTAAGCTGGTACTTTATTTGATAATGTTTTGATCCCGTTGTGTTCCTTTCACCCTACACATGCTATTCACACTAGGCCAGTAGTAAGTATGTATTTTACTGTATTAGCTCATCATACATTGTATTTTATAGCATGTTATATTTTTTACTGGTAGCTTGAAACTGTTCCTTTAGTATTCAGTACCTGTCCCACCTACTGGGTCTTTTCTAAACTATACATAACTGATACCAAACAAATAAATATTCTCAATGAATTGCAATATTTATTTCAGAGGCTGCCCCTGTGCCTATCTCAGCAGCCACTTAAAATTACTTTTCCCTGCTGTCCGTGTGGTAATGTATGAAGCCTTTAGGCAGTTAAGGGCATGTTTACGAGAGCATTGAATCACGTTTGCACCACACAGCGTGGTACATGTGTGAATCTATATCAAATTTATGAAGCCATGCAAAGCCTCTTTGTGTGGCTTTGCATGGCCTCATAAATCTGGAGTAGCCCAACACAGGGCAAGTTACTGCATTAAGCTATTCTGCCCTGGACAGGTATTCCATGGGCATTGCAGTGGGTGTTCCCACGCAACACCCATGGATTTTGATGTATCCCGAGATTTATAAGATCATGTATACCTGGGTATGCACCAAAACCTTATGCCTCCCCAGAGGAGGCACACCAAAGAGTAACATCTTTATTTCTCCTCATCTGTTCCTCTTTCTATGTGTGCTGTATCCTGCAGCACACATAGGTAGAGGACAACATCACCCAGGATTGTTTTGTGCAGGAATGTGGCCCTTCTTGCACAAAAAAATCCTGCACGCAACACAGACACCCTTGCACCAGGGTGCCACAATGGCACCAGCGCAAAGGGAAAGGACACATATATGCTGTGTTACTTAAATACAGTGCATACCTGCCCTTTCCCTTTGACACAGGGCAGTGCAGCAAGGTGACTTGCTGTGCTGCCCTGCGCCAAAATCTCATAAATATGGGCCTTAGTCTTTCTAACCACCACAATCCTATTTCACTTATACAGTATATCAATTAGGCGCAGCACGCCGAAAGCACAGCACTAAGGATTAGCAGAATGATGGATTAGTGAGATGAAAGTAGGTGTGGAGCCCACGATTTTGTTGCCTTTATAAATACGTACTTTTGAAATTTCACTGACTTAACATGAATGCTTGGGCAATACATTAATGCAGTCTTCTTCCCTGTTTTTCAGTGTGATATAGTTAAGATACAAACTTCAGGTGCTTGAGCAGTTTTTTTTTTCATTTCTTTTTCGTCCTCATAATAGTGAAAAATCCCACCTCGCTATGTGAGGGTCATCAACTTGCGTCTCATGAGGTGATCCAAAGTAAACGGATCCAACCTGAGCAGAGGCAGCTATTCACCTCTCTCAGACAGAACCAAAACTCATGACCTGAAAGGCCCCAACCAACAGCCAGCCCAGGGAGGGAAGAGGGGCGAGGAAGAGGACAGGAGGAGGTGGTAATAATCATTCGACTATAAATAATGGGTAACAGTTTGCAAAAAGTTCTCCCAAATGGCCCAAAGTTCATCTCTGTTACCCAACGGGCCCATATGTTCCAAATCACAAAAGTAATTAACAGATGCAAACCAATCACGTATATTCGGAGGTGTGGACTTAACCCATTTTAAGCATATTTGTCTTCTGGCCAGCAGCATCAGTAGAAACATCATACCCTTATATGACCTGAGCAACTTGGAATCCCATGAGGTACCCGAAGATACCCCAAAAAACACTAATACAGGGGTCACTTCCACATCAATGCAAATAACCTGTTTAAGAAAACCATTAATCGAGGTCCAAAAAGAGAAGAGGTTAGGTTAACTCCAAAACATATGTATGTCGTCTGCGTTAGGCTCCGCACAACGTGGACACTTCTTTTCTACCTTCCCCAAAGCAGTTAACCTCTGGGGTGACCAGTAAACCGTGTGTATTGTAAACAAATGATTCTTCTGCAGAGCAAATGATCTAGTTACCGACCAAAGCATGGTAAATGAAGACTCCCAAATATGCGCTATATCTTGGGCTGGCAAGATACTTCCCCATTTTTTCTCTGGGAGGGAGACCTCTGAATCCGAGGCTTCAAGGAACGACCGATACCAAACAGAAATTTCTTTATGAACCAAACCTGTTAATAGCCTCTCCTCCCAGTAGTTCTTAAGACCCCCCTCCTCTTGGAGGGAAGCCATCCAACTCAATAACTGCAGGTATTTGAACTTGGAAAGCCTATAATCTGTTAGCTCTCCGAGCCTAAACCAGGACAACACCCTGGACTCTTCCATAATTTGTCCCCATCTCATTACACCCTTCAGTGGAAGAGCTAATTTATCTAGAAGGAATTCTGGAGTACCAGGAGATTCCCAAATCAGGGCCCAAAAGCTGTAATAATGAATACCTAATACTTGCCGAGCCAGCCACCAGACTCTAGCAGCATCCTTAAGAAGCTTCAAACAAATTATTTTGAAAAATTTGGGATGACCAAACTTATACAAGAAAAAACTATCAGCCGCTGGAAACTCTTGAGTCATTGCACCCCACAAAACAGTACATTCAGAACTGTCACAAAGTAAAATCCGAACATTCTTCAAATGAAAAGCCAGATAATATTTATAAAAGTCTGGAGCCGCAATCCCCCCTTTACCCTTAGGTCTACACAACTTTTGCCAGGCAATCCTGACCCCCCTGGAGGACCATACAAATGAGGTTAGGTCTGCTTGTATCTTTTTAAACCAGCTCTTCTTAAATTCCAGAGAGATAGCATTGAACAAAAAGGTAAATTTGGGAAGGATAATCATTTTGAGGACGTTAACTTTCCCTATAAAAGATAGAGGAAGCCCAGCCCAGGTCTTAAGCAAAGCACGAGTCTCCTTACAAAGCTTTTCAAAATTAAAGGTCACTAAATCGTTCAGGTCAGGAGTGACTTGAACCCCCACATACCTAATCTGCTGCTTGACTAGAGGGCTATTATAAGTGGTGTTTCAGCACATTATTTCAGTTTTCTCAGGGTTGACAGAATAGCCCGACAAGTCACCAAAATCTTTTAAGCATTGCAGAATTCTAGGAAAAACATGTGCCAAATGACCAGTGTAAATCATAAGATCGTCCGCATACAAAGCTATCTTCTTTTCCCAACCCAGCCACTTAAAAGGGGGTATATCGATGTCTGCCCTAATTGTCGCAGCCAAAGGCTCAATATAAAAATCAAAGAGAACGGGAGACAGGGTACAACCCTGATGCGTCCCTCTCTCAATCCTAAATCTAGGGGAAATCCTGTCATTTGTCAAGATACCAGCGAACGGGTCCTCATATATGGCCTGAGTAGCCCCAATAAATTTGGAACCCAACTTAAAACCCTCCATGACGCATTGCAAAAAGCACCAGTTAACCTGATCAAAAGCTTTGGCTGCGTCAAAGGTGAGGACCGATAAGGGAACTTTGTCAGAAACCACCAGGTCCACCGCACCCAGCAGATCACGAGTTAGCTCATGCAATTGTCTACCTCTAACAAATTCCTTCTGATCCACGTGTATCAATTTACAAATCACGTCCTGAAGCCTTTTAGACAAAATATGGGTGTAAAGCTTATAATCCGAATTCAACAGGGAAATTGGCCTATACGGGCTACAGGAGACTGGATCTTTCCCTGGCTTCAGAAGGAGACTAATAACCACCTCATCCCAAGATTTGGGCATAGCAGCCCCTTCCTGTAAAAGAAAATTAAACTAGTCTGTCAAGAATGGAATTAACTCCTCACATAAGTTACCATATAATTCGTTTGGCAGGCCATCAGGACCTGGAGCCTTCACCTTCATTAAATTCTGAATTGCTACCGGCACTTCCTCACAATCTATCTCCCTAACCAATTGTTTCTGATCCTCATCTGATAACTGAGGGAGATGAAGGGCATCCAAATAAGCTCTTGCCGACGATTCGGAAAAATGCAGGTCTTCAGTATAGAGGTTCTGAAAAAAACCTATAAAAGCCTCCTCTATCTCAGCTTTAGTTGTAGCCAGGGCTCCAGTAATCTCTAATCTAATGGAAGAGACAAAATTCCTAGAGCGATCTGTTTTGGTCTTCCAAGCTAAAAGCTTCCCACAACCTTCCGCATACTCATAGTGAGCAAACCTGCTACATTCCCATGACCTTATGATTTTCTTCTCAAGATATAGCCCCAATTCCATTCTAGCCCTCTCCAACTGAGCTTTCAGAGAGCCCAACTGGCTCTTTTCAACTCTTAGGGTGGCCTCCTGCAAGGAGGCGACCCAAGGCTCAAGTTGCTGAAGCTGATTCTTGTCTTCCCGATAATAACAAGTGGCTGAAGCCACTAACCTGCCTCTAAAAAATGCTTTATAAGCATCCCACTGTGACTGCAGTGTAGTAGATCGATAATTAAGTTAAATAAATTCTCTAGTGTCCCTCCTCAGGCCCTCTACTCTCAATGCGGCCAAGAAGAGAGCACGATTAACTGTCCACCTAGGAATAAATGGAAAAGTATTAAGAAGAACCTGCATTCTTACAACTGAATGGTCCGAGAGATGTGCCGGTGCCTGGGTTACTGATCTCACCATATCCCTCAACTCTTGCTGTAATAAAAAGAAATCGATCCTGGAGCAATGGCCATACTTTTTATTATTAAATGTAAACCGCAGGCCTACCCCACCCTTCTGATGCCAAATGTCTTTCAGGCCAAGATCTAACATTCCTTGTTTTATGCACGACCGGGTTTTGGGTGAATTCACAGTGGGTCTTATCGTAGATTTATCTAAAATTGGTCTAATAAAATGTTAAAGTCCCCACCAACTAAGATCGGGGACTTTGCAGCCAGAAGATGACTAGAAAGATCTTGAAATGGTGCGGGGTCGTCAATATTAGGCCCATAATATCCAGAAATGGTGAACCAAACCCCATATAGGGTGGCCTCCACAATCAACCACCTACCTTTAGGATCCTTTTTAACATTTGCAACTTTCATAGTGACCAACTTCTTAATGAGAATTGCCACCCCCTTCACAACACAAGATTGATTAGTACATGCACAGAAACCCACCCAATTCAGATGTTTAAAATACTCTTTCCATTCTGGTTCTAATAGGTGAGTTTCCTGTAAAATAATCACCTCCTCTTCTATCCCTCTTAAAAAATTTAAAATTCTCCTTCTCCTCCCTGGAACCCGCAGGCCTTTAACATTCCAAGATAAAAATGTAATCAACGCCTTATTTGGACTAGCCATTAATCAAAGAGGGGACCAGATAAAAAAGGATCGTGGGCGTGAAAAATAGCACAAAATCCCTCACATAGCCACATACCACATTCTTGAGGACTTTAAAAAAAAAAAAGCATATTTCCCCAACCCCCCCATACAACATTCCTAGTGCAGGCAACCCACCAACCAACAAAACCAGTAAACCTCATCCACCCACCACCCACGAGGAACCCTCCCTTGCCTTCTGATTAGGTGAGTACAACCACCCATATGAGCTTGGTTTCCGGCCGACTGGTCAATAAAACACACCAAAAGAGTAAGCTATCAACACGAAGACTTCATCTTTTCAAGTAAAGCCTGAACATCCGTGGGATCTCTGATATTATTAAACATAGTGTTATTCCACATAATCTTCCGAAATGCGGAAAATCTAATTTGAACCGTGGCACCAAGAGACCTGAGCTCCTGCATATTCTTCCCCAACTCCCATTGCCTGTCAAGCGTTACTTTAGAAAGGTCAAAACGTATCTTAAGCGATCAATCGCCCATTGAAAAGATGCCCGCCTTTAGGGCCTCTGATAAAACTTTCTCCTTAATAATATAAGTACCAAAGTTAACAAGAATTTTCCTGGGAGTCTTCCTATTGGGCTTTCTCCTAAAGGGATCGCAGTGGATTCTCTGGATATCTTCTTCCAACTTTAAGTCCTCCAGAGAGGGCAAAAAATTCTTAAACAGCTTCAATACATAAACCTTAATGTTATCCCCTTCCAGCCCTTTGGGGACGTTCAGTAACCTAAGATTATTCTTCCGTAGACCATTCTCCAAAGATTCCAGCTTCTCCTGAAGCATCTTGCCCTTACATGTCAACTGGGAGATATCTTGGGAATTAGATAGCACTCGAGTGTCTTGCTCTGCAACAACTGTCTCCAGCTTACACATCCTCTCTGACAGCGCATTAATTTTACATTCCAATGCAGCACAAGATTCTCTAATTTTTGCTTGTTTATTTTCAGATATCTCAAATTTACCCCTAATCTCCTCTGATAGTGATATTAGAAGGTTCTGCACGGCGGAATCCTGGGGGGATGGGCCCGGCTCTACTACCTTAATCATTGTAGAGCCCTGTACTCCATCATGTTCTACAGATGAAAATTGTGTTACCTCTTTATCACCAACCAGCTCCCCAGAGGGGGGAACCAAAGAGACCGGGGAGGGAGAAGATAACTCAAGACTTTGTAAAGACTGCATCTCAGAACGGCACTGATCCTTTTTAGAAAGGGCATAAGGGGGGCACCAGGCTACCTGTTCCTGATAGGTGACCTTGAGCACTAGGAGCCTTACAAGGGTCACCCGGTTTATTGCTGTGCCTACTAACCAATTTGGCTTCTAACTGCGGGTGTACCACGGAACTCCCTTATTTAGTTTTTGTAGCCCCCCCACTTGCTTTTTTTTTTGCAGAGCCCCTCCTGGCCAAGTACTGTTGAAGCTCCGATAGTACCCTCACGAGGGGGCCCACTACCCCCCCCGGATAAAATGCTGCTGCTGCTTCGACACCAGTGGTGGGCCTCTACTGACTCCCCGGGCCCTTAACTTCACTGGCGCCATAGACGACTTCTCTCCTACCGTGCTAGCCGGCTTAGTCTTGCGGCAAAGCTGGGTTCTCTTTCCCGCCTTACTCGTCCAGGTGCAAAGAACCGTGGCGATATGGGCCCCCCCGGAAGTGGCAGAGAGCAAGCCCACGTCTCCCCTGGTGTAAAATCCGAGCAGCCTCTGCCCAGGGCTTGATACTCGGGGCACCGAACCTCGGCGTCTCAATGCCAATCTTGGCCTCCACGGGCCACCCTGCAACACACCGGGGGCTAGGACCGCGGGGAAGGCTCATCAGCAGGGCCACAGGCGTTCGTGCGTAGCGCTGGCATCTCCAGCTACGCGCGCGCCGACCGGAAACCGGAAGCCCCCGACCACGGAGCTACGCGGCCGTCATGTCCCCCCAAAACACAGGTGCTTGAGCAGTTTTGGGAGGATTTCCCCACCCATGCTTTCAGCATGTAATAAGTGTCGCCCATTCCCTGAAACACCTTCTAGCTTCTTTCAAATGTTCCAATGATAGATTTATCATTGAAGCATTCCGTCTAAACACATAAACGAGTGAAAGCCTTTGGGCTCACTCATGCATCTGTCGTTCCAGTTCAGCAAATGTCTCTCTGTCCCCTCAAGACAGCTAGAATAAAATGTTTTTTAGGAATGGAGAGCAGCCATGCACATTTACTTCAGATGCTGTGAAACAACTTCACTCCTCCATGTCCCTTCTTAAACTCACTCGAGCAATAGCTGTCGCAAGTGTTGTTTGCAAATGTTCCTTACATCAGTGGAAACACTGAAAACAGAAATGTGACACAGATGCCAGGTTGGGTCTTTCTACAACCAAACTACTACTGATGCCATTGAAAAGCATTGTGAGTCAATTGGTCTAGTGAATCCTCATATAAATACACATATTTAGCTTGCAAATATCTCATCTTAGACTGCTCAGACATCAAATCTCATCTATCTCTCATTTGGCAAGACAAGCTGATTATAAAGACACATACAGGAAAATTTCAATTATTATTTCGTGAAATCACATTTTAAAATACACAAGATGCATTAATAGACCTAAAAACAGATTACTCATGCCAGAATATTAATAAACAGTTGGGTATTCTACTGAGTGCTTGTTTTGTTTCGTAGAGTTAGAGGCGCTGTATAAATACGATGAACAAATATTTACACTTCAACAATAATATGTAATGTCGATGTTAAGGTTACAGACGACCGTGAAACCAAATTCACTATGATTGTCTCTAGTCCAGCCCGTCAGCTGGAGGGTTCTTTGTTTTATGCAACCACCTCCACTTCAGTGCAAGCAATTTTTTCTTGCCGCTCTTGCACCCCCCCCTCCTTCAATTTTCATAAGCAGAACCTCTAATTGTTGGTTTCAATAATAGCTTTAAGTCATCTTTTCTGACCGCAAGCATATTTTGCAAGTGCATACTGGTAAACCAGAATATATGGTGTAGCCTTAATCTTCTCAGTCAAACTTTATGAGTTGAGTAGAGCTGATATTCGATTCTAAGCTTAAGTAGTAGATACTTTTTCATCACAAATTGCATACAACGTTTAGCTAAATGTCTGATTTTGAGATGTAATCTATGTAGAAATAAGTCACATTCCAGTATCTTCAGTTTGAGGGGTTGCATAATGACCTACCTAATGAACATTAATAAGGCAGTTTTTTATTTGCAACCCCATGTCAAACAGGATTACTTTAGAAGCTATCCCAGAGTCATCAGATGATCATCTAACTACTGTAGAAGTCATTTTCACATCATCAGACATCATCAAGCTCTGGAAGTCATCAGCAAAGTTTAGAAACTTGTGCTGGATGATTTGTGGATGATTGAAAATGAGTATCTGATGACTTCACAAGGTGTGACTATAGCTGATGACTTCAGGATGATTTAAAAACAAGTATCCAATTACTTCACAAGGTGTGGCTATTCCTGATGACTTGAGGGTGATTTAAGAATGAGTATCTGATTACTTCACAAGGTGTGACTATTCCTGATGACTTCAGGATGATTTAAAAATGAGTATCTGACTACTTCACAAGGTGTGACTATTCCCACTGATTTTAGGAGGATTTAAAACTGAGTATCTGATCACTTCATCAGATCCAATTGTTCTTGATGATTTGGGGCTAATTTGCAAATAAACATCTGATGATTCCACAAGCATAATTTATTCTTTATGTGATGAAACTGCCCCTGATGTTTTGAAACAGATTTGCTGATTATCCCGAGAATATGCCCACTGGTTGGTTTCATTTTTTGGCAGAAAGGTCCAACTTTCTCTATGGTTTTAGTTTTTTTTGCTGATTACTACTTAGTGAGCACGATATAGGTATTAAATCAGTTTTCTTTAACTGTAAACTGAAATACAGTGTGTTCATAAGACTATATGAGAAAAGTCATAGGTAAATAGTTTTTTATTTTATTTTCTTTAACACAACTTACATAATTTCTATTTATAATAGCTGCTATTAACAATGTATATTGTGATAAAATGTTCAAAATGTTATAATTTGATTCCAATTTATCAATTGTAGGTGAAATTCGTGTTGCAAGCATAACACATAATTCCCCAAATTAAGTGAATGATGTCGCTGTAATACAAATTTCTCTCAGGCCTAGTATATATATATGAAGCTTATATAGCACGAACCTGGCCAAAAGATAGAGGAGCACTGTACAGGAGCAAAGGCAAGAATACAGTCAAAAGACTGTAGTGGAGGAAAAGCTGGCTTGTGGCAGTAGAGGTGGACTGTTATTTTCATGATGTAGTGTTCTTTAAAGAGGTGTGTCTTCAGCTGTTTCCAAAACTGAAGCATGGTTGGGGTGGTCCTGATGGCGCTAGGGATGTCATTCTAGATAATGAGTGGACAAATGTAGCAGGCCTGCGGAATTGTTTTTTTCTTTTGTAACTACATTATCTCCAGTCTGATGGTGTCCTGACTACATGTGTGCTGAGAGTCATTGGAGGTGGTGAGCATGTTGGCCAGCTGACTTTGAGGATGGTACAAGCTGGCAAGGGGGAACCAATGGAATTCCATCAGGGTAGAAGGTGATGTGGTCATATTTTTTTAGGCCTCAATGAGGAATGCTAGAGCATGCAGGATGCACAGCAGGGGGGTGCTGGGGGCAGTATGATATCTGGGGGGTGTTGAATAGGGTATTACAACCATCTGGATGTGAGAGGACAAAAACTGGGATAGCATTTCTGAAGTCACTTTCTCTTAAGAATGGTTTCACTTCCTTCAGTATGGATAGATGGACCTGGCCATCTTAGTTTTCTTAGCGATCAGTTTATTCAGAGTGAAGTCGGTGTCCAGAGTAAATCTGAATGACTTGAGCAAATGTTGGGGTTCAAATACGTCCATGCTCATGTCACTGTGCCAGATGTCCACTAGTTGTTGCTTGTTGTTCTTGACAAATAGTGGGAGTTCTGTCTTGGTGTGGTTGAGCATCAGATATATGTTCGACATCCATATCTTGATGAGGTAAAGAAAGTGTTTAATGTGTTGGATGGCTAGGGCACAGGATGACTGTGGGTCATCGTACTGCTGGGGAATTTCAATGTTGTTGATTTGGGGTATGGTCAAGTGACTCCTTAAGGAGGTTAAAATGACCCTATGAACAAGATGAGACCCTGGGGGATCCACAGGCGAAAGGGATCTTCTAGCAACATACATTGAGTTGCATTCATCAGAAGAGAAACCTACATGCTTTAAAGCATGAGCAAAGTGGGCTCTGGCCCAGGGCCCCAGCCTTTCAGAGGGCCCCCTGATAGAGTCAGCTTTGTTCTGCAGAGAGTCTTGCCATGATGCCCTTGAATAATACTTAAACAGAATATATTAAATACTGTTTTCCTTTAATTTATTTCATTTATTTTTAATGTGGGTGATGTGTGAGCCTTTTACAGACATTTTGCAGAGAAATGTTGTGGTTATGTTTCATGCAACATGATAAAAACATGACATGATATATGAGAAAAGGGAGGGTGTCACAGAGATCATTTGCAGTATTATTAGTGAGCTGCTGCTGTTACTATATTGAAAACATGTCTCTATCCCTGAATAGTAGATGTAGAAATATTTAGAATTTGGACGAGTATGTCTGTGCACTGTCAGTGACCTGGCCAAATATGTAATTAAAGCTGTAACTGGATCATAAATTCAAAGCTGTTTCAAAAAGGGGTCTCTAAAATACCTTTGGCTCAAGGCCCTGTAGGAGGCTGCCCTGGTTTGTAGTGGGTACCCTAGGTACTTACACCAGGTCCAGTTATCCCTTATAAGTGAAATGTAGTCAGTGTTCAAGCAGCTTAGGCTGTCTAGAGGTAACTGTAGCAGAGCAGCTTAGGCTGAACTAGGAGACATGCGAAGCTCCTGCAATAACACTATAGTTACACAGTACTTATACACAATAAAAGACAATACCCAGTGTTACCAAAAATAAAGTGTAGGAAAGTACCATCTTGCCTAGCATGTTACCCCCGTATTTCACTGTATATATGTTGTTTTAGTGTATGTGTCACTGGGACCCTGCCAGCCATGGCCCCAGTGCTCATAAGTGTGCCCTGTATGTGTTCCCTGTGTGATGACTAACTGTCTCACTGAGGCTCTGCTAATCAGAACCTCAGTGGTTATGCTCTCTCTGCTTTCTAAATTGTCACTAACAGGCTAGTGACCAATTTCACCAATTCACATTGGCATACTGGAACACCCTTATAATTCCCTAGTATATGGTACCGAGGTACCTAGGGTATTGGGGTTCCAGGAGATCCCTATGGCCTGCAGCATTTCTTTTGCCACCCATAGGGAGCTCTGACAATTCTTACACAGTCCTGCCACTGCAGCCTGAGTGAAATAACGTCCACGTTATTTCACAGCCATTTACCACTGCACTTAAGTAACTTATAAGTCACCTATATGTCTAACCTTCACCTGGTGAAGGTTGAGTGCTAAGTTAAGTAGTGTGTGGGCACCCTGGCACTAGCCAAGGTGCCCCCACATCGTTCAGGGAAAATTCCCCGGACTTTGTGGTTGCGGGGACACCATTTCACGCGTGCACTATACATAGGTCACTACCTGGCACAAAAACAGGTTTTATAATTTTCGCAAAAGTGTTCACCCAGTAATACTCTGAGATCATCCTGGCATAGCACCTCCATCTTGAAATCAGTATGGGACCATCGTGGAGTAAAACAACTACATCGAGGAGTTAAGAGGGCACCACCCTGAAGTAGTAACAGCCTCCTCCCGAAATCATCATGCTATCATTCTAGAGTAATAAAACCTCATCCTGAAGTCATCAGGGAGTAATCCTGGTGTAGTAACACTCCATCCTGAAGTCATGCTGAGATCATCCTATTATAATCATGAAGCAATACTAGCGTACCCTGAAGTCATCAGGGAATCATCCTGGAATAGTAAAAGATCATCACAGGCTTTCCACTGAAGTAATCAGAAGGCCATCCTACAGTAGTAAATGATCATCACCTTGAAGTCATCACAACACCATCCTAATGTAGTTTTTCTGATGACTCTAGAGTCATCTCATTTAAATATTTCGCCCTATAGGCATACTTCAGGATGGCCTGTGATGACTTCACCAGTTAATTACAGGAATAGCCCAGCTGAAGTCATCGGATGACTTCAGAATGACTCCAGGAAGATCTTCCTTTTTGACTAGGGACCTCATGTGATTGGCTTAAAATACAGTGAAGAAACAGCGGACCACGATCCCTGTGTTTGCATTCCAAAGTGGTAAAAGTATTTTTTAAAGCAGCCTGTGTTTTTTCAGGGAATCAGTGCTGCGGGGAAGACAGTGGCTCCCTATACTACTGCCGGCTCCCTCAAAAATCACCTGACATGAGTCCCAACAGGGTAGGGTTTCCAAGGAAACCTCTTGTTCCCTAACCAAAAACGTGGATTTTACTAATCGGACAATGGCTTTGTACATAGAGCACCTGCTTGTATGGTGTCAAAATTCTACTTGCTCCCAAGTGACCACTGGTCATGTTTAACATTCCATCAGCCCTGGCTCTTTAGCCAAGAACTCTTTTCATTTGGACAACTTTTACTTTTAACAATGTATCCTATTACATGATCAACGTAAGGTATTGTCAGTCAGGGATATACCTAGCTAATTTGGGGCTGGATGGTAATGTATAAATAACTCACTGATTTATTGTTGAAGTGCGTAGTTCACAGCTCAAACCTCAGGTGGAATTATCTATAGCCTATGTACATTATAATGGAGGAAAATCCACTTTTTAGTTTCCCCTGCGGATTTACTACACAACTCCAAATTAAACCAACATTTTGTACTTATTAGTTGGACATGATGTGTCCTTACATCTTTGAACAACACAAAAAACAAAAGGGTCTTGCTCTATCTTGAGCCAAGATATAGTCTCCAACCCTGTTCTGTGCTTACAGGTAAGGCACTACAACTCAAATATTATCAACATCTTTGATAAGTCCACCTTATGAGTAAAGGTTGGTGAGTTTTGGGTTCATCTTGCAAACCTTAGTGTCTCATTCATTTTACTATGGTTTTGTTTACTAATCCCCCATTCCATTTAAAAAAGTGCCACATGGATAAGTACAATGTATCAGGTTTCCTATCTTACATCTGCCTTTTGTCCTAGCTTCTCTGTTGCCATGTGTTAGATATTTTGCATACCCAAACAGACTACTCATGACTGAAGAGTGGCTTGTCCTATCTATCGAAAGCATTTCTACTAGCAGTAATGTTGGAGATCCTGTTGCTATGCTGTTCTTCTGATTTCAACATTTCTAGCAGACCAGGAGTTAAGTGATGTCTAGTAGACTTGTAACACGAATACCCTGAGAGGTGCTCCAGCATTATAGGTGACTCTGCAAGATGTGCAGTATTAGTGCAGTATTACTGAAAGTGCCCAGGGTCTGCAATGGTTGTTTGTGCCCCTGGAGGGGCTATCTGTCAATACAGTCTGGGCTGCAAATCTTTTTAACAGCCATTTCTCTAAAACTGATTGTTCCTGCGCATATCCGGCATCCATGCTGTCTCAACAGATTTTTCCCTTATTTCCATGGTGCCTGGCGCTGTGCAAAAGAGGTAATACATTCGCTCCTCTGCCCATGCTGAATTAATGTCATTGGTGCCAGAATAGCCATTGGGAGATATACAGATTGCACTAGCCTGCAGAGATATCATAGCCCTATCCTAAACATGCTTCAGGCACTAACACATTGAAAACTGGGCTAGCAATTTTCAAACCATTGTTCTGCCTTTCAGTGCTTTAGTGTGACTAATGCCGGTGCAAATTTGAGCCTGCACTACAAACAGTGCTCTGAAACCAATGGGCAGAGGGATCGAATACTGAATTTAAGAGTGTAAAGTTACCACTTTAATCAAATGTTTTGTTCTTTAAAAATAATAATTAAATATTGTAATAAATTGCACCTAGGTAAAATCATATTAAATATGTATTATTATCATAGAACTAATACAATGAAATGGTACAGCACATGATATCATTAATTAATTAATGATATTTAATTAACCCCTTCGCTGCCAGGCCTTTTCCCCCTCAGGTGGCAGGCCTTTTTTTGGCTATTTGGGGCAGGGCGAGCTTAGGCCCTCATAACTTTTTGTCCACATAAGCTACCCACGCCAAATTTGCGTCCTTTTTTCCCAACATTCTAGAGTTACCCAGACTTTGTGGGTTCCCCTGATGGAGGCCAAGAAAAAGGGCTGCAGAATAAGGCTTGTGGTTTTTTTCCCTGAAAATGGCATCAACAAAGCGTTTGCGGTGCTAAAATCACCAGCTTCCCAGCTTTCAAGAACAGGCAGACTTGGATCAGAAAACCCAATTTTTCAACACAATTTCAGCATTTTACTGGGACATACCCCATTTTTAAGATTTTTTTGTGCTTTCAGCCTCCTTCCAGTCAGTGACAGAAATGGGCATGAAACCAATGCTGGATCCAAGACACCTAAACATTTCTGGAAAGTAGACAAAATTTTGAATTCAACAAGGGGTAATTTGTGTAGATCCTACAAGGGTTTCCTACAGAAAATAACAGCTGAAATAAACAAAATTGAAATTGAGGTGAAAAAAACAGCAATTTTTCTCTATGTTTTAATCTGTAACTTTTTCCTGCGATGTCAGATTTTTTAAAGCAATATACCGTTACGTCTGCTGGACTCTTCTGGTTGCGGGTATATATAGGGCTTGCAGGTTCATCAAGAACCCTAGGTACCCAGAGCCAATAAATGAGCTGCACCCTGCAGTGGGTTTTCATTCTAAACCGGGTATACAGCAATTCTTTTGCTGAAATATAAAGAGTGAAAAATAGGTATCAAGAAAACCTTTGTATTTCCAGAATGGACACAAGATAAGGTGTTGAGAAGAAGTGGTTATTTGCACATCTCTGAATTTCGGGGTGCCCATACTAGCATGTGAATTACAGGGCATTTCTCAAATAGACGTCTTTTTTACACACTGTCTTACATTTGGAAGGAAAAAATGTAGAGAAAGACAAGGGGCAATAACACTTGTTTTGCTATTCTATGTTACCCTAAGTCTCCCGATAAAAATGGTACCTCACTTGTGTGGGTAGGCCTAGCGCCTGCAACAGAAAATGCCCCGAAACACAACATGGACACATCACATTTTTCCACAGAAAACAGAGGTGTTTTTTGCAAAGTGCCTACCTGTGGATTTTGGCCTCTAGCTCAGCCGGCCCCTAGGAAACCTACCAAACCTGTGCATTTCTGAAAACTAGAGACCTAGGGGAATCCAAGATGGGGTGACTTGTGGGGCTCTCACCAGGCTCTGTTACCCAGAATCCTTTGCAAACCTCAAAGTTTGGCTAAAAAAACACTTTTTCCTCACATTTCGGTGACAGAAAGTTCTGGAATCTGAGAGGAGCCACAAATTTCCTTCCACCTAGCGTTCCCTCCAGTCTCCCGATAAAAATGATACCTCAGTTGTGTGGGTAGGCCTAGTGCCCGCGACAAGAAATCCCCCTAAATACAATGTGGACACATCACATTTTTCTACAGAATACAGAGGTGATTTTTGCAAAGTGCCTACCTGTAGATTTTGGCCTCTAGCTCAGCCGGCACCTGGGAAACCTACCAAACCTGTGCATTTCTGAAAACTAGAGACCTAGGGGAATCCAAGATGGGGTGACTTGTGGGGCTCTCACCAGGCTCTGTTACCCAGAATTCTTTGCAAACCTCAAAGTTTGGCTAAAAAAACACTTTTTCCTCACATTTCGGTGACAGAAAGTTCTGGAATCTGAGAGGAGCCACAAATTTCCTTCCACCTAGCGTTCCCTCCAGTCTCCCGATAAAAATGATACCTCAGTTGTGTGGGTAGGCCTAGTGCCCGCAGCAGGAAATGCCCAAAAAAACAACGTGGACACATCACATTTTTCCACAGAAAACAGAGGTGTTTTTTGTAAAGTGCCTACCTGTGGATTTTTGCCTCTATCGCAGCCGGCACCTAGGGAAACCTACCAAACCTGTGCATTTTTTTAAACTAGAGACCTAGGGGAATCCAAAAAGGGGTGACTTGTGGGGCTCTCACCAGGCTCTGTTACCCAGAATCCTTTGCAAACCTCAGAATTTGGCTAAAAAAACATATTTAGGTGACAGAAAGTTCTGGAATCTGAGAGGAGCCACAAATTTCCTTCCACCCAGCGTTCCCCCAAGTCTCCCGATAAAAATGATACATCACTTGTGTTGGTGGGCCAGGTGCCTGCAACAGAAAAAGGCCAAAAACTTGTAGAGATTGAGGGGATTGCACAGCGAGTTGATAAGCACATATGCTTCTTTTATACATTTTTAGGCTGGCTCTGCTTTGGGGAACCACACAAGTGAGGTGTCATTTTACTTGGGAGACTGAGGGGAACGCTGGGGAGTAGGAATTTTGTGCTGGAGCGGTGATGGCACAAAGAGAAGTCAGGAAAATATGCTTTTTTAAGCAAATGTTGAGGTTTGCAGAGGAGTCTGGGTAATAAAATGTTGGGGGATCCACGCAAGGAACACCTCCCTGGACTCCTTGGGGTGTCTAGATTTAAAAAATGTCTGGGTTTGGTAGGTTTCCCCAGATGAAGGTCACACCCAAGACCAAAAACATAGGTGCCCCCTTCCACCCAAACACAGGTAGTTTTGTAATATATCATTTTGATGTGTCCACATACGTCTGTGATGTGCCAAACACTAAAATTGTGAAAAGAAATGCACTTAGGTTATGTGATAAAGACCCCTCACCCACCAACCAAGTTGGTGGCATGCTTCATCATCGGGGTCCCACCGGAGACACCTAGCGTGTCACAAATGTGCTGCGACGCCTGATTACAGCGGAGCAGGTTTTGTCATTTTTACCACACATACTGGTTGGATTTGGCACGAGGGTGAGTGATGGTTCAGTAGATCAAATTATATTAACAAGAGATTTCACAAAAGTGAAATGCACTGTTAATAACTGAAAGGCCAAAAAACGGAACCAGTGACTCACAGCTCATGAGCTTTAAAGCCACGGCAAGGCACCAACCGCTTTACAGTCCATTCACACACCTTTCATATATGACATGCACAAGACCATTCACGATGCCAGCCACGGGCCCAGCACATTACAACACTCGCAGAGACAGACAGTGCCACTCAAGGGCCCATCACTTTCATACACCCACATGGCTAATACAGCAATCACACCAGCTGATGAGTGTGTGGACTGTAGTTTGGCTGGCACTGCCAGCCAAGCACCACCCCATGCACTCCGCCAGCCAAGCGCCACCCCACGCACACCGCCAGCCAAGCACCACCCCACTCACACTGCCAGACAAGTGCCACCCCACACAGACCACCAGCCAAGCGCCACCCCACATACACCATCCCCCTTTTTTTGTTTTTAAACAACAAAGAAACCACTAATCATAAATAAGTACAAAACTACAAACACAAAAGCTCTAACTGAATACATGACTAATGCCAACCGTGAAACTGAACATTTAAAAATATAAAACAGCAGTTTACACTCATGGAATTTCCCAATAATTCTTCTGTGTGTGGTAGCTTCTGAAACAGCCACACACACATAGCCCAGGCTTTGAAGGACAATAAGGGAAGTACATTCTATTCTCCTTCCTGATACCTCTTGGAGCACAGACTCTACATCTCTTAGCAGGAACGTTTTTTTTGGCCGTGGGAGGAATGTGCTCAGCAAAGTGATGATCTTTCAATCTAGCCACATCCTCCACCACTGCTTCTCTAGGAACTCTTGCCTGTTTCAACACAACAAAGCTAGTTATGATAGACTCCTGAAATTTCACAAATGTCATCCTTGACTCTGGAGAACTATCCTTGAAAACAACAAAAGCATCAAAAGTTGCCAAGTAGAACAAGTGAACCGCTAATTTCTTATACCAAACATAAGACTTACGAGCAGCAGTGTAAGGTTCCAACCTCTGATCTACTCTATCAACACCATCCATGTGCTTATTATAGCCTAAAATGCACACAGGTTTGCGCACTTCGGCAACCTGACCCCAAACAGCCACAGGTGAAGTACTCTCATCATGGATGGTACTTAGCATGTATACATCCCTCTTGTCTACAAATTTCAGAGCTAGCAGCTCATCATTCCACAAGGCACGGCACTGTCCCTTCTCAAGTTTTTTACAGACAAGCTCTCTTGGATAGCCTTTCCGATTAGAGCGGATTGTGCCACAAGCAACAGTGTCCACTCTGAACAACTCCTTGAACAACTGAACTCCAGTGTAGAAGTTACCTACATATAAATGGTGACCTTTGTTAAACAGTCGTCTACCAAGTTCCCACACAATTTTCTCACTAACTCCAAAACTGGGTGGACAACCAGGGGGGTCAATATTGGAATCCCTACCAGTGTAGACCTGGAAATTATAAACATATCCTGTACTACTTTCAGACAGCATATACATCTTAATTCCATACCGTGCCCTCTTGCTAGGAATGTACTGCCTAAAAGCCAAACAACCCTTTAACAGGACCAAAGATTCATCTACAGATATTTCTTTGCCTGGAACATAGATCTCTGAAAACCGATCTACCAAATGATCAAGGACAGGTCTAATCTTAAAAAGACGGTCAGAATCAGGGTGATCTCGTGGCAAGGCTAAAGCATTATCTACAAAATGCAACATCCGAAGAAGAAGCTCATACCGGTTACGACTTATGATGGCAGGAAATATAGCAATTGCCATCAAGGGATTAGTAGACCAATATGAAGACAGAGATGGTTTCCTTATCAGCCCCATCAAAAAAGTTAAACCCAAGAACTTTTTCAACTCTTCCAGATTTGTGGGAATCCACCGGCTAGCTCTAGAGTGTGGCCTAAGTCTGGCAGCTTTGTCCCTCAAAAACTGCTCTGCATACAAATTAGTCTGCTCAACAATCTCTTCCAAAAATATATTGTCCATAAACAACTCAAAAAAGTTGACAGGCAAAAAGTTTTCCTTATTAACTCAACACCCTGGGAAACCAGTAAACACAGGCAACAGTGGCTGCCCCAGGTTTGGTGCAACCCACGTGTCAGGTCTTCCAATGGGAAGCCTTTCAGCTGCTGGCTCCTGCACCATCGGAACATCAGTGTCCTCCTCTAAAATAGGCCCTTCATCAGCACTGTGAGTGACTTCATCATCAGATGATTCCTCTCTGACAGAAACTTCACTGCCAGAATCTTGCACTTCCTCCTCTGCCTCAGATGCAGAGTCACTCTCATAATCATGGTCAGAAGACGACTCAAAAAGCACACTAACAACCTGCTGAGCGGTCATCCTACGGCTAGCCATGATCCTTCCTACAAAAATTAACTGGACAAATGCACCTCCAACAACCAGCACTGTGTAAGATAAGTAACAAACAAAGTGTAGCTTTATCACTAAGAGTTATAAACTCAAAAACTATACTGCTCACTTGCCTGAAAAAGCTTGACCCACCAGCAACTACTCTGAACAGCCACAGCAATCACCAATGATATGCCACTAAAAACAGAAAAAAGCAAATTAGACATAAGACAACACAATAATAATTGTGCATACATCTAAGGACAATTTCACACACAATCCTGCATTCAGTACACCACCTACAAACATGTCATTCATGCATGACAGCAATACTCCCTTGGAGTAAATGTATTTACTTCCCTGAAACATGCAACTACGCAAACCGCAGGACAACCACTGCCAAAACTGCAACAAGCCACAGCAAAGTCAGCAAAAGCTTTAAACTAGAATAACAAGGAGAAATAAACTGTTATTATTATAAATGCAACTACTTCGCCAGTTGACAAACACCCGCCACCAACCATATTTAAATATTCCCTCGTGTCTAGTGTTCTCTGCTTGGGGGCAGATGGGCCTAAACAAAATAGGCCAATTTGCCTCCAAGGGGGGCAGAAAGGCCATAGAATATATTGCCCACTTAGCGGGCGACCCTTGCCCACGGGGCCACCCCCCACACAAAGCACACACATGATCCCTGGTGCTAAGTGGATTCTGCCCCTCTTGGGGCAGATGGGCCTAAAAAAAAAAATAGGCCAATTTGTCCCCAGGGGGGACAGAACTGCCCAATAGTGTTTTTTGGCCCTTGGGGGCGACCCTTGCACAAGGGGACACCCCCCAAAGACAGAAAAAAAAAAAAAAAAAAAGAAAAAAGAAAAAATCCCTGGCGTCTCCATGGTTTCTGCCCCGAAGGGCCTACAAGAAAAATGGGCCAATCTGTCACCAAAGGGGGTAGAAATGGCCTAGATTGCATTGCCCCGTTTGGGGGGTGACCCTTGCCCAAGGGGCCACCCCCCACACAAAGCACACACACCCACACACGATCCCTGGCGCTAAGTGGATTCTGCCCCCTTGGGGGCAGATGGGCCTAAAGAAAATAGGCCGATCTGCCCCCAAGGGGGGCAGAACTGCCCAATAGTGCTTTTTGGCCCTTGGGGCGACCCTTGCCCAAGGGGGCACCCCCCACACAAAAAAAACAAAAGAAAGAAAAAATCCCTGGCGATTTCATGGTTTCTGCATAGGCCAATCTTCCCCCAAAGGGGGTAGAAATGGCCTAGATTGCATTGCCCCCTTTGTGGGGCGACCTTGCCCAAGGGGCGTCCCCCCACACAAAACACACACACAATCCCTGGTGCTAAGTGGATTCTGCCCCCCTTGGGGCAGATGGGTCTAAAATAAATAGGCTGATCTGCCCCCATGGGGGGTAGAACTGCTCAATAGTACTTTTTGCCCCTTGGGGTGAACCTTGCCCAAGGGGGCGCCCCCAACACACAAAAAAAAACCAAAAGAAAACAATCCCTGGCGTCTTCATGGTTTTTGCCCCCCCCGGGGGACAGAGGGCCCAACAAAAAATAGGTCCATCTGCCCCCACGGGGGGCATAAATCACCCAGATTACATTGCCCCCTTTGGGGGGCGACCCTTGCCCAAGGGGCCACTCCCCCACACTAATCGCGCACACACACACACACACACACACACATGATCCCTGGCGCTAAGTGGATTCTGCCCGCCTTGGGGGCAGAAAGGCCTAAAAAAATAGGCCTATCTGCCCTCAAGTGGGGCAGAACTGCCCAATAATATATTTGGGCCCATGGGGGCAACCCTTGCCCAAGGGGCCGCCCCCAACACAAGAAAACAAACAACAAGAAAACAATCCCTGGTGTCTAGTGGCTTTCTGCCCCCCTTGGGGGCTGATCGGCCTAAAAATAAAGCCAATCTGCCCCTAGGGGGGACAGAAATGGCGTTAATAATTATGCCCCCTTGGAGGAGCGACCCTTGCCCAAGGGGTAGAGGCCAGCGCTAGCGCTTCCCCCGAGGGCCAGTACACGGACGTAATAGTTACGTCCGTGGCGCCTGAGAGGCGCAGACACGGACGTAACCATTACATCCGTGGCGGAGAAGGGGTTAACATATGTTTATCTAATTTAAAAACACATTTACTAAAGAATCACATTAATTTAAATCACTAGACATAATTTACTATGGGGTGTTATTTTGAAATCCTGCCTTCATTATATTCTATGGGAGTGTGTTGCAGTACCTGTGAGTAGCCATCTTTGACACATGACTTACTCCATGGCAAAGGCTAGAGTACAATAATACTACTTTGTCACTTTTAGAGCTGTATTATCTTTAAAAGTTTATCTTGGGAATAGCACAGTGCATACTCTTTTGTGGGTGCACGTTTCCAGTAAACTGTCTCTCTTTAAAGTACTCCTCAGTTTTCCATAACCCTTCCTGTGGGAAAGTAGCCTCTTTCTAGCATTGTTAACCCCACTTTTGGCCTGTTTGTGAGTATATGTCAGGTTGTTTTCACTGTCTCACTGGGATCCTGCTAGCCAGGGCCCAGTACTCATAGTGAAAACCCTATGTTGTCAGTGTGTTTGTTATGTGTCACTGGGACCCTGTTAGCCAGGACCCCAGTGCTCATAAGTGTGTGGCCTATATGTATGTGTTCCCTGTGTGATGCCTAACTGTCTTACTGAGGCTCTGCTAACCAGAACCTCAGTGGTTATGCTCTCTCTGCTTTCCAAATTGCCCCTAACAGGCTAGTGACCAATTTCACCAATTCATATTGGCATACTGATACAGCCATATAATTCCCTAGTATATGGTACTGAGGTACCCAGGGTATTGGGGTTCCAGGAGATCCCTATGGGCTGCAGCATTTCTTTTGCCACCCATAGGGAGATCTGACTATTCTTACACAGGCCTGTCAGTGCAGCCTGAGTGAAATAACATCCACGTTATTTCACAGCCATTTACCACTGCACTTAAGTAACTTATAAGTCACCTATATGTCTAACCTTCACCTGGTGAAGGTTGGGTGCAAAGTTACTTAGTGTGTGGGCACCCTGGCACTAGCCAAGGTGCCCCCACATCGTTCAGGGCAAATTCCCCGGACTTTGTGAGTGCGGGGACACCATTACACGCGTGCACTATACATAGGTCACTACCTATGTACAGCGTCACAATGGTAACTCCGAACATGGCCATGTAATATGTCTAAGATCATGGAATTGTCACCCCAATGCCATTCTGGCATTGGGGGGACAATTCCATGATCCCCCGAGTCTCTAGCACAGACCCGGGTACTGCCAAACTACCTTTCCCTGGGTTTCACGGCAGCTGCTACTGCTGCCAACCCCTCAGACAGGTTTCTGCCCTCCTGGGGTCCAGCCAGGCCTGGCCCAGGAAGGCAGAACAAAGGACTTCCTCAGAGAGAGGGTGTTACACCCTCTCCCTTTGGAAAAAGGTGTCAGGGCTGGGGAGGAGTAACCTCCCCAAGCCTCTGGAAATGCTTTGATGGGCTCAGATGGTGCCCATCTCTGCATAAGCCAGTCTACACCGGTTCAGGGATCCCCCAGCCCTGCTTTGGCGCAAAACTGGACAAAGTAAAGGGGAGTGACCACTCCCCTGACCTGCACCTCACAGGCGAGGTGCCCAGAGCTCCTCCAGTGTGCTCCAGACCTCTGCCATCTTGGAAACAGAGGTGTTGCTGGCACACTGGACTGCTCTGAGTGGCCAGTGCCAGCAGGTGACGTCAGAGACTCCTTCTGATAGGCTCTTACCTGTGTTGCTAGCCTATCCTCCTTCCTAGGTAGCCAAACCTCCTTTTCTGGCTATTTAGGGTCCCTGCTTTGGGGAATTCTTCAGATAACGAATGCAAGTGCTCATCCGAGTTCCTCTGCATCTCTCTCTTCACCTTCTGCCAAAGGATCGACCGCTGACTGCTCAGGACGCCTGCAAAACCGCAACAAAGTAGCAAAGACGACTACTGCAACCTTGTATCGCTTCATCCTGCCGGCTTTCTCGACTGTTTCCTGGTGGTGCATGCTCTGGGGGTAGCCTGCCTCCTTCTTGCACCAGGAGCTCTGAAGAAATCTCCCGTGCGTCGACGGAATCTTCCCCCTGCAAATGCAGGCAACAAAAGACTGCAGCACCGGTCCTCTGGGTCCCCTCTCAGCACAACGAGCGTGGTCCCTGGAACTCAGCAACTCCGTCCAAGTGACTCCCACAGTCCAGTGACTCTTCAGTCCAAGTTTGGTGGAGGTAAGTCCTTGCCTCCCGACGCTAGACTGCATTGCTGGGTACTGCGTGATTTGCAGCTGCTCCGGCTCCTGTGCACTCTTCCAGGATTTCCTTCATGCACAGCCAAGCCTGGGTCCCCGACACTCTAACCTGCAGTGCACAACCTTCTGATTTGTCCTCCGGCGTCGTGGGACTCCCTTTTCTGACTTTGGGTGGACTCCGGTTTACTCCTCTTCTAAGTGCCTGTTCCGGTACTTCTGCGGGTGCTGCCTGCTTTTGTGAGGGCTCCCTGACTTGCTGGGTGCCCCCTCTGTCTCCTCATCCAAGTGGCGACATCCTGGTCCCTCCTGGGCCACAGCAGCATCCAAAAACCCTAACCGCGACCCATGCAGCTAGCAAGGCTTGTTTGCGGTATTTCTGCGTGGGAATACCTCTGCAAGCTTCTTCACGACGTGGGACATCCATCCTCCAAAGGGGAAGTTCCTAGTCCTCTTCGTTCTTGCAGAACACCAAGCTTCTTCCATCCGGTGGCAGCTTCCTTGCACCCTCAGCTGGCATTTCCTGGGCTCCTGCCCACTCTCGACACTGTCGCGACTCTTGGACTTGGTCCCCTTGTCTTACAGGTACTCAGGTCCGTAAATCCACTGTTGTTGCATTGCTGGTGTTGGTTTTTCTTGCAGAATCCCCCTATCACGACTTCTGTGCTCTCTGGGGGTTGTAGGTGCACTTTACACCTACCTTACAGAGTCTTGGGGTGGGCTATTTTTCTAACCCTCACTGTTTTCTTACAGTCCCAGAGACCCTCTACAAGTTCACATAGGTTTGGGGTCCATTTGTGGTTCGCATTCCACTTTTGGAGTATATGGTTTGTGTTGCCCCTATACCTATGTGCTTCTATTGCAATCTATTGTAACTTCACACTGCTTGCATTACTTCCTTTTGCTATTACTGCATATTTTTGGTATTGTGTACATATATCTTGTGAATGTTTGTCATCCTCATACTGAGGGTACTCACTGAGATACTTTTGGCATATTGTCATAAAAATAAAGTACCTTTATTTTTAGTATATCTGTGTATTGTGTTTTCTTATGATATTGTGCATATGACACCAGTGGTATAGTAGGAGCTTTACATGTCTCCTAGTTCAGCCTAAGCTGCTTTGCCATAGCTACCTTCTATCAGCCTTAGCTGCTAGAAACACCTCTTCTACACTAATAAGGGATAACTGGACCTGGCACAAGGTGTAAGTACCTCTGGTACCCACTACAAGCCAGGCCAGCCTCCTACACTTCCCATTTTGTAGTTGATAGTTTACATGTTCCCACCTCTTCCTCTGGTCCCTCCCACATTCACTAATAAATAGTAAACTTCTATGAGATGAGACGTCCCAATTTTAAAAAAATAGGAAATGTTGAGATGGAGATTCCTATCCATAGATATGTGAATTATGTATGTGTGTGATGATTTGTGTGTGTGCCCCAAAATACACATATAGTGTTAAGACTAGGAAACTTAAAATTGTAATCGTAATTTTAATCAAATTCAAATTTAATTTAATTAATCGGTCCGTAAAATTAATCTAGTGTTAAATAGATGTTAAAAATAATAGATAAAAAAAATTGAAATCACAATTGAGTAAGCATTAATTAAAGTAATTGTATTTTACTTAGTGTAGTAAGCAATTATTTCAAAAACAATTACTAAATATAAAAACAAGGTGTATAAATAGAAATACTGATCTTTATGCTATTTATTTAAAAATGAACAGGTCCCAAATTCCTCTAAATAAAACTGCTCGGTTACGAAAGCCAAACATGCGACTGATAAATAGAAGCACTAATTGACTAACCTGATCTTCTGCTAAAAGGCTCACAGTAGTGCAATGTTTTGATAGTCACATTTATTTGACCCAAGAACCTTGCTACCTTATTATGGAAAAAGCAGCTATCTTAACTTTCAGATCCAGCACCAACTCGTACGTTTCCCTTGACCCCTAGAGAAAATGTTTGACATATTAAAAGATTTATCGGCTTCTTGTCTAGACTCATTTAAATGTGCACTGAAAACATAGCAGCGAGAAACTGCATAGCCAACAAAATAAAAGACCGCTGCTGCGCCTGAGCCAGTGCTTGCATTTCAAATCACATAACGGTCTCAGTACAATATAGGGGTGCAACAAACCCGTTACAAGGGACAGCTTTTTATTCGCAACCACCTGGATCCAGGATCACTCAGAGTAAGATAAGAAACACTGAAACTGACAGCTGAGAATTGGTGACAGACACTGAGTGGCAGAAAGAAAGCAGAGTGGAAATAAGAACGATACAAAGTGCAAGATCTAAGGAACAATAGCATCCAAGTTGACACTGAGGCCCTCATTACAGCCCTGGTGGTCGGTGTTAAAGTGGCGGTAAGACCGCCAACAGGCCGGCGGTAAAAAAAAAAAATTGAATCACGACCATGGTGGAAACCGCCAACATAGACAGCCACTTTAACACTCCGACCGCCACGGCGGTAGAAAGAAACATTGCGACGGTAACCGCCAACAGACAGGCGGAACTCAATGTACCACCCACTGTATTACAAGGCACCAATCCACCAGCTTTTCCGGGGCGGTACCAACCCCATCAAAAGCACAGCGGAAACAGTCTGTGAAACGGAAACCACTCACCTTTAAACACCCAACGAGGAACCAGGACACCATGGACCCCGAGTTACAGGTCCTGCCCATGTTGCTTTACTTCCTCTTCTATCAGGAGCAGCAAAGATGCCGGCGACGACCACGGTGAGTACTGCACCTAGCACACAGGGGAGGGCAGGAGGAAAAAGAGAGTGACACACACACGCAACACCCCCACCCCCACCCTCACCCACAACACCATACACACAAATACATGCAACAACATTACATTTACACCCCGTCACCCCCTGGAGTACCACAAGGACAAAATGAAATGATTGTAACAAGTGTAGTCATTGAAAAATCAGATAGGCCAAAATTAAAATCATCAGTACATACAAATATGTACACCAATTACACAAGTCCGGATAGTAATTAAATCATTGTCCGTGGACCAGTGGTCCAGTGGTCTCAAAATGTATGGGCAAACCTCACACATGATACCTGACTCGAAAAGGAGCGAACACTGCTTGGGCATCAGATCGAAAATAAACAGGCACCTCAGGGGTAGGGGGAGTGGGGGCAACTCAGCCGGATGAATGGACGACGCCTCTGCTCCAATAGGGGTCTCTATGTCCACAGTTTGGTCCTGGGGAGTGCAAAGCCACAGTCTCACAAGTCTCTCCAGTGGGTGGGTTGCCCACTGATATATCCTGGGGAGTGCAAAGCCACAGTCTCTCAAGTCTCTCAAGAGGGTGGTTAGCCCACTGCTTTATTCTGGGGAGTGCAAAACCACAGTCTCTCAAGTCGCTCCAGTGGGTGGTTTGCCCACTGCTTTAGCCTGGGGAGTGCAAAGCCACAGTCTCTCAAGTGGATGTCAGTCTCCACTGGTTCTAGAGGGGGCTTTGTGCCCATATTGCTTCATCCTGCCAAGGACTGGGCTAGTGGATGCTGTTCTCCACTGGTTCTGGAGGGGGCTTTGTGCCCAGAGTGCTTCATCGTGCCAAGGACTGTGTGAGTGGATGCTTTTCTCCACGGGTTCTGGAGGGGGCTTTGTGCCCAGAGCGCTTCATCCTGCCAAGGACTGTGTGAGTGGATGCTTTTCTCCACTGGTTTTGGAGGGGGCTTTGTGCCCAGAGTGCTTCATCCTGCCAAGGACTGGGGTAGTGGATGCTGTTCTCCACTGGTTCTGGAGGGGGCTTTGTGCCCAGAGTGCTTCACATGCAGTGTGTCAGGTCCCATTCCCTCACCTGGGTGTGTGTGCCACGGGATTGCCTGGGAACAGGTAGCATGATACGCCATGGAGGCAGACACACTCCACCCTGCTGCGACTTCGCCTGCCACCTGCAGGTACAAACAGTGCTGGTTGTCGTGCCACATGTATGCTGTGCAGGGTCCAGGACGTATCCTGCAGCCTCGGACGGCTGGCCACTGGGGATGATAGCCATGTCAGCTCTGGTGGCACTGTCTGAGCATGTCGCGGGGCTGGTGGCGGTGGTTGCAGCGGTGTGTGTGGCTGAGATGCTGGTTGTGGTGAATGTATCAGCACCTGTGGAGGGACACAGCAGGACGTCTCCTGCTGCCTCGGGCGGCTATCCACTGGGGATGATCCTGGGGACTGTTGCTGAGGCAACAGACGTGCAGGTGATGGTGCAGGTGACGGTGCAGGTGGCGGTGTCCACCGTCATACAGGTTGCTGTTCTGGTTGCCAGAAGGGTTGACTCTAGTCCCTCAGCCGGAGGCTCCGTGCCCTCTCCTGACTTGCCCTTTGCCTTGTGTCCCTTCCCCACCTTTGATGTCGCTGCAGGTCCCTTGGCACTGTCCCCTTTTGGCCTGGAGGAGCCCTTGCTGGGTGGTTGGTGTGGCTTCTCCCTACGGCATGTGGGCACCTTCTTCACCTTGGCAGGTGGCGGAATGGGCTGATCCTTGGCCTCGCTAGGTGGCACACTGGCAGCCCTGATGGGTGCCACCCGCGATGTGACAGGACTTGCTGAGACCACAGTGCTGGAGGATTTGGTGGCTGAGGTTCTGGGACCTGGACATCCTGGCCCTATGGGAACGACAGGGGGGAGGTGTAGGGAAGAGGTCAATGTTAGCCAGGAAAAGTTTTTTAGACACACTGGGACGGGAAGATGGAGGGGGTTTGGGAGTGGAGGGAGAGGTAGTGGTTGTAGGACGTGCACGTCTGCTGAATTTGGGTGAAGGTGCATGGACCGGATGTTGTTGTGAGGTGGATGGCTGTTGGGTGGGTGTGTGCCTGCATTTGTGTACTTTGGGAGGAGAGCTCACAGACACACTGGGAGAGGACACAGGGGATGTGTAAATGGTAGTGGGGTGGTGATTGCACGTGAGCGGTGTGTGGTGATGGGCATGCTGATGATGGAGGTAGTGGATGAAGACGTAGTGCATACAGGTGTGAGTGGAGACGAGACAGGGAGGGAGGAGGAGGACGTGGAGGAGGGGGACACAGTGGAGGCAGTGGATGTTGGTGTGTCTGCATGGGGATGGTGCTTGTGTGAGTGCCTGTGGGATGTGTGGTGCTTATGTTTGCCATGTCCACTCTTGTGGTACAGGGGATTGGGTCTGGGTAGAGGAAGTTGGAGGGGTGAGGCTGGACACAGGGACAATGGCTGACATTAGTGCTGAGGCCAGAGTCTGAAATGCTCTCTGTTGGGCCGCCACGCCAGAATGAATACCCTCCAGGTATGCATTAGTTTGCTGCAAATGCCTCTCAACACCCTGGATGGCATTAACAATGGTTGATTGCCTAACAGTGAGGGATCTCAGGAGGTCAATAGCCTCCTCACTGAGGGCAGCAGGGCTGACTGGGGCAGGGCCTAAGGTGCCTGGGGCGAAGGAGATGCCCACCCTCTTGGGTGAGCGGGCACGGGAAACTCGATCAGGGGCTGCTGGGAGGGCGGTGCTGGTAGGGGGGGTGGTGGCTGTACCTGTTGTTGCGGTGGGCACAGAGGTGCCCGCCACTGCAAGGGAGCTCCCATCAGAGGAGGAGTCGCTGGTGTCTGCTCCTGTCCCCGTCGTGGAGCTCCCCTCACCCTCCGTCCCACTGGTGCCTTCAGACTCCTTGAATTCACCCTCCAGGGCCATGTGGGTTGCAGCTCCCTCCTGCTCCGGTGCCAATGCTCCTCAGCCAGATGATGCTAATGCACACAAGGACAGGGTGACAAAACAAAAAGGGGGGGAAGACAGAGGAGACACATGGTCAATGTCTGCAACACCACTTCTGTTGGTGGACACAACACACAGGGAGCAGGCCTATACACTAGTTCATGCACTAACAGTGCAGGGGAAAAGCACGTGCCCATGGGAGACTCTGTCTAGACCCATTTCATGCACAGCTGGAAGCCATAGGAGCCTGACTAGGTATAGAGGGCAACTACCACCTTTGGGGTTGGAGTGGAACTGAGCCAGCAAATCAATGGATCTACCTTTGCGCATCTTCCCTGGCCTAGGGGAACCCACATCCCACCTCCCCCACCCAGACACCTCGTCAAGCGCGCAGAGTCAGCTGAATGAGAGTATACTCACCCCCTTGTGGCTGCTGTGATGCCCTCAAGCGCCCATCCAACTCAGGATATGCCACCGCCAGGATCCGGTACATCAGGAGGGTCATGGTGCAACGGGCACCCCTTCCACGTTGGGAGGCCATCCCCAGCAGGGCCTCCGCCATCTTCTTGCTCCAGCGGTGCAGGTCCTCCCATCTTTTACGGCAGTGGGTGCTCCGTCTATGGTAGACCCCGAGGGTCTGCACTCCCTTGGCGATGGCATGCCAAATACCCCACTTCTGGTGGGCGCTGACCTAGAGGAATAATGAAGTAAAAATGGATGTTACTCCCACGTACAGTTCTTCTCACACATTGGCCACAAATCTCCCACCCTGTCCCAATAATAACCGATGCTGAATTGCGCAGCGGTCTTCGACCGCCTACCGCGACGCTGCACAATGCCATTTCCCCTTGTCCCTACTTACAGGTCATGCAGCCGCCATTTCAGGGGGCCACATGGCAGGCCAACTAACTGTGTCACAGCTATTTTGGCCAGGTATACGGACAGACAAAGGCACACAAAGATTATTTCACGATTGTGCTAAACAGCCTTGTGAAACATATGTGGTGTATGACCCTCTACTCACCCTTCTCCATAGGGCACGTCCGCTGGGGCAGGTGATGACATGGCGGCATCTTCAGGTGTACAGACCCCTGGTGGACCTGTCGACAATGGAAGACAGACACATCATTATCACTTACAGACTTGATCGTGCCACAATGCATGACCTGGGTGCCCAGTTGGAGCCAGACCTGATGTCAGCTATCCACCATCCCACAGAGTCCCCCCTCTAGTGCAGGTCCTGTCAGTGCTCCATTTCCTGGCAAGTGGGTCCTTTCAAACAACAGTGGCCATGGCATTAGGCATCAGCCAATGTTCTCTAACGTGTTGTCCAGAGTGTTATCTGCCCTGCTGAAACACATGCGCAGCTACATCGTTTTGCCTCAGGTGAAGGATCTGCCCACAGTGAAAGGTGACCTTTATGCCATGGGACATATCCCCAACATCATTGGTGCCAATGATGGTACACATGTGGCATTTGTCCCCCCCGCAGGAATGAACAGGTGAACAGAAACTAGAAAAGCTACCATTCAATGAATGTGCAGATGGTGTGTTTGGCAGACCAGAACATCTCCTATGTGAATGCCAAGTATCCTGGCTCAGTGCATGATGCTTACATTTTCAGGAATAGCAGCATCCCTTATGTGATGGGGCAACTCCAGAGGCACCATGTGTGGCTAATAGGAGAGCCCAAGGTCCCCACGCAGTTTTAATAGGTGTCTGGGTATGGGAGATTCCCTAATGTTTGGAGGATGTCTAACAGTTGTCCCTCGATATTTGCAGGTGACTCTGGTTACCCCAGTCTGTCATTGATACTGAACCCAGTGATGAATCCCAGGACAAGGGCAGAGGAATGCTACAATGAGGCACATTGTCGAACTAGGAGGATAATAGAGCACACCTTCGGCCTCCTGAAGGCCAGATTCCGGTGCCTCCATCTGACAGGTGACTCCCTGTACTACTCACTGAAGAAGGTGTGCCAGATAATCGTGGCATGCTGTGTGTTGCAGAACCTGGCTCAGGTGCCTTTTCTGCAGGAGGATGGGCCTGATGCTGGCCTGTGGACAGTGAAGAAGAGGAGGCAGAAGAAGAAGATATAGACAACCAAAACAACATCATCATGCAATACTTCCAGTGAGACACAGGTAAGAGGATGGCACTGCTTCATACATCTCATACTACTTTAGGACATAGCATAAATCTGTCTTTTTATCTCTGTGTATGGACACTGTGTTAGGGTTTGTACACAGCAAAGAGCATGTCCCCTCTCACTGCACTAGTGGGTTCTGTAATAGCTCCCTTTTAAACTTACTATTGAAAGCCTTTCTTGTTATCTCACCTTCCCCCCCCTAGGCTTCTGTGTATGTTGTTTAATGTGCTGTTTTGTTTACACATTGGGCCTTGCTTTTACCAAGGCTTCTTTAAAACACTCCTCCCTAGGCCATGTGTTAATCCAACTCATTTGCATAATAACTGAAACTCTACACAGCTTTCAAGAACATGTGCAGCATGTGAGGACCACACCCAGCTCTTCAAACCACACCCAGCTCTGCACACCTTCCAAGAACATGTGCAGCATGTGAGGACCACACCCAGCCCTTCAAACCACACCCAGCCCTGTCTATAAAAGGCATCCCCCGAGCCTCACCCAGTGCTTGTGCTCGTCTACCTCCCGCTTACCTGAGAACAGATCCCTCGGCGCTGGCACTCCTGCTCTTTACAGACTTTCATTGACTTCAATGGGCGCAGCTTCTGGCTCTTCCTTCTTCCGGTTTCCGGTTCCTCCTTGCTTCAGCCTCTCTCCTATGAGTAACCTGCAAAAGAGAAAGAAGACAAGGTTAGACTGATCAGTATCTCTTGCCAGCAACAAGTAAGTGCAAAACCTTTTATTACCTGAAAGAACTTTGACAACAATTTCTGGATTCGTGTATAGACAATTTGAAACTAAATACTTCCACGAACATTGTGATTCAAACTCTTTGTTACAAGAATATTTTGCAGAACTTTGTGAAGCAAACATTGTTTTTTCTCATGGAACTTTTAAGAATCGAACAGTGGAAACCATTAACAGCAAGGCAAACAGTAAATCAAGGACTTGCACAAATTACATGCTGTATTTTGATGTAAAAGTACAGTATTTGTTTTATAAAAGATTTACGAAATATGGGAAAAAAGTTTTACAGTAATAGAAAACACATCCCAGAGCAGTAACACATTCCAAACCTGGAAACTAGAGACCAGGATCCAAGAGGTACTTTTAGAAGAGAATTTCTAATAAATAAAGGGATAGTCAGGAACCCATTTAGGAATAGGTTGCACTTATCTGTTCTTTGTTTATGTTTCATTAGGCACCAGTTTCTACAGAAGTCAGAAAGGGCCGCAGATTTGTGCAGCACTTCAACAGTGGAAACGCAAGAACGGTGTTGTCTCTCTTTTTTTTTATTTTATCCACTTTCCCCCTTCCCTTGAGCTTCTGTTCTTAGTGCACTGTTTTAAAAACTAGTGTGCTGGAACAAGCAGTTTCAGGGTGGGGTCGGATTATCTTCAACCTCCATCAGAACTGAACAAGAACTCAGGTGAGCTGGGCTTTGACAGAAGCACAAGCCTTTAAAAAATTTCAGTTCTGGTGGACGATGAATACCGGGGAAGAAATAGAGGGCATTGTCGTCACGGATATGGCGCAGGCCCTAAATGAGGACTTGGCTCATAATGAATCAGTGTCTGGCATCTTGCAACATATGCAAGAGGAAATAGAGAGATTAAAGATGGAGAATACCTCTTTAAAACAGGATTTAAGCAGGTATAAATTTAGGGGATCTCAGTGGAACACAGCTTCTACGCCTTTGTTTAAAACCTCCTCAGAGACAGGGGCGCCATCAAAACATACAACTTTGCCTTCCCCAGTTGAGGTTACTGTTAATGTTCCTAATGTTGTGCCCTTAGCAGCACCTGAAAGTTTTCATGGAGATAGTAACAAATTCCATGTTTTTATCAATCAATGTCAATTACACTTCATTTGTAAGCCACAACAGTTCCCTACTGATGATACGAAAGTGGCATTCGTCTTGTCTTATTTGGGTGGCACAGCAGCCAATTGGTCAATTCCTTTCGTGGATAGAGATGATCCCATCCTCCATAATTGGAATCAATTTAAACGTACCATGACCAGCCTTTTTGCAAAACACACTTTCATGCAGGCAAGTGATAATGAGCTTTTAAATCTTAAACAAGGTAACAAGGATTTATTGACCTATCTCACTAGTTTTAATCGTTTACTCACCGAGACACAGTGGCCAGAAGAAAAGCGTGTCTCCCTTTTTTATAAAGGTTTGAGAGACGAGTTAAAAGACGCGCTGGCTCATATCGTTGATTTGCCAAAAGACTATTCAGACTTTGTAGATTTAGTTGTGAAATTAGAACATAGACTAGGAGAAAGAAAGGGAGATAAATACAAACTGGAATCACAGTTAACTTTTATTAGACACGAGAAGAAAGACACAGATAATAAACTCCCTGAACCAGAGCCTATGCAAATAGGGACACTCAGAGGTCCACTCACATCAGAGGAAAAAGAAAGAAGGAGAAAATGTCAATTATGTTTATATTGTGGCAGGGCAGGTCACTTTGCCAGAGAATGTCCAGTAAAGCCTAAAACTCCACGAAAGGGTGCTGTTTCCTCCACCTCCTCAACTGAATCGGGAAACGATTAAGCTCGACAAGGGGAGAGGTTACTTGTTCGAGAAAACATCTTAATCAAACCTCTAATGCTGCAGCCTTCAGGGTACCGCACATACCTAGACATTTCATAATTCAGGTCGTTTTAATTGTTACTACCCAAGTGAGGCATTCTCTCCCTGTCCTACTGGACTCAGGCGCGACAGGAAATTTTGTGGATAATAAGTTAGCTGAAATCTTAGGACTTCCTATGTGCCTAAAGCCTTGTCCAGAAGCAATATGTGCAGTGGATGGGTCAGAATTGACCTCTGGATTAATCACAAAACAAACAAGTCCACTTGTTATGGTCTGTCAGAACGGGCACACAGAGGTGATTAGCTTTGATCTGATAGATACTCCTAATTTTGGTTTGATTCTCGGGGTACCCTGGTTAACAACTCATAACCCAAAAATTGATTGGGTGAATAGAACTGTTACTTTGGATTCCTCTTTCTGTAGAACCAATTGCTATCAAGAAGCAGGTACAGAACAGAGCACAGTATTACACTGTGCTAGTGTTACACAAGATGAACCAAGTCTCCCTCCTGAATATTCTGACTTTAAAGACGTCTTTGATCCAGTAAAGGCTAGTGTGCTGCCCCCACATCGGTCTTATGACTGCCGTATAGATCTTATCCCAGGGGCCCCTTTACCTAATAACAGAGTATATGCTTTGACTGACGGAGAAACCAAATACTTAAGAACCTACCTAGATGACCTACTACAGTCTGGGTTCATCCGTCATTCCACATTTCCGGTGTCATCTCCACTCTTTTTTATCCCGAAGCCGGATAAATCCCTGCGCGCGTGTATCGATTATAGAGGACTAAATAAGGCTACAATAAAGAATAAATATCCTCTTCCTCTAATACCTGTGTTGTTGGATCAATTAAGATATTCTACTGTATACACTAAACTAGATCTGCGGGGAGCTTACCACCTGGTCCGAGTAAAAGAGGGGGATGAGTGGAAGACAGCTTTCAAGACAAAGTTTGGTTTATTTGAGTACACAGAAATGCCCTTTGGGTTATGTAATGCCCCTGCGGCCTTTCAGTTCTTTATAAATGAGGTCCTACACGAATTCCTGGACGTTTGTGTCATAGTATACATAGACGACATCCTCATTTACTCTAAGAACTCAGAAGAACATACCCAACATGTTCGTGCAGTATTATCAAAGTTAAAAGAAAATCATCTTTTTGCTAAGTTAGAAAAGTGTACTTTTAATGTCAACAAGGTGGACTTTTTAGGATACTGCCTGTCACCTCAAGGAATAACTATGGATGTAAAGAAAATCAGTGCTATTGCTGATTGGCCAGAACCATCCTCTGTAAAAGATATTCAGAAATTTCTGGGTTTCGCCAATTTTTATAGGAGGTTTATTGCACATTTTGCAGACATTGCGGCCCCAATAACTACCTTGTTGCGGAAAGGGCAACGATTTCTTTGGACTGATGAGGCGGCACACGCCTTTCAACTCCTAAAACAAAAGTTCACTTCAGCCCCAATTCTGAAACATCCTGATCCTGACTTGCCCTTTTTTGTTGAAGCGGATGCTTCACAAGTAGCTTTAGGAGGAGTTCTCTCTCAACGAGATGCAGTAGATGGCCAGTTACATCCTATAGCCTTCTATTCCAAAAAGTTATTGCCAGCTGAACAAAATTACACTGTGGCTGAAAGGGAACTACTAGCTATCAAAGTAGCCTTTTCAGAATGGAGGCACCATTTAATGGGAGCCAAGTACCCAGTTACAATCTTTTCTGACCATAAGAACCTACAGTTTTTTGGATCACTTAAAGCACTAACACCACGTCAGATGCGCTGGTTAAATTTTTTTAGCACATTTGACTTTGTTATAACCTATAGACCAGGTGCACAACAAATTCAATCTGATGTGTTATCTAGATACGGACATACCTCAGACATGAAACAAGATAAAATAGGAGAACCCATTATTCCTCCCCAAAAGTTGTTGGCACCAGTACAACAGAAGGATTTCATCACAGATCTATATAATGCACACATGCAAATAGCACCTCAGGATTGGTTAAAGGATTCCCATAACACAATACAACGAGGTTTATTGTATCACGACAACATGCTGTTAGTGCCCACCTCTGAATTACAAACACAGGTGATAATTTGGCATCACGCCTCACCCTTGGCAGGTCATCCTGGTTGGGTAAAAACCCTGGAAAATGTGCAAAAACACTTTTGGTGGGACACTATAAGAAAGGACATTAAGCAATTTGTCACTACCTGTCCAATTTGTGCAAGACATAAATCTTCTCATAAGGCTCCTGACGGCTTGTTAATACCAATGCCAACACCCAAACAACCTTGGCACACTGTGAGCGTAGACTTTATTGTAGGTTTACCACCTGTAAAATCCTTCACAACAGTGTTGGTTATAGTGGATTTTTTATCTAAAATGGCACATTTTGTACCATTACGGAAATTACCCACGGCGGCAGAATTTGCCGATATTTTTATAAGGGAAATTGTGCGTTTACATGGTTTGCCAAGCAAAGTGGTTTCAGACCGAGGGAGCCAGTTCAACTCCAGATTTTGGAAAAAATTATGTGAAAAACTGAAAATAGATGTGGCCTTATCCACTGCTTTCCACCCAGAGACAGATGGACAGACTGAACGACTGAACCAAACCTTAGTTCAAACGCTACGTTGTTTATTGGCTGATTATTCTAGTGAATGGTTGGAAGCTCTCCCTGTAGCAGAGTTTGTTTATAATAATACTGAGCATTCAGCTCTACTTTGCTCACCATTCTATTTCTTGCAGGGGTATCATCCAAGAGCTATACCCATTTTCAATCAATCAATCAATCATAGTATTTATAAAGCGCGCTATGTACCCGTCAGGGTTTCGAGGCGCTGAGGGGCGGGGATGGGGGGGGGGAGCGCTGCTGATTTAGCGGTCGAAGAGACAGGTCTTGAGGAGCCTTCTGAATGCGAGGAGGTCCTGGGTCTGGCGAAGAGATGTGGGGAGAGAGTTCCAGGTCTTGGAGGCGAGGAAGGAGAAGGATCTGCCGCCGGATGTCTTGCGCTGGATTCGGGGTACGATGGCGAGGGCGAGGTTGGCGGATCGGAGTTGACGTGTTGGAGTGTAGAAGTTAAGTCTGGTGTTGAGGTAGGAGGGTCCGGTGTTGTGAAGTGCCTTGTGAGCGTGGGTCAGGAGTTTAAAGGTGATCCTCTTGTCTACTGGGAGCCAGTGGAGTTCCTTTAGGTGAGGGGAGATGTGACTTCGGCGGGGTATGTCGAGGATCAGTCGGGCGGAGGCATTTTGGATACGTTGGAGTCGTTTGATGTCTTTGGTTGGGATGCCTGTGTAGAGTGCGTTGCCGTAGTCAAGTCTGCTGCTGACGAGGGCCTGGGTCACCGTCTTTCTGGTTTCTGTTGGAATCCACTTGAAGATTCTGCGGAGCATTCGAAGGGTGTTGAAACAGGAGGAGGAGACGGCGCTGACCTGTTTGGACATGGTGAGGGCGGAGTCCAGGATGAAGCCGAGGTTTCTTGCGTGGCTGGCAGGGGTGGGCGGGGGTCCGAGGACGGAGGGCCACCATGAGTCATTCCAGGCCGAGGGAGTGCGCCCGAGGATAAGGACTTCCGTCTTGTCGGAGTTGAGTTTCAGGCGACTGTTGTTCATCCAATCGGCGATGGATTTTAGTCCCTCGTGGAGGTTTGTTTTGGCGGTGAGCGGGTCTTTCGTCAGGGAGAGGACGAGCTGGGTGTCGTCGGCGTAGGAGATGATGCTGAGATGATGTTGGCGGGCCAGTTGAGCGAGGGGGGCCATGTAGACGTTGAACAACGTAGGGCTGAGGGAGGATCCTTGGGGGACGCTGCAGATGAGGTTGGTGGCTTTGGAGCGGAAAGGGGAGAGACGGACTCTCTGCGTTCTGTCGGAGAGGAAGGATGGGATCCAGTGGAGGGCTTTATATTGGATGCCGGCTTCCTGGAGGCGGGTCAGTAGGGTGCGGTGGCAGACGGTGTCAAAGGCGGCTGATAGGTCGAGGAGGATGAGGGCTGAGGTTTCGCCGTTGTCCATTTGGTGTCTGATGTCATCTGTGGCGGCGAGGAGAGCAGTCTCAGTGCTGTGGTTTCGTCTGAATCCGGATTGTGAGGGGTCCAGGATGGAATTGTCTTCGAGGAAGTGGGTGAGCTGAGTGTTGACGATCTTCTCGATGACTTTCGCTGGAAAAGGGAGGAGAGAGATCGGGAGGAAGTTTTTGAGATCGTTGGGGTCGGCCTTGGGCTTTTTGAGGAGGGGTTGGATTTCTGCGTGTTTCCAGCTGTCCGGGAAGGTGGCAGAAGTGAAGGAGAGGTTGATGATCTTGCGGAGTTCGGGGGCGATGGTGGCGTTGGCTGAGTTGAAAGCATGATGGGGGCAGGGGTCCGTGGGGGAGCCTGAGTGGATGGTGTTCATGGTTGTTATGGTTTCTGCCTCGTCCACGTGGGTCCAGGCGGTGAGGCGGCAGTCGCAGGAGGAGACGTCGGGTGTGGGGTCTGGCGGTGGACCGGTGTTGAAGCTGTCGTGGATGGTAGCGATTTTCTGGTGGAAGAAGGTGGAGAGGTCGTCGCAGAGTTTCTGGGAGGGCGGGATGTCGTTGGAGTTGGCTTTTGGGTTGGAGAGTTCCTTCACGATGCCGAAGAGTTCTTTGCAGTCGTGGGCGTTGTTGTTGATGCGTTCGGTGAAGTGGGCGCGCTTGGCGATGCGGATCCGTTGGTGGTGTTCGCGGTTGGCGTTTTTGAGGGCGGCGAGGTTGTCGGGTGTGCGTTCTTGGATCCATTTCTTTTTGAGCTTCTGGCAGATGCTTTTGGAGGTGGTTAGATCGTCTGTGAACCAGGCTGGTTTTTTCTTTCCTTGGATGGCGGTGGGTTTCTTGAGTGGGGCAAGGGTGTTGGCGCAGTCGAGGATCCATTGATGGAGGTTGATGGCGGCTGTGCTCGGGTCGGTTGCGTCGGGTGGAAGGTTGTTGATGAGGGTGCTGGTCAGTTGGTCTTGGGTGACTTTGCCCCAGCGGCGGTGGGGAGGTAGCTGGATGCGGTGTTGCTCTGTGGTTTTCTTATAGGTGAAATGGACGCAGTGATGGTCGGTCCAGTGGAGTTCGGAGGTGTGGCTGAAGGAAATGTGGTTGCTTGAGGTGAAGAGGGGGTCGAGGGTGTGTCCGGCGATGTGGGTGGGCGTGTTGACTAGCTGGCGGAGTCCAAGGTTGAGGAGGTTGGAGGTCAGTGATGTGGTGTTGACGTCGTTGGCGTTTTCCAGATGGTAGTTCAGATCTCCCAGGAGGATGTAATCCGGGGAAGCGAGGGCGTGGGTGCTTGCGAGGTCGGCGATGGTGTCGCTGAAGGGGGCTCTTGGTCCTGGAGGGCGGTATATGAGGGTTCCTCTGAGGGTCGATTCCGTTGGTTCGATCTCTTCTGGTGATTTTGTAGCCGTCCGGTATGGCGATGGCGATGTCCGGAGACGAGGAGTCGTTCCACCAGGTTTCGGTCAGGAAAGCCACGTCAGGAGCAGTGGTGTCGAGCAAATCCCAGAGCTCGATGGCGTGTTTTCGTGCGGAGCGGGTGTTGATGAGGATGCAGTTCAGGTGGTTGGGGTTGAATGTTTCAGTAGTTGGATTGGTCGTTCTGATGCAGGAGAAGTTGCAGGTACGGCAGGAAAAAGGTCCTTTAGTGTGCTTCGGGGACGCCCGGCAGCATTCATTGGAGGGGCCGGGGTTGAAGGCGCGGAGTTCGCTGATCGAGTAGCGGATGCGGGGGCGCGAGGGCCAGGGGGTGTGGCGCTGGGCGCGGTCCAGGCGCGGACGGGCGCAGACGGGCTTGCCTCTGGCGCGCCTCCGGCGCGCCAGCGGCGCGGACGCGCAGCGCCAGCCATTAAGAAGGGAGGGGGGAGGGGGGAGGGAGGAGCAGCTGGGAGGCGGGAGGCGGGAGGGAGCGGCAAATGGGGGCGCGAGGGGGGCGGGGCCGCAGGGAGGCAGCGGCAGGGAACGGGGAGCGCACAAGGGGCAAAAAACACTGAAAACGAGCAAAACTACAAGCAGATACAATAAGAAAATACAATCAGAAATACAATACTGGCACAATACACGATCGGGGAGACAGCAATCAGGGGGGCACAAAGGGGGCAGAAGCGCCGGCGGCGAGGCGCTGAAAAAACGAAAAGGCCAAAGAAACACTTACAGGACGGCGGAAGCGGCACACGGGTCAAGTGAGCCCACTAGCCACCAGGGATGAGGCGCAGGAGGATGCCTGCGGGTGGAGGAGGGCCTCAAACACGCAAACGGCAGCGTGCTCGTGGGACAGAGGCAGAAGGCAGCGGTTGGTGCTGCGGTCGTGGGGGGCGAGCTCAGGACCTGAAACAGGTTAGAAGATTCCCTGTTGCCTACAGTAACGGATAGACTAACGAGGTTAGGTGACATACAAGACAAAGCCAGGAAACATTTATTAAAGTACAAGGAAAGCATGAAAAGACAAGCAGACAAACACAGGTCTGAGGCCCCAATGTATAAAATTGGTGACAAGGTATGGCTCTCCACAAAGAACCTAAACATAGAGGGATCCCGAAAGCTGCAACCACGTTTCATTGGACCCTTTAGTATAACTGCCATAGTAAACCCGGTAACAGTAAAATTAGATTTACCAAAAGAATATCCAGTACATACTACATTCCATGTGTCCTTGCTTAAGCCGTACAACTCAAAAACCTGACCTGAACCACCACCTCCACCCATACCAATTAAGGGAAATCTGGAATATGAAGTGAAAAGCATAAAAGACTCAAAAAGAATTAGTGGACGTCTGTTTTATTTAGTAGAATGGAAAGGATATGATGAATCTGAGAATTCATGGAAACCAGCATCATATGTACATGCCCCACAGCTGATTAGACGGTTTTATTTAAAAAATCCAGGAAAACCCCGTCCTGTAGGAGGGCCTTTGAGGGGGGCAACTGTTAGGGTTTGTACACAGCAAAGAGCATGTCCCCTCTCACTGCACTAGTGGGTTCTGTAATAGCTCCCTTTTAAACTTACTATTGAAAGCCTTTCTTGTTATCTCACCTTCCCCCCCCCCTAGGCTTCTGTGTATGTTGTTTAATGTGCTGTTTTGTTTACACATTGGGCCTTGCTTTTACCAAGGCTTCTTTAAAACACTCCTCCCTAGGCCATGTGTTAATCCAACTCATTTGCATAATAACTGAAACTCTGCACACCTTTCAAGAACATGTGCAGCATGTGAGGACCACACCCAGCCCTTCAAACCACACCCAGCCCTGTCTATAAAAGGCATACCCCGAGCCTCACCCAGTGCTTGTGCTCGTCTACCTCCCGCTTACCTGAGAACAGATCCCTCGGCGCTGGCACTCCTGCTCTTTACAGACTTTCATTGACTTCAATGGGCGCAGCTTCTGGCTCTTCCTTCTTCCGGTTTCCGGTTCCTCCTTGCTTCAGCCTCTCTCCTATGAGTAACCTGCAAAAGAGAAAGAAGACAAGGTTAGACTGATCAGTATCTCTTGCCAGCAACAAGTAAGTGCAAAACCTTTTATTACCTGAAAGAACTTTGACAACAATTTCTGGATTCGTGTATAGACAATTTGAAACGAAATACCTTCCACGAACATTGTGATTCAAACTCTTTGTTACAAGAATATTTTGCAGAACTTTGTGAAGCAAACATTGTTTTTTCTCATGGAACTTTTAAGAATCGAACAGTGGAAACCATTAACAGCAAGGCAAACAGTAAATCAAGGACTTGCACAAATTACATGCTGTATTTTGATGTAAAAGTACAGTATTTGTTTTATAAAAGATTCTGGAAATATGGGAAAAATGTTTTACAGTAATAGAAAACACATCCCAGAGCAGTAACACATTCCAAACCTGGAAACTAGAGACCAGGATCCAAGAGGTACTTTTAGAAGAGAATTTCTAATAAATAAAGGGATAGTCGGGAACCCATTTAGGAATAGGTTGCACTTATCTGTTCTTTGTTTATGTTTCATTAGGCACCAGTTTCTACAGAAGTCAGAAAGGGCCGCAGATTTGTGCAGCACTTCAACAGTGGAAACGCAAGAACGGTGTTGTCTCTCTTTTTTTTATTTTATCCACTTCCCCCCTTCCCTTGAGCTTCTGTTCTTAGTGCACTGTTTTAAAAACTAGTGTGCTGGAACAAGCAGTTTCAGGGTGGGGTCGGATTGTCTTCAACCTCCATCAGAACTGAACAAGAACTCAGGTGAGCTGGGCTTTGACACACTGACATGTCATTTTTCCTTTCCATTTCACAGATCTGGGACCCGCTTTGTGCCCTCTGCTATGTTTACTGCTGCCCAACAACTGTGTAACATTGGTATGTGAACATGAACATTGACATTGTTATATTTCAGAGAGGTTGCAATTACACATTTGTGAAAGAACAGACTGACTCCAGATTGATTTGTGATTCAAGGGTGTTTATTTCTGTGCTAATAAATGGAGGGGGGTGTGCAATGGGCTCAGGGTGATGGTGGAGGAATGTCCATGGTAGAGTTCAGTTTCTTGGTCTCACTGGTGCATTGTCCATGGGGACATAGGAAGTGGAGCAAAGGCAGTTTAAGGTGGACAGGGTGACAAAGTGAGACAGAAGGGTGACAATCAGGAGGGTCTTATTTCCTGGTGGGGGTCTTGGCAATGTTCTCTGTCTTGTTCCTGGATCTCAGGGACCGTTTGCGGGGTGGTTCTCCTACTGCAGGAGGTGGGGTGCTGGTGGCCTGTTGTTCTTGTGGTGGTGCCTCCTGTCCACTAGCGCCGGCAGAGGTGGAGGGCTGCTCGTCGTCCGGGCTAGTGTCAGGGGCCCGTTTGTGTCCCACTGTGTCCCTCATGGTATTGCCCAGGTCTGCTAGCACCCCTGCAATGGTGACCAGGGTGGTGTTAATGGACATCAAGTCCTCCCTTATCACAAGTTAGTGTTCCTCCTGCAGCCGCTGCGTCTCCTGAAACTGGGAATGGTGGTATGCTCCCATGATGTTGGAGATTGCCTTGTGGAGAGTGGGTTCCCTGGGCCTGTCCTCCCCCTGTCGCACAGCAGTCCTCCCAGCTTCCCTGTTGTCCTGTGCCTCTGTCCCCTGAACTGTGTGCCCACTGCCATTGACCTCAGGCCCCTGATTATCTTGGGTTGGTGAGTTTGCGTGGGGTCCCTGTAAATGTGGACACACTGCTGATTGACGTGTCCTGGGGACAGTGGCATGGGCCCGCTGGGTGGGTGCTGTGGTGGTGTTTCCTGAGGGGGGAGGGTCTGTGGTGGCTTGTGACTGTGGCAGGGGAACCGACTGTCCAGTGGTCCCTGATGGGCCGGGCTGGTCATCTTGATCCAGGCGTACAGAGCTGTTGGCCTCTTGTGGATATGTCTGGCACTTCCTGTCCGGTGACGTTTGGTATGGGTCCAGTTGGGTTGTAAATGCAGAGTTTTAGTATCTGTGTGTGCCATCTTGTGCATTGGGTGAGTTACCCTCTACTCCTGTGCTTGCATTATTGTGTTTGCCCTTGTGTGATTAGTGTTTTGAGGTCTGTGTGGATATCTGTACTGGACATGCTTTGGCAATGGGTGTCCATGCTTTGGTGTTGCATGCAGGGCTTGGTATTGGGATGTGTGGGTTGTGATAGTTGGGCATATGTGAGGTGTTGGAGTGATGGGGGTGAGTGGTGGGTGGGGGTATGTGATGACATACTGGTAGGGTGTGGGTGGATATAGTAGTAAAGATTTGACTTACCAGAGTCCAGTCCTACTGCTACTCCTGCCAGGCCCTCAGGATGCAGTATTGCCAAGACTTTCTCCTCCCATGTTGTTAGTTGTGGGGGAGGAGGTGGGGGTCCACCGCCAGTCTTCTGTACAGCAATCTGGTGTTTGGCTACCACTGAACGCACCTTCCCCTGTAGGTCGTTCCACCTCTTACTGGTGTCATCCCGTGTTCTTGGATGCTGCCCCACTGCGTTGACCCTGTCGACGATTCGCCGCCATAGCTCCATCTTCCTGGCTATTGAGGTGTGCTGCACCTGCGATCCGAATAGCTGTGGCTCTACACGGATGATTTCCTCCACCATGACCCTGAGCTCCTCCTCTGAAAACCTGGGGTGTCTTTGAGGTGCCATAGTGTGGTATGGGTGATGTGTGAGGTGATGTTTGTTGTGCTGTTTGATGTGTTGTGTTGGGGTGTGTTGTTTGAGATGCGTGGATGTTGTATGAGTGATGATGTGGTGTGCCTGTGGATGCTGGTGTTGTGTTTGCTATTCGCTCTCTCTCTGCTTTTAAAAATAAAATGTTGTTGTAAGGATTTGTGGGTAATGTGGGTGTGTGTTTTATAGTGTTGTGAGTGTGTGGGTGTGTTGTGTGTATGTGTGTCAGGTGTGTGTATTTCGAATTGTCCAATGTTGTTGTGTTTTGTAAGTGTGCGTGTATTTTGAGCGCAACGGTTTACTGCGGTTGAAAGACCGCCGCGTTGATTGGTGGGTCGTGATTGTGTGGGCGTATTCTTGTTGCGGTGATGATGTAGGTTTTGGTATCGCCAGTTTTTCACTGACCTTTGGTGTTGCAGACTTGTGTGGGTGTCTGTATTGTGGCGGATTCCGAGATGTGACTTGTAATACCTGTAGCGGATTTCCGCCGCAGCCACGGTATGTTGGCGGCCTTCAGCACGGCGGTAAGCGGGATTTACCGCCAGGGATGTAATGAGGGCCTTAATATTGCACCAATGTTATGCAATTTGCACAGACATATGTGTAAGCCGACCCATAAAACTGTCATTTTGAACTTCTCAGTGAATGTGAATAGCCTTACTGCACTTCTCAATACAGGGGAGTAACCAGAGAAAATAAAATGTCTTTTTAGGAACCATATCTGAATGGCATAGACTGAGTGAGCATAAATAGCATGCATGATTTCCAGAGGGGGAGTTCAGGGGTGATCCCACACCTACGGAAACATTTAAAGCAATAATGAAAAAGTCGAAATTTACAGCATCATTCTGAAATAATTTGGCCAAAAGGCTACAGCTTTCATTGCAGTTCTTAAGGGCACTCATGGCATAAAAAAGTAAGGGCCTATTTTATGAAAAGTTAGCACTGCCTTTACATCATTTTTTTAAGCAAAAGTGGCGCAAACGTACAAAATATATATTTTTGTATGTTTGCGCCGCTTTGCATCAAAAAATGACAAAAAGGCGGCGCTAACTTTTCATAAATCAGGCCCTAAGTACTACCTTCTGAGGCTGACGTTCCCAAAGGATATCTGAAAGCTATCCTTCCAAAACAATTCTGAAAATATTGGGCCAAACTGTAAACTGATACCACAGTTTCCAAATAAATTGACTAAAGGCTATAATTTTTACTGCTAGTGCACAACCCCACTGACCCTAAAAAGACTGGTAAAGAATGGTGGCACAATGGAACATTTTTCAGTACAAACTCTTTGAAAAAGCCTTGCATTTTACAGATAGGTCATGTAGTATGGGGAGGTAGTGTGACATGGACTCCTTTATTTTTCAAGACGCATATAGCATATTTCTTTATTTCTATCTTGCATCTCCTTTCCCATTTCCATACCTCTCTATTCACCAGCTGTTTTGCGGGTGATACAAGGCAATGTGGTCTAAGGCCCAGGAAACCGCCAGATTCACTTCTTCACCCACTCACTCCTTCACCCACCTCGGTGTCGCAGATCTCAGTTACTGTGCACTGCAGGCTATGGCTACAATTCCTAGCCCCCTGAATTGGTATTTCTAGACTGCATGCTGAAAGTTTTACAGCGGAGAGAAAGGAGTAGCCATCAGAGTTTTAGACAAATATTGGAAAAAAAAATTTATAAACAAAATATTGTGTCGAGAAAATCATGGACAAAAATATTGTGAAAGTAAGTTTCTATAGGTAAACAAGATTTTACAATGTATACCTCGACATGTATGTACTTTAAGAATTTATATACTTTCAAGATGCATAGATGTGGAGTTAAGATTAGTAAATCTATGCTTACCTTTTTGCACTTAGGCCCATATTTATACTTTTTCAGCGTCACATTTGTGTAATTTTTTTATGCAGAAGCAGCGCAAGCTTACAAAATACAATTAGATTTTGTAAGTTTACACTAGTTTTGCATCAAATAATTACGCAAATGTGGTGCTAAAAAAGTATGAATATGGGCCTTATTGTCTCAATTTTTTGGTCCTCGATATTTTTGACTCTGTATTATGTCAACACTATATTTTTGTTACCTATATTCTGTCAGTGATCCACAAGCAGAGGTCATGGATCACAGTGTCACACAGAACAATACGATCCCATAATGATAAGTAATACTCGAATGTCCATGAAACATATTTAACAAACCCAGTATCCTTTAACAACAGGACTTTAAAATTCCACAGAGAGTACACCTAATATCATTGTGGAGTTAGAAAATTGGGAATCACCTACTGAAGTGAGTGTTGGCAAGGATGAGAGCACATCCTAAAATGACACCCGCCAAGCTGGCGTAAAAGGCTGAAAGGTGCAGTCACATTCTGCTACATCCTGTAGATTTTCAGTTGCAGGTTATAACTGCAAATTTACCAGAGGATGCAGCTTTGGGAAATGAACAGTTGCAAAGATTTAATTTTATTTAGTTCATTTATATAGCAGAGTAGCATATCAATCAGAAATCTTTTTTATATAATAATGTTGATACAGAGATTCCTGAGAGCAATGGGATTAGCATGGTTATATTTACAGCATACATCAGCAGTATTTCCTCTTGTTTGTTTTAATACTCAACAGATTTTTTTTCAATATAAGTTTGAACTCTTTGAGGGAGCAGGTTGCATAAATGTCTGGAGCTATGGAATTCCATTGTAGATGGTTGAGATGAATGAATGATCAGAATTTGGAGAAAACGTAAGGTTGTTTCGGTTTAACTAGAAGATTGTGTTTGTTAGTTCTTAGGTTCTGAGTTGATGGGTATCAAGAAGAAATGCAAGAGGAGTTGTTAAGGGCCAGATCAGTTGTAGATTTTTATACAAGTGCCAATGAGCTATCCAGCTTGGTGGTGGTATGCTGAACTGGCAGTATGTCTTATTTAGATGTACAGCATTCAAACGGAAAATTAAGGATCTTTTCTAGCAGGCAAAAGTTTAGTGGGGAAGGCCTGCCAGAAGACTGTTACAGTAGTCCATTCTACTGAATACTAATGAATGGAAACATGTTTGCCTACATTAAATGGTGTGTTAAAATATTTTGCTTTTGTTGAGCAGTAGTAGTCAGCTTGCCATATGAGTTCAGAGAGCAGACATATCCATAAGGTTATAGCAGTATCATCAACTCAGATCTTAGATAGCAATACGGATGATCTAGTTATGTAACAGCTTTATCACTATAGGGGCTGAAATGTCTTCATAGGAATGTTGACGAAACAGATGTAGCAGCAAGTGTCCTTTAGCACCAAAGAAATGCTATCAACAACAAGTGGCTTAGAAGTTCCTGAAAAAGCATATCTTTTGTTCTGTAATGTAAAATTGGGCCTCATGTACGAAGCTAAAAAATTGTAAGCCGGAAATAGCAACTCAATGCGATTCGCTATTTCCGACTCGCAAAATGGGATGTAACAAAAAATCGCAAATCCATTTTGAGATTCGGTGCTGAGTCGCATCACAATTTGCGAAATCACAGATTGTGATTTCCTAAATTGCACATGGGTGTGCCGCAATTAGTGAACGGGTGCAAAAGAAAAGAGAAAACACACTTCCTGGTGCTAGATGATGACCTCAGAACCAGGAAGTACCCCCATGGAAGTGGGAGGAGTCTAGCCAGCACATACAGCAGAAGCACAGCCAGCTGAGATGGGCAACTGCAGCCATGGCAAGTCAAACTAAGGAGGCAACCACTGCAGGGAGGAAGAGAAAGCTCAAATTCTCTGATAAAGAGTTGGAGGTCCTGACTGAGGAGTGCTGCCTACACCATGATGTCCTGTTTGGCAAGGTAGCAATGAGTGTCCCTGATACACAAAAAAAGAAAATTAGGCTGGACATACAGAGCAAGATTAATGCCATAGGAGTCAGCCATCGCACCATCGAGGAGGTGCGCAAAAGATGGTATGACCTCAGGTCCAGAACCAAGGAAAGGGTGGCAGAGCGGTTGAAGGAGGCGCACGGAACAGGTGGAGGACCATCCACAGTACGGCCACCCACAGCAATAGAGAGCATGGTAGAGACCACTCTGGAGCCAGAGGATGTGGTAGGAATTGGGGCCCTGGACAGTTCAGCACCTGGAACCGCCAAAAGTAAGTAGCAAATCTCACTTATTTACACTATTAAGGAACCATGCACACAACCACAGTCCGCAAAAGCATGCATCATCCAAATTTGTTCCATGCCTATATGCCAACCTCAAGGACAGTGCATTATGGGTAATGTAGTACAGTAGTCCAACTGTTTAGGAATATTTATTTTTGATATGCCTCACATCTGAGAGGCACTGACAGAGTATCCCCTGTGTCCCACAGGTCTCCCTCAAGTATTCACTGATGATCCTAGTGTGGAGGGAGATGACGATGCCATATGACAGCACACGAGGCAGTCAGCATTTCTGCAGGGGAGTGCAGTGCCACACCGATTGTCCACCATGCACGTGAGACCGCAGAAAAGACAGATGTGGACAATGAGGCAGAAAACCTGACACCGGGGCCACAGATGGGTGGGAGTCGGCCACTGCGAACAGCTGCGGCTGGGCGTAGAAGGTGTCGTCAAACACATGATGCAGGTGAGGAGGATGTCACAACAGAAACATTCTTTGGACTGAAGGCATCCCTACTGAGCAGTCACCGCCTGCAAAACAAACAAATGCGGAAGATTAACCGGAACCTGCACAGAATGCAACAGACCCTCACATAGGGATTTGGAAATGTTGAGAACCAATTATCCACCATGAACACCAACCAGGCACAGGCCATGGTGGACGTAGCCGTAGGAGGGTGTGATGTTGTCTCCCTGAGTTTAGACTGAGGCACATGATATAAATGTGTCAGACTTTGTTACACTTTACTTCTTTACTGCTAGGTAAACACCAGCATTTCCATTATACACTCCTTACATTAAGGGAAAGTTTTGTTTTGCACAACCTGGCTATGTGTGTCTTACATTTGTGAATGCTGTAACAGTTGCCACGTACCTGCCAAAGTAGTGAGTTGCTATGTGGTCCCGTCTCCATCTGCCCTCCATTGGGATGCTACCATCCCCAGGCTGTCATTGTGGTGGCTCCTGCTCCTCATCCTCCGCATCTGTGTCATCCAGGGTGAGATGTAGCCCACGTCTGGTTGCTATGTTGTGTAGGATGGCACATGTCGCCACAATCTTGCATGCAGTCTCTGGGGCATACTGGAGTGCACCTCCACTTTTGTGCAGGCATCTAAAACGTGACTTTAACATGCCAAAGGTCCTCTCAATGATGGTTCTGGTTCGCCGATGTCCAATGTTGTAGCGCCTCTCAGTCTGATTGGCAGGTGTTGGATATGGGGTGAGTATCCATGGCCTCAGAGCATATGCACTGTCACCTGTGGAACAAAACAGCAGATATGAACATGGCTGCACATGGTTATACATTGAAATGTATTTCTGACATTGGTGTGTACTACACAGTACCTAATAAATATCCTTCACCAAACTCCCCATGTTCTAGGGGTTGGTGTAACCCACTGTGCCTGAATATGTACGCTCCCTGGAAATTTGCCACTGTATCAGTTATGACATTATGGGCATCACGTACCACCTGGATGTTGAGTAAGTGAGTACATTTCCTATTGCGGAACACATATTCCAGATTTGCAGGTAGACATATGGGTACATGTGTCCCGTCCACACACCCTATTCCATGGGGAAAGTTTGCAATTCTATAGAAGTCCAATTTGGTGTTGTGTATTTCCTCCTCATTCCTGGGCAGGTATGTGTATCTGGACATGTTTGTGAGTGTATGTGTATCTGGACATGTGTGTGTGAGTATGGCATCTAAGAACCGTCTAAAAAATCGAGGCAGGGCACTTTGGGACACCCCACTAGCAACTGCAATCACCCCCTGGTAGCTACACGAGGCCAAGAGGTGCAGTGAGCACAGCACTTGCACATGTGTGGGGATGGAGCACCTGCGCAAGGTTTGGCGTTCTAGCTGAGGTTTCAGCAGATCAATAATCTTTAAGATAACAATGCTACTCAGTCTGTATTTGTCATATATTTCTTCCTTGGGTTGTTGAAAAATGGTCTGCCTGGTCCTGTATATCTTCTCCTGTCTCCGCCTCCTCCTCCTCCTCCTCTGCTGGGCAGCTTGGACTCGCATCCTCCATGCAATCACGTAGCGAGCAGCCATTTTGAAAAACCCTGATGCCTTCTGGGTCTGTTTTTATACTTTGGTTCTGGTTACCACCTGTCTGGAATCAGTGCTAATCTGGGTGTGCAAAAAGGTCTATTTGCGAATATTCGCAATTTGCGACTGCCTTGTACATTTGGTTTGCGACTCGCAAATTGCGATTTCTTAATTGTGAGTCGCAAACTCGAGTCACAAAATTTTGCGATTTGGTCATTGGTTGCATCACTATTTGGGACTCCGAAATGGCATTGGAACATACCATTTCACGTTTTGCACGGTCGCAAATAGCGCTGTGACTGATTTGCGAGTCGCAAAACGTATGTACATGTAGCCCTTTGTTCTTTTGCGTAAATAAAACAAGGCCACAGCTATAATCTTGCTGTGATGTTGCCACTATTACATACTATGAATATTATTTGTTTGGGCTAATGTTCATTGAACATAAGTAGATCTTGTTAGAAAAAGGTTGGAGACTACTAATGTATACAAAGAGTGATCGTACATGGCACATTAAGGTTTAGTAGTTACTATTTAGAATAACGTGAGAAATGGCTGGAGAGGAGTGGAATACAGAGAGAAGATTACTAACTGTGCACATGATACTTGCTCAGCTGCTGCACTGTCATTCAGTCCACTTTGTGCTGAGAACGGGTGTGCACCAGATAACCATGCACTAACTCTCAGATTTGGTACATAGACTACAGAGAGCCCATCAGGTAGAAGCAGAGTGACAGCTCAAACCTCAGCCTTTGGGGAAGAACCAGAAGGCCCACAGGAGAATAGATGTAATTGCAGAGGGTTCTTCAAAGCTTCCTCAGAGGCTGGGTTGCAGGATGTCTCAGTTGCTGTGCTGAGAACGCATCGCATGCCACACCGTGTCTCTGAAGGTGTGCACCAGTATGCCTTTGGAGAATGCCAAGAACCCCCCCAACCCCTTCACAGAAGATGTAGCCAGTGATTACACATCCTGTATTGGAGGTTACCAGGGGGCTCTCCATCTCTCCTAAAGAGCATTTTTTGGGTTGTGTTCATACTGTGTGCCATCAGTATGGTTGCACACAGTTAGCATGTCCGGAGGATCCCTTTGGTTATATCCCTCCATCTCTATTCTTCCTGAAAAAAATGATTTTCTTATGTACATATGACCATATCTCTATGCAAATGAGGTAACCCCCTGAACCTAGAGTGACTGGGAATAAAGAAATCATGTATAAATATATTTTACAAAAGGAAGACAAACAAGCTTTGGTGGACTCTTCTCTACAACTGATGTTCCGTGGACGCAGTAACAGAGAATGCAAATGCATGTTGTGCTCCTGGAGCACTTCAGATATATGGTCCAAAATGTTTACAATTGCTTCTGCCAATTCATGACAAAGGGAGCCAGCTCTACATGACAAAATTGTTGCTAAAGGTGACAATATATTGCTTAGGGTAGGATGAGGACTTTATCTATGGACTATAGGAGAAACATGGAAGACAGGTAGATTAATTCTGTTTAGAATTATAAACAATATTCACACTTAAGTATCCTTTTATGACCCTAAAAAGGATGACACAGAACCCTTATCTTTTTTCAAACAAAATATGTCAGACTTTCCAGCATCATGAATTATCATCAGGATCTTTAGCATCTTAATGTATGATGTACTGGATAGGACATCATTCTGGCCTTCAGATAATACATCTAAGACTTGGATGATATTACTAAATTTGATATAGAATTTTGGAACATGTGACTTATAGAGAGAGATATTTATAAACTTAATGCCAAGAAATATGGTCAGATCTCTTGATTAGGTTGTTTTAGTGGATCAAGCAATGAAATACCTTGTTAAGTAGGTTGAACATCTCCTAGCTCACATGTCCGACCATCCTGGTGTTAGAATCATTATTGCTACGCTTCTGGACGATTCAGACAGCAGTCTGGTAACCCTAAATGTGAAACTGCTGATAGATCCCCTGATTGTTGTCAACATTGTCCAATGGTGGAGAGCCCTCAGTGATAGTGGCACTATCTGACACATATTTTGACAGTGAGACCAATCTCCTCTCCCAGAGGCTGGTTGAAGACTAGGGAACAGACAGGCTCCTCTCTGGCATCAGATAAGGACTCCCCGTGGTGCATAGTTCAGCCTGTGCAGCTCTGGCTTGGGTCCCCTACTTTATGGGCACAATGGCATACAGACCGCAACAAAGGCCAGAGGAACACCAATGAGGCACCACAGGCAGCAGAGAGAATTTAGCAGGAACCACCCCATAGGTCAACTGATGTGTGGGGTGTGACCTCCGGTGTCAGCCCCACTGAGTGAGGTGAGTGACCCAGTCTGAGTGAGAAGGAGGAGGAGGGGTTCCAATTGGCCTGGGAAAGGGAGACCTATGTCTCCGTATATCAGGGTGTCAGGCGGAGAGCATGAGAGGGCTAGTGGCACCCCACCGTGTGGAGGCGAGAAAGAAAACAGAGTTGCCTGGCTGCTGCAGACCTGGCAGGTGACTGATATCCTGGCATGACTGGGGACATAGTTGTCACAGGCTCTCATTCCTAACATCGACACAACATTAGACCGGCTGAATGTGGGGACTTTGCACCTGTGGCTCCTCTCTCTTGTGAGACAATTTAGCACCGGTGCACACTGATGGGATTGTGATCATCCGTGGCAGAGGTTCGAGGGTCTGGCTAAACCCAAGTTGAGTTGACGTTCGTCTGACAGGGACCAAAGCCCAGTCAAATTGTCAGACTGACCTTGCCTACCGCACTCCCATCGGACTCTCCTGATGACCATGGTGCAGCAAAAGGACAGCATTACCCACCAGCAAAGAGGCTTGAAAAATATGCCTTTGCAAAGACCTGAATTACCCCAGTCCTCTGCCAGCCCTAGGCCCCACGGAGGAGGGGGACCAGGAACATTCCCTCAAAGACTTAATGCAAACAACACAAGGCACCAGATCAGCTTTGGAAAGCAAGATTGATACAATGGCCCTAGATATTGCCATGATACATGCTGACAAGAAGATCTCATCCAGTATTTATCTCACAGTACAAACTCTACAAGAACACACAGATTCCTTGAAAGCCCTACACAAAGAGGGCCAGCACCTCCAAGTGACTACTTAGCACCTGCATCCTAGGGTGGAGGATGTGAAGGGTGGACCCCACCATAACAGCATCCAACTGGTGGGCTTTCCAGAATGCTGTGATTCCAGAATGTTCCTTCAGGACTTTATCAGGAACACAATGTGATTGACTGATCTTTCCGTCCACTTGATAGTCAAGAGGGCACATAGGGTTCTCAGAACACCTCCTAATCCGGGAGTTAGACCTAGACCCCTTATAGCTAAGATCCTGAACTCCTGAAAATGCGATGAGATCCTCAGGGCAGTACTAAAACACGACCCCACTTGTACAAAAACTAGACGGTGATGGTGTTCCCAGATTATACACAAGAGGTAGAGGTGTGACGAATATCCTTTGAAAGAGCAAAACTAGAGCTATGCAAAAGGGACATACAGTACTTGATGCTTTTCCCGGCAAGGATACAGATTGTTTCAGAGGGGCAGTAGTGGTTCTCCACAACACTGTAGTTGGTGTGGGAATGGCTTCAGAGCAGTAGATCAGTGAAGCACAGGAACCATAGAGAGAATCCTCAAAGGATTTAGTCATCAAGATCCTGACTAACACCCAGAAAATGTGCTGGAGATGGTGCTGTGACTATTGGATGAGAGCTGAATGTCTTCTACCTAGACTGCTATAGGATAATCTTGACCCAGTTGTCCAGAGGATGCAGGGTCAAAGGACATATTGCTCTCTGATGTATTGTCACTGCCCGCTCTGTACCACAGAGTGGACTTCATACAGTATTTGTCTGATGACATACCCAAAGTTTAAGGCTTGATGAGGTTCTTGGGGGATTGACAGATGCCTGTAGCATTGAGGTGGTAGCCAGTTTTAAAGTCATAGCATGAGGCAGTAGGTTGGCAGGGAATGAGTTGAGGGGATGGAGTGCTTTGGCAACACTGGAAATGTAAAGAGGTGCTAAAGGGAAACCATGAGGCCATGCTCGGTTGGAGTTTATGTGATGACATAGGCTTAAACTCAAAATAACACACAAGGAATACTAACGGCCTCGTGCTCAATTGAAGAGAGGAATTGTAAACAAATTCCTCAGAAGACCCAACTCTGATCCTTCAGGAAGCCCACTTGGCGGGCACTGAGTTTGGCTTTTTTGGCAGAGGTTGATAGATGGTTTTGATCCTTTCAGGATTCATACTGGGATCACGGAGGACCAGAATTCTGGGTTGGAGATCCCTCCCTTTAGTGGTGACCCGAGAATGGGTGGACCCAGCAATCAGCAGGGTACTTGAAAAGCTGGGTCACTGGATAATCCAGATCACTGATGCCATTTTGGCTATAGTGGGAGACCGCAAGCTCATAATACATGCCCACATGAAGAGGCTTACGGCTGCAAAGTTACTGGGGAAGAACGATATCCGATTGTACAGCTTCATGAAGGCTCTGGGCCTGCCCAACATTTGGAGGGAATAGCACCCAACAACATGCCAGAACTCTTATGCCACCAAGGTGCTATAATCACTTTCTAGATTAGATTACTGCATAACATCTAGATCACATGCGCTGAGATTTGGTGGTACACCATATTTGCCTCACAGCATCTCCAACCATTCTCTGCATAGTACTGTCCTTTACATGCAGACATGGAGATGTAGCTCTGAGTGGAGCCTTGATTCATGGTACCTTCAAGAGTGGAAAAAGCAGATAACCAAAGCCACTGAGCTTTATTTTATGTTCAGTGAGAACAGAGGAATCACTGTGGAAAGCTTACAAAATGGTCATCAGATGCCAATTAGTGGCCATTGACACAACAACAAAATGCATAAACTACTTGAATTAGAGGACAGTCTTTCCACTAAAAAAAACAGCGGGGGTGGACAAGAGGCACGAAATGTAGCACCTCAGGGATGATTATAGCAAAACCCTGGCATCTGAGGCACAGGTACTGTTTCTGGAAAACAACACCATCCCTATGAAGGTAGTAATAGAGCAGGCAAATTGCTTGCTAGGCTGGCTCAGAATGAAGAGAATCAGAAATGGAAAATGGTGCTTATGAATAAACATGGGGTCCAGGTAGACACAACTGGGGACAATACATAGTGCTTGGCGGCATACCTTGAACACCTCTATAGGTCTAGGGAGGATGGTCCCAGGGAAGACCTGGAGAGATTTGTCAGGGACACCCCTATGCCGTGACTTTCCTTAGAAAATGCTACGCACCTAGACAGGAATCTAGAGGTAGGGAAGATCATGGTTGCAACTCGACAAATGCAAGGTGGGAAAACACTGGGGATCAACAGCCTCCCCATGGAATTTTTGAAAACTTTCGCAGGATGAGTGGGGATTATACTCTTACCAATTATTGTTGAGGTGAAGAAGAAGGATTTGTTCTCCTTTGGTCTTAGAACGGCTAGTATCATTCCAATTTACAAGCAAACCTCTAGATGTCTGTTCTTCGTAATAGCTGAAACCTCAATACTGAGGTAAAAATATTGGCCAAGGTCCTGACCAATCGCCTCTATCAGGTGATAGACCATGTTAGAAATGGGGATTCTGTTTGGCAGAGGTATACACCCTGTCCAAGCAGGAACAACAATCGCAGTCAGGGTGAGTCAGATACACACACCGTAAAAAAAACTGTGCTCACCCTCTGGTAGTTTGGCGCAGAGCATTCAGGCTTAACTTAAAAGGCAATATGCAAATTTGTGCAAGACTTAGAACAGTAAAACAGTCCAATTACCACACAAGAAGACACCACACCTGGTTAGAGGAATGGAGCTTAATTTAATTTAAAAAAACAAGACCTAAACAACAAAAATCCAATAAGTAGAAATCAAGATGTGAATTTTTAAAGCATAAAGTGCAATATAGTGCCAATCGGGGCTATCTGGTCATGCTACACCAGGTGAAATCCTAAAGTACAGGCTGACTGCAATGGAGCGTGGGTAGTATACAGTCCCAGACAAGCCCTGCTGAAGTTTTACCTTCTCTGAATTGAGCTAAGAGTCCTATTTGAGGGGAACACGTTTGCCAGGAGAGAGGAGAGCATCACTGGTAGTGGTCTGTGGGTACGAAGAGTCGGCTGGGCATCGCGGACAGGAACTGCAATGCTTACTGTGTGAAGAGCCAAACTTGCAGTGATTTGTGCTGATTCTTTTTGCAAAAGCTTGATTTCAGATGCCACAAAACTGGTTCCAATTGCCCAGGACTGGATGGGGGCCTGTTAGAAATGGGGTCTTTGGTTGGCAGTCAGGTTACCCCCCGTCCAAGCAAGGACCCTCACTCTAGTCATGGTAAAAGAGAATCACCCTCAGCTAATCCCTGCTTACCCCCTTGGTAGCTTGGCACGTGCAGTAGACTTAACTGCAGAGTGCTAGGTGTAAAGTATTTGTACCAACACACACAGTAATTTAATGAAAACACTACAAAATGACACAACACAGGTTTAGAAAAATAGAAAATATTTAACTAAACAAAACAAGACCAAAACGATAAAAATCCACAATCCACAAGTCAAGTTATCACTAACAATGCAAAAAGATTTGTCATGTAATTTTAAACACAATGCTAACGCTGTTAGCATGAAAATGTACATTGGGTGCATCAAAAATAACCTTGCCCGTGTGACTGTGCGTCAAAAAGGGCTTGCGATGAGTCTAGTTTCACTCATGAGCAAGACCTTGTGTCATTTCTCCTTAAGTTTGGTCAGCGTGCATCGTTTCTTCTCTCTGCAGCAGAGCGATGCGTCGATCCGGTCAGCACTCTCGGGTCCGGGCAGGCCTTGCATAATTTTTACACTCCCAGCGGTGTTTGCATCAAAAAATTCAGCCTCACGATGGTCCGAAAACCACACAGCGTGGGTTGCGATTTCCCCAGCCTCCATCAAGGATGCTCCACTTCATTTCTCCAGCCACGGGTATCGATCTTCCGGTCGCGTTGCAGGCGAGCGACGATTTTCAGCTGCGAAGCCGGTGGTGCGTCCATTTTTCAGCCGCAGATCCGAGTCGCGTCGATCTTTTCCCCGCACGGCGGTCTGTGTGTGGATTTTTCACTCTCAGGCTGCCAGCTTCTCTTCTCAGGGCCCCAGGAACTGGATGGGCACCACTTGGCAGAGTAGGAGTCTCTCCAGAGACTCCAGGTGCTGGCAGAGAGAAGTCTTTGCTGTCCATGAGACTTCAAACAACAGGAGGCAAGCTCTGAATCAAGCCCTTGGAGATCTTCACAAGAAGAAAGGCAACACAAAGTCCAGTCTTTGTCCGCTAGCACAGGCAGAAGCAGCAACTGCAGGATAGCTCCACAAAGCACAGTCACAGGCAGGGCAGCTGTTCTTCCTCAGCCCTTCAGCTCTTCTTCAGGCAGAGGTTCCTCTTGGTTTACAGAAGTATTCTAAGGTCTGTGGTTTTGGGTACCCTTCTAATACCCATTTTGCCCTTTGAAGTAGGCCTACTTCAAAGGAAAGTCTCTTTTGCTTGTGAAATCCTGCCTTGCCCAGGCCAGGTCCCAGACACACACCAGGGGGTTGGAGACTGTGTTGTGTGAGGGCAGGCACAGCCCTTTCATGTGGAAGTGACCACTCCTCCCCTCCCTCCTAGCACAGATAGTTCATCAGGAAATGCCAACTACACCCCAGCTCCCTTTGTGTCACTGTCTAGTGAGAGGTGCAACCAGCCCAACTGTCAAACTGACCCAGACCGGGAATCCACAAACAGGCAGAGTCACAGAAATGGTTTAAGCAAGAAAATGCACACTTTCTAAAAGTGGCATTTTCAAACACACAATCTTAAAATCAACTTTACCAAAAGACGTATTTTTAAATTGTTAGCACAGAGACCCCAAACTCCACATATCTATCCGCTCCCAAAGGGAATCTACACTTTAATCCTATTTAAAGGTAGCCCCAATGTTAACCTATGAGAGGGACAGGCCTTGAAACAGTGAAAAATGAATTTAGCAGTATTTCACTGCCAGGACATATTGTCACAGTGTCATTTCCTCAGGATCTGCACGTTGCTGAACAAAAGGCCCACCTTCCGGCATCACCAACTCAGAAAGCTATTATAGCACATAGTTATGATGAAGCTAGTCGGGGGAAGCAAATTAGGGTAGGGAACAGCAGGGAGAGAGATCTGAAAAGAAAAGGTTAGAACAAATATGCACTTACTCATTCATAGAAATCTAACTCATCAATAGACTCTTGACTAAATGCGTCTCCGATATCAGAGGGAGACCCCTTTTGAAATGAAGGCAGAGCCCCTTCTTTGAATCATGGAACAAGAATAAACTACGACCTCAGAACCAAGAGATGGCAAGAGCTTTGGACTATGATCATACTCAGAATATCAATCCTGTAACATCTATGCCTTCATAACATAAACCTTTGATCATGACCTAGAAAATCTCAAAGAATTAAATATGCTTTTCACATATTATGCTTTCCAAAAAACAATGAAAACTATGATTTGCTTATCTCCAAAAATACTTTCACATTCACAACTATAAAGGCTGAAAAGTTTTTACTTATTGAACTTGAAGCGCTTTACTTACAATACCAGGAAGCGCTTTTACTTGTCTTGCCTGAAGCACTACGCTCGTTATGCTAAGGGGGCGCTTTATTCATGTGGCCTGAATCACTTTGATTGTTGTGCTAAGAGCCTTTTACTCCTGTGGATTGAAGCACTTTGATTGCCGTGCCAAGAGCGCTTTTCATCTGTGTACTGAAGCGCTTGAATTGCCGTACCAAGAGCGCTTTACACCTGTGAACTGAAGCGATTGAATTGCCGTGCCAAGAGCGCTTTATATCTATGGACTGAAGCTCTTGAATTGCTGTGCCTAGAGCGCTTTACATCTGTGAAATGAAACATTTGAATTGTCGTGCAAAGAGCGCTTTACACCTGTGCTCTGAAACGCCTTTGATCGTTGCGCCAAGGCCGCTGTACTCTGGAAACTGAAAATGCCTTGCTCGTTGTGCTAAGGGGCACTTTACTTCTGGAAGTAATGACTTCCTCTAAAGTTGGATTCATCAAGGCCTTACCGCTACGAGTACAACCTACTCATTTTTTAATTCACCATGGAAACAAGGATACTTCGATTGGATGTTACTCTGCCATGCAGGAACTCTGCTCTTCTTCAGAGAACCCCCCACGAGGTCTGACTGCATCAAAGTCTTCAAAATAGTGAGCAATGTGCTAGGGTGTGGCTGGGCTTTATAGGCCTGCCACACCCCAAGATGGCTGCTGCCTCTAAAAACATGGGAATTGTAGTCCCTTCATGGAATAGCACTGATAAGTGCATCTTGTCCACCAATGTCCTGAACCTGCAGCTCTATAAGCTTTGCCACAGGGCAGACGACACTGATGGCCATCTTTGGAACAAGAGGGGATGACAAGTGGTGCGCATAAAGCGCCGGAGAGCCCCGCAGCAGACTTTCGGACGGGACCTGGACCGCGCATGGCCTTATTCCTGACATTACACCCCTCTCCAAAGCGCGGTCCAGGGCCCGGTTTACCAGGATGGAAGAGGTGAAATTGTCACATCAAACGTGGTGCATGAACATGTCCTGCAGGTTCCCAAGAGTAATTTTCCGGTCCTTATCCTTTCCAGGACACCAAGTCCCAAAGGGAAGACCCCTATATTTAGAGTCTAAAATAAATCGCACCTCAAACTCCCAATGACCTTGGACTAATAGAGGAGCAGGTTGTGAGACGCTTGAGGGCGAAGCTGGTTTAAGAAGCAAAGTGTGAAATACCAGATGATTTTTCAAAGATGCTGGTAATTTTAGCTTATATGTTACTGGGTTTACTTGTCGTAGTACTCCATAGGGCCCTATGAATTTTGGATGAAACATATTTTAATTTTTTAATACAAAGTTTTTCGTGGATAACCAAACTCTATCTTTGTTTGTATACTGAGACGAGGCTGGTGTTTTTTGTCATATTGCATTTTATATTTTTTCTTTGCTTGATGAAGGTTTGTTTGCAATTGTGAATGTACCTTTTTCATGTGTGTTAGCATGTACATGACTGCTGGAGTGGTTTGAGTAGAGACAGGTAACATAACTGGCAAAATGTGCAGATGACGCCCATATAAACCATAGAAAGGAGTTGAATTTATTGAAGAGTGGTGAGAGTTATTATAAGCCAGTTCTGCAAGCCACAAAAGATGCAGCCAGGTTTTAGGAGACTTTGTTGCATAACATCGTAAATATTGTTTCAGAGTTTGGTTTAGTCTCTCTGTTTGACCATCTGTTTTTGGATGATAACTAGTAGATAAAGTTGAATCAATTCGTAAAGCCTTGCACCATTGTTGCCAAAAACATGCAGAAAATTGTGTACCTCTATCAGAGACGATTACTCTTGGAAGTCCGTGAAGACAAACTATATTTTCTAAGATGATAGTCGCTAATGTGTCGGAAGTTGGGAGCCCTTTACAGGCAATGAAGTGAGCATACTTGGTAAGGCTGTCTACTACCACTAGAAACGCTCACCTCTACACACCCCAGGAGGAACCAGGATGCCATGGAACAAGAGCTGCACATCCTGCCAGCCCTTATCTTCTTGCTCCTGTACCAGGAGCACGAACTCCAGCGGCGAAGACAACGGTGAGTACTGCACCTACGACGCAGGGGAGGGGGGAGGGAGAAAACAGGGACACACACACGCAACACACAACATCCCCACCCTCACCCACTACAACACACACTGATACAGCATGATACATTACAGTTACACCCCTCAAACCCCCCGGAAGAATGCAAGGACAAAAGGAAATTAGTGTAACCATAGTAATATATTAAAATACAGTACGCAAAAATATATATATACACTATAAACAAATATAGACACCAAGAATAGTAGTCCAGGTAATGCTCCTTTGAAGTCCGTGGAACACTGGGCCCACACGGGATGGGCGAGGCCCACACCCAATCTCCAAAATGACGGAGAGAACACTGCAGGGGCATCAGATAGCAATAAAACAGGCACCTCAGGGGGAAGGGAATAGGGGGGCACCTCAACCGGTTGAGTGCACGACGCCAAATCCACGAGGGGGCCACATGCCCACTGTTCAATCCTGGGGAGTGCAAAGCCACAGTCTCTCAAGTCTCTACAGTGGGTGGTTTGCCCACTGTTCCAACCTGGGGAGTGCAAAGCCACAGTCTCTCAAGTCTCTACAGTGGGTGGTTTGCCCACTGTTCCATCCTGGGGAGTGCAAAGCCACAGTCTCTCAAGTCTCTACAGTGGGTGGGTTGCCCACTGTTCCATCCTGGGAGGTACAAAGCCACAGTCTCTCAAGTCTCTACAATGGGTGGGTTGCCCACTGTTCCATCCTGGCAAGTGCAAAGCCACAGTCTCTCAAGTCTCACAAGTGGGTGGGTTGCCCACTGCTGCATCCTGGGGAGTGCAAAGCCACAGTCTCTCAAGTCTCTCCAGTGGGTGGTTTGCCCACTGTTCCATCCTGGGGAGTGGAAAGCCACTGTCTCTCAAGTGGATAACAGTCTCCACTGGTTCTGGAGGGGGCTTTGTGCCCAGTGTGCTCCATCCTGCTAAGGACTGAAGAAGTGGATGTTTGTCTCCACTGGTTCTGGAGGTGTCTTTGTGCCCAGAGTGCTTCATCCTGCCAAGGACAGAGGTAGTGGAGGTTTGTCTCCACTGGTTCTGGAGGGGGCTTTGTGCCCAGAGTGCTTCATCCTGCCAAAGACAGAGGTAGTGGATGTTTTTCTCCACTTGTTCTGGAGGGGGCTTTGTGCCCAGAGTGCTTCATCCTGCCAAGGACAGAGGTAGTGGATGTTTGTCTCCACTGGTTCTAGAGGGGGCTTTGTGCCCAGAGTGCTTCATCCTGCTCGTGACGGACTCAGTAGCGTCAGTGCCCTTGGCGCTCATGGGCCAGCGGTGCTTGTTGCAGCGGTGTCATTGGCAGCGGTGCTTCTGGCGGCGGTGCCCTGTTCAGCAGTGCTTGTGGCGGCGGTGCCCTGTTCAGCGGTCCTTGTGGCGGCGGTGCCCTGTTCAGAGGTGCTTGTGGCGGCGGTGCCCTGTTCAGCGGTGCTTATGGCGGAGGGGTCCTTTGCAGTGACAGCCGATCCTGTCCTGGGCAGCAGGGCTGGTGCTGGTGGTCCAGTCCTGGGCAGCAGGGCTGGTGCTGGCGGTGGCCTCCTGGGCAGCAGGGCTGGTGCTGGCGGGGCAGCGGTGATGATATCGGTGGCCTCCTGGGCAGCGGGGATGATGTCGGTGGCCTCCTGGGCAGCGGGGATGATGGCGGTCTTCTCCGCCGTGCTGCTCTTCCCAGACTTGCTGACTTTCTTGTGGGCCTTCCCCACCTTGGAAGGGGTCGCAGCTGACTCCACACTCCCACCTGTACCCCTGGTAGCGGCTTTGGTGGCTGGAATCTTCCCCCTCTCCCACCGGGCACTGGCCAACTTTTGATGCTTGACAGATGGGGGACTGTCCGTGCTGTGGCTCCGTGCCACACTGGCTGCCCTGGTGGCCGGTGGACTCCAGATTCCGGTGACTGCGGGCACCACTGGTCCCGGAGATGTTGTGGCTGAGGTGCTAGGTTGGGACCTGGAGAGTCGGGCCCTAGGAGACGGACGGGGTAGGGGAGGTGAGGGAGGTGAGGGAAAGAGGTCAAGGTTGGCCAGGAAAAGTTTCTTGGGAACACTGGGACGGGTAGCTGGAGGGGGTTTGGGAGTGGAGGAAGAGGTTGTGGTTGTAGGAGGTGTACGTTTGCTGACTTTGGGTGAAGGTGCATGCGCTGGAGGCTGTCGTGAGGTGGATGGCTGTTGGGTGGGTGTGTGCCTGCGTTTGTGTATCTTGGGAGGGGGCGTCACAGACACACTGGGAGAGGACACAGGGGACGTATGAATGGTAGTGGGGGTGGTGACTGCACGTGAGCGGGTGTGGTGGTGGGTGTGCTGGTGATGGAAGTAGTGGCTGTAGGTGTAGTGCATGCAGGGACAATGGCTGCCATCAGTGCTGAGGCCAGAGTCTGAAAAGCTCACTGAAGGGCCGCCTGACTAGAATGAATGCCCTCCAGGAATGCATTTGTTTGTTGCAACTGCCTTTCTACACCCTGGATGGCATTCAAAATGGTAGACTGCCCAACAGTATGGGACCTGAGGAGGTCAATGGCCTGAGGGCAGCAGGGGTGACTGGGGCAGGGCCTGAGGTGCCTGGGGCGAAGGTGATGCCCACCCTCCTGGGTGAGCGGGCACGGGGCAAAGGCTGAGGGGCTGCTGGGAGGGCGGTGCTGGTAGGGAGCTCCCATCAGAGAACGAGTCTGTGTCACTGGTGTCAGCTCCTGTCCCCGCCGTGGAGCTCCCCTCACCCTCCGTCCCACTGGTGCACTCCGAGTCCGTAGTCTCGCCCTCCAGGGCCATGTGGGATGTAGCTCCCTCCTGCTCCGGTGCCACTGCTCCTCCGCCTGATGATGCTAATGCACACAAGAACAGGGAGACCACAAAAAGCGGGGGGAACGACAGAAGAAAGACATGTTGAGTGCATGCATTACCGCTACAGTTGGCGGACACGACAGACACAGAAGCCCCCTGCACTACGCCGCGCACTTGGGGTCCACTGTTCAATCTGCACACATGGATGACACAGGAGCCTGACTAGGTGAAATTGGCACTGTACACAGGCGGGGTGGGGTGGGTGCCATAGGGTCTGCCAGAACAAGGGGACCTAACTAGCACACTCGCCCTGGCCTAGGGAAACCCACAGCCCACCTCCCCCACCCAGACACCTCCACTGCACGCAAAATCAGCAGAATGAGAGTGTACTCAGCCCCTTGTGGCTGCTGTGATGCCCTCACGCGCCCATCCAACTCCGGGTACACCACCGCCAGGATCCTGAACATCAGGGGGGTCATGGTGCGACGGGCACCCCTCCCACATTGGGAGGCCATCCCCAGCTGGGCCTCCGCCGTCTTCTTGCTCCAGCGGCGAATGTCCTCCCATCTCTTACGGCAGTGGGTGCCCTGTCTGTGGTGGACACCCAGGGTCCGGACTTCCTTGGCGATAGCACGCCAAATATCCTTTTTCTGGTGGGCGCTGACCTGCAGGAATTGTACAGGGGGAAAAGAAAAGTTATTACCAACTGCACTGTCACAGTCATTGGCCCCCATCCCTACCCTTGCCATGTGGCACATGCACTCACCGTTGTTTCATGCACGCCTAAATCTCCCCCCCATCTTTCTTCCACCCCACCTCACACAGGCATAGCCCATACAGCATGCTCCCAGTGTACTTACCTGTTTGTCTGGAGGACCGTAGAGTAGCGTGTACTGGGGGAGGACCCCATCCACGAGTTTCTCCAACTCCTCCGATATGAAGGCAGGGGCCCTTTCCCCAGACGCACAAGCCATTGTCACAGCAGCACTTGCAGTGTAGGTCCTCTCCTGTCGAAGATCAGGTATCGAGTGATTGAACAGATAGAAAATAGCAGTCCCGTCCGCGGCGGTGCGTACCGTCACTGCCGGTGTACATCGTCAATGGTTCCTGGGACCCACAGGGTCCAATGTTAACCAATGCAGAATTGCGCCGCGGTCTTCGACCTCCTACCGCGATGGTGTACAAAGCCAGCACAGTTACTTCACGTCCCACTTTAGAGGTCAGGCAGCCACCATTTCAGGGGCCCACATGGCCTAATTTTTAACTGTGTCACACATACCTAGGCCTTGCCTCAACACTCATACAGGACAAATTTCGGATTATGATTTGTGTTCTGTGTAAGCTGTGGGTACGTACCTCTGAGTTGGTTGACTCTGTGCTCGCTGTTGTCCTTCATAGGCACTGTCCGCTGGGACATGTGAGGAGATGGCAGCATCCTCTGGTGTACAGACCGCTGGTGGACCTGTCGACAATGGAGGAAAGACATGTGATCATCACCTATAGGCTTGATTGTGCCACAATCCTGAAACTGTGTGCCCAGCTGGAGCCAGAAATTATGTCAGCTCTCCGCCATCCCACAGGAATCCCCCCTCTAGAGCAGGTGCTGTCAGTACTCCATTTCCTTGCAAGTGGGTCATTTCAAACAACAGTGGCCATAGCATCAGGGATGTCCCAGCCGATGTTTTCCAACGTGTTGTCCAGGGTGTTGTCTGCCCTGCTGAAACACATGCAGGGATACATCATTTTCCCTCAGGTGGAGGATTTGCCTACAGTGAAAGGTGACTTCAATGCCCTGGGACATATCCCCAACATCATAGGTGCCATTGATGGGACACATGTGGCTTTGGTACCCCCCCGCAGGAGTGAACAGGTGTACAGAAACCGGAAGAGTTATCATTCCATGAATGTGCAGATGTTGTGTTTGGCAGACCAGTACATCTCCCATGTGAATGCCAAATTCCCTGGCTCAGTGCATGACGCTTACATCCTGCGGAATAGCAGCATCCCTTATGTGATGGGGCAACTCCAGAGGCACCGTGTGTGGCTATTAGGTGAGCACTTGGAAGCAAGTCAGTGGGAATGGTTGTCTGGGTCTGGGGATATCCCTACAGGTTAGTGTGTGTCTAACAGTTGTCCCTCGCCATTTGCGGGTGACTCTGGTTACCCCAACCTGTCATGGCTACTGACCCCAGTGAGGAATCCCAGGACAAGGGCAGAGGAACGCTACAATGAGGCCCATGGGCGAACTCGGCGGATTATAGAGCGGACCTTCGGCCTCCTGAAGGCCAGGTTCGTGTGCCTCCATATGACAGGTGGATCCCTATTCTACTCACCAAAGAAGGTGTGCCAGATCATCGTGGCCTGCTGTATGCTTCACAACTTAGCTTTGCGACGACAGGTGCCTTTTCTGCAGGAGGATGGTCCAGATGGCAGTGTTGTGGCAGCTGTGGAGCCTGTGGACAGTGAAGACGAGGAAGCAGAAAAAGAGGACATCGACAACAGGAACTCGGTTATCCTGCAATACTTCCATTGAGACACAGGTAAGAATACAAACCTGCCTACTACATGTACTTTAACACTACTACCTCACTGAGTTTTCACTTTCCCTTACGATTTCACAGATGTGGGTCCCACTGTGTGACATCTGCTTTGTTTCCTCATGGACTAGAGCTGTGTTACATAGGTATGTTGGCATTACAATTGAAATAGCATTTTGTCACTGTAATTGCTAATACACTATTTCGAAATCACAGACAGACTCCAGATTGTTTTGTGCTTTAAGGGTGTTTATTTCAGTGCTCAATATTGGAGGGGGTTGTAAAATGGTGAGGGGTGATGGTGGAGGAATGTCCATGGCAGAGTCCAGTCTAATAGTCTCACAGGTGCATTGCCCAAATGGGCATAGGAAGTGGAGCTGGGGCAGTTTGAGGATGGACAGGGTGACAAGGTGGGACAGAAGGATGACATTCAGGGTGGTCTCATTTCTTGGCGGGGGTCTTGGCATCGTTCTCTGTCTTTGTCCTTGTTGGAAAATGGGTTATTGGTAGGGCAGGTAGGTACCTACACCTAGCAACAAGCCACAAACCTCCACATAAGTACAGTTAGGTCTCAGTAAATTAATCCCAGCTCTACCCTTGGTAGCTTGGCATCGAGCGTCAAGGCTTAACTTAGGAGACAAAGTGTAAAGCATTCAAATATCACAAAACAGTAATTAAATAAAACACAGGAAACAGTTTAAAAATCCAAAACCAATTTATAAAAATAGCTTATATTTTTATCTTTAAAATGACACAAAAACGATTAAAATCGGTTCAGGGGAACCGGAGATATGAATTTTTAAAGTATTATTATTTTCTAGCGCTTAGAAACAAAAAGCGCCAATCGGGTCATCTGGTTGCACCAGGACCGGGGCAAAGTCAAACTTTCAGGCCGACCGCGATGGAGCCCTGCTCGGCTACAAGTCGCGGGAGGCCTCGGTTAAAAAGTTACCTTCTGACTTAGTCTTTATTTTGAAGTTTTTCTTCACCGGGACGAACCTGCCAATTGGATCCGACCTCCTGGAGCCCTTGTCCGGATACGCGAAGTCGGTTTCCTCGGTGGTGATTTTTACCTTCGGACTTAGTCGTTTTTTCGAGATGAAAATCCTTCGACCGGGGTAAACCTGGATCTTGATCCGACGTCCGTGGAGCCCTTCTCGGATACGATGGCTGGAAGGTCCCGGTCAACTTTTTACGTTCGGACTTAGTCTCTTTTTTGGATGTTTTTCTTTACCGGGACGAACCACGAAGTCAGGCCGGGTCGCGGTTGAGGCAAGCCGGCTAGAATTTCCGCGTCGGGTCGGTCACTTTATGGAGTTTTTTTTCAAAAATTCTCCAATCTTTTCCAAACTTCTGGGGCTTCACCCAGATGTTCTTTTAAGGTTCTTTTGGGGTCCACAGCTCACCCCAAGGGTCCAGAAGTTCTGTGATGGTCCTTGGGAAGTGCGGACTTCAACTCCCAGAGTGCACCTGGCGCAAACTCCTTTTTGGCCACTGGGCAGTGGTCAGCTGGTCACTTTTTCAGGAGTTGGTGCAGGGGACTCTGGTTAGCAATTTTTCACCTGTAGCAAACAGGGAGTCCCTCCTTGAACCAGTTGAAGCCAGGCAAAGTCCTTCTTGTGGTGAAGCCCAAGTGTGCAGCTGGTGCAGTCTTTCTGAGTGCAGGGTCCAGGTGCAGGCCAGGGGTCCAGCAGGGCAGTACTTCTTCTTCTTGTAGTTCTTTCTTCTTGAAATTTGGTGGGGATCTGAGGCGTGGGTGCAGGTCTGCCAGTTGTATCCTTGCTCCTGGGTGAAAAGCAGGGGGGCCCTGGTCCTCCAATCAGGGACAGGGTCGTCCCCCTGTGATGACCACTTCCTGGGAAGTGTGGCAAAAATCCATCCCAGAAGGCAATAGTCTCTAAAAATCCAAAATGGATGAATCTGATTTTTGGAGGAGAGATCTGGCTGAGCCCACCCACTGGTGTGGCTAAAAATCATAAACACACCCCTCTCCTGCCCTCTCCTAATCTAATCAAGGGGGCACCTAGCTGTCTGGGGTTGCAGGATGTGGGGGTGTTGCTGGGTGCTCCAGATGTCCTTCTCTGCCTTTGAAGACCAGTTTGGCAGCCCTCCCCCTTCCTGCTTCCCCATCTGCTGAGGGGAGATTCTCTCCCCCAAGCACATTCCTTTGTGTAAAGTCAGGCCACTTCACACCTCATTAAAGTAGCCTGGCAGAAGCTGCTGCAGGCTGGCCAATCAGAGCACAGCAGCAAAAACAATGCAGAGCTGAAATTGGCAACTTTTTAGGTAAAGTCTAAACTTTTTACCTGCACTAGTTATATTAAATCCAACAACTGGAAGTTGTGGGATTTATTATAACAATCAATTTGATACCAAATTCTTGGTATGTAACATTTAAGGAGACTTTAAAATTTAAAATAAAGTCTGCCCATTCTAGCCTATGAAGGCCATTTACTTCAATGAGGGAAAAACGAATTTGGCTGTTTTTACCTCACCAGGGCTTATAAATCTATTTTTATAAAGTCCCTGCTTATAGTTACATGGCACCCAGCCCTAGGGGCACATAGGGCACACCTTAGGGGTGACTTATATGTAAAAATAAGGTAGTTTAAGACTTTGGAAGTACCTTTAATTCCAAAGTCGAATTTGCATATAACTTTAATTTAAAAGCAGCCAGCAAGGCAGGCTTGCTTTTAAAATGACACTGGGCACCTCAGCAATGCACCTAGGTGTGCACCACCTATGCTGTGGTCCCTAAACCTACATGCCCTACCATATACTAGGGACTTATAGGTAGGTTAACTTAGCCAATTATAATTAGCCTAATTTGCATATCCATTTTACACAGAGCACAGGCCCTGGGACTGGTTAGCAGTACCCAGGGCACCATCAGAGTCAGGAAAACACCAGCATAAAGTGGAAAATGGGGGCAAAAAGTTAGGGGGCCTCTGCAATCAGCCCCAGTTTCTCACAGTCCTGGATCTCAGGGACCGTTTGCAGAGTGGTACTCCCTCTGCAGGGGGTGGGGTGCTGGTGTGGTGGTCCTGTGGCGGTGCCTCCTGTCCACTAGCGCCGGCGGAGGTGGTGGGCAGTTAATCGTCCAGGCTAGTGTCAGGGGCCCCTTGTTGTGCCACAGTGTCCCTCCTGGTGTTGAGGACTTCCTTCAGCACCCCTACGATGGTGCCCAGGCTGGAATTGATGTATCTGAGTTCCTCCCTGAAGCCCAAATACTGTTCCTCCTGCAGGCGCTGGGTCTCCTGAAACTTGGCCAGTACCGTTGCCATCGTCTCCTGGGAATGGTGGTAGCCTACCATGATGTTGGAGAGGGCCTCGTGGAGAGTGGGTTCCCTTGGCCTGTCCTCCCCCTGTCGCACAGCAGCCCTCCCAGTTCCCCTGTGTTCCTGGGCCTCCATCCCCTGGACCGTGTGCCCACTGCCACTGCCCCCAGGTCCCTGTTGTTGTTGGGGTGGTGGGTTAGCCTGCGTTCCCTGTAGTGGTGGACACACTGCTGATTGACGTGTCCTGGGGACAGAGGTATGGGAGCGCTGGGTGGGTGCTCTGCTGGTGTTTCCAGAGGGGGGAAGCTATGTGGTGGCCTGTGACTGTGTCAGGGGAACCGACTGTCCAGAGGTCCCCGATGGGCCGGGCTGGTCATCTAGATCCAGTTGGACAGAGGTGCTGTCATCACCGTGGGCCTCTTCTGTTGGTGGTGTGGACATGTGTGGACCCTCATGTTCGGTGACGTTGGGTAGGGGTGCTGCAGGGGTATAAAAGGATGTTTATTACATCTGTGTGTGCCATGGTGTGCAATGGGTGGGTGACCCTGTACCCCAGTGCTTGCATTCCTGTGTGGGTCCTTGTGTGATAGTGGTTTAGGGGGGTGTATGGGTATGTGCAGTGGCCATGCTTTGGTGATGGGTGTCCATGCTTTGTTGTTGCATACAGAGCTTGGTGTTAGGATGTGTGGCTTGTGATGTTGGGACATTTGTGAGGAGTTGGAGTGATGGGGGTGAGGGTGAGGGTGGGGTTGTGTGATAGCATGCAAGCAGGGTGGGGGATGTAATAGTTAAGATTTGACTTACCAGAGTCCATTCCTCCATCTACTCCTGCAAGGCCCTCAGGATGCAGAATCGCCAAGACTTGCTCCTCCCATGTTGTTAGTTGTGGGGAAGGAGGTGGGGGTCCGCCGCCAGTCCGCTTAACCGCAAGGTGGAGTCTTGAGACCACGGAACGCACCTTCCCCCGTAGGTCGTTCCACCTCTTCCTGATGTCATCCCTATTTCTTGGGTGCAGTCCCACAGCGTTAACCCTGTCCACTATTCTGCACCATAGCTCCATCTTCCTAGCTATGGAGGTGTGCTGCACCTGTGCTCCGAATAGCTGTGGCTCTTCCCGGACAATTTCCTCCACCATGACCCTGAGCTCCTCCTCAGAGAACCTGGGGTGTCTTTGCCGTGCCATGGGGTGGTGTGGGTGATGTGTGGGGTGGTGTGTGTAGTGATAAGTGGGGTGATATTTAGTGGTGTGTTGTGTGAGGTGCATGGAACTTATGTGGGTGATGGTATTGTGTGCCTGTGGATGCTTGGTTGTTGGTTGTAGTGTCTCTCTCTGGCCTTCTCTCTGTAATTTTGTTGTAGGGGTTTGTGGGTGATGTGGGTGTGTGTTTTATATTGTAATGGGTGTGTGGGAGTGGTGTGTGTATGTGTATCAGGTGTGTGTATTTGGAATTGTCCAATGTGGTAGTGTTTTTTTAAATGTGTGTGTATTTTGAGCGTGGTGGTGTGTACCGCCAATGGAATACCGCAGTTGAAAGACCGCCGCGAGGATTTGTGTGTCATGATAGTGTGGGCGTATTTCTGTTGGCGTGGCGGTGGAGGTTTTGTTTCCGCCAGTTTATCACTGACCTTTGGTGTGACAGACTTGTGTGGGTGTCTGAATTTTGGCGGATTCCGATCAGTGGTTCATAATGACCGTGGCGGCATTCCGCTGCCGCAGCGGTGTGTTGGCGGTCTTCTGCATGGCAGTAAATGGCTTTTGCCGCCAATGTTGTAATGACCACCATAATGCCTAAACTTACACCTAAGCTTGTAGTGGGTACCAAGGGGCACTTACACTCTGTGCCAGGTCCAGTTATCCCTTATTAGTGTAGAAGAGGTGTTTCTAGGAGCTTAGGCTTATAGAAGGTAGCTATAGCAGAGCAGCTTAGGCTGAACTAGGAGACATGCAAAGCTCCTACTATACCACTGATGTCATATGCACAATATCATAAGAAAACACAATACACAGATATACTAAAAATAAAGGTACTTTATTTTTATGACAATATGCCAAAAGTATCTCAGTGAGTACCCTCAGTATGAGGATGCCAAATATACACAAGATATATGTACACAATACCAAAAATATGCAGTAATAGCAAAAGGAAGTAATGCCAGCAGTGTATAGTTACAATAGAATGCAATAGGAGCACATAGGTATAGGGGCAACACAAACCATATACTCCAAAAGTGGAATGCGAATAACGTATGGACCCCAAACCTATGTGAGCTTATAGAGGGTCGCTGGGACTGTAAGAAAACAGTGAGGGTTAGAAAAACAGCCCACCCCAAGACCCTGAAAAGTAGATGTAAAGTGCACCTATATTCCCCAGAGAGCACAGAAGTCATGATAGGGGAATTCTGCAAGGAAGACCAACACCAGCAGTGCAACCAAAGTGGATTTCTGGACAAGAGTACCTGTGGAACAAGGGGACCAAGTCCAAGAGTCGCGACAAAGTCGAGAGTGGGCAGATGCCCACGAAATGCCAGCTGAGGGTGCAAAGGAGCTGCCACCGGATGGTAGAAGCTGTGGATTCTGCAAGAACAAAGAGAGCTAGAAACTTCCCCTTTGGAGGATGGATGTCCCACGTCGTGTAGAAGCTTTCAGAGGTGTTCCCACGCAGAAAGTCCGCAAAGAAGCCTTGCTAGCTGCAAGGGTCGCGGTTAGGGTTTTTGGATGCTGCTGTGGCCCAGGAGGGACCAAGATGTCGCCACTTGGATGAGGAGGCAGAGGGGGCGCCCAGCAAGTCAGGGAGCCATCACAGAAGCAGGCAGCACCCGCAGAAGTACCGGAACAGGCACCGGAAAAGGAGTGAACGGGAGCTCACTGAAGACACAAAAGGAAGTCTCACGACGCCGGAGGACAACTCAGGAGGTTGTGCACTGCAGGTTAGAGTGTCGGGACCCAGGCTTGGCTGTGCATGAAGGAAATACTGGAAGAGTGCACAGGAGCCAGAGCAACTGCAAATCACGCGGTACCAAGCAATGCAGTCTGGCGTGGGGAGGCAAGGACTTACCTCCACCAAACTTGGACTGAAGAGTCACTGGACTGTGGGAGTCACTTGGACAGAGTTGCTGAGTTCCAGGGACCACACTCGTCATGCTGAGAGGGGACCCAGAGGACCGGTGATGCAGTCTTTTGTTGCCTGCGGTTGCAGGGGGAAGATTCCGTCGACCCACGGGAGATTTCTTCAGGGCTCCTAGTGCAGAGAGGAGGCAGGCTACCCCCAGAGCATGCACCACCAGGAAAGGCGGCAGGATCAGCGATACATGGTTGCAGTAGTCGTCTTTGCTACTTTGTTGCGGTTTTGCAGGCGTCCTGAGCAGTCAGCAGTCGATCCTTTGGCATAAGGTGAAGAGAGAGATGCAGAGGAACTCTGATGAGCTCTTGCATTTGTTATCTAAAGAATTCCCCAAAGCAGAGACCCTAAATAGCCAGAAAAGGAGGTTTGGCTACTTAGGAAGGAGGATAGGCTAGCAACACAGGTAAGAGCCTATCAGGAGGAGTCTCTGATGTCACTTGCTGGCACTGGCCACTCAGAGCAGTCCAGTGTGCCAGCAGCACCTCTGTTTCCAAGATGGCAGAGGTCTGGAGCACACTGGAGGAGCTCTGGGCACCTTCCCCTGGGAGGTGCAGGTCAGGGGAGTGGTCACTCCCCTTTCCTTTGTCCAGTTTCGCGCCAGAGCAGGGCTGCGGGATCCCTGAACTGGTGTAGACTGGCTTATGCAGAGATGGGCACCATCTGTGCCCATCAAAGCATTTCCAGAGGCTGGGGGAGGTTACTCCTCCCCAGCCCTGACACCTTTTTCCAAAGGGAGAGGGTGTAACACCCTCTCTCTGAGGAAGTCCTTTGTTCTGCCTTCCTGGGCCAGGCCTGGCTGGACCCCAGGAGGGCAGAAACCTGTCTGAGGGGTTGGCAGCAGTAGCAGCTGCCGTGAAACCCAGGGAAAGGTAGTTTGGCAGTACCCGGGTCTGTGCTAGAGACTCGGGGGATCATGGAATTGTCCCCCCAATGCCAGAATGGCATTGGGGTGACAATTCCATGATCTTAGACATATTACATGGCCATGTTCGGAGTTACCATTGTGACGCTATACATAGGTAGTAACCTATGTATAGTGCACGCGTGTAATGGTGTCCCCGCACTCACAAAGTCCGGGGAATTTGCCCTGAAAAATGTGGGGGCACTTTGGCTAGTGCCAGGGTGCCCACACACTAAGTAACTTAGCACCCAACCTTCACCAGGTGAAGGTTAGACATACAGGTGACTTATAAGTTACTTAAGTGCAGTGGTAAATGGCTGTGAAATAACGTGGACGCTATTTCACTCAGGCTGCAGTGGCAGGCCTGTGTAAGAATTGTCAGAGCTCCCTATGGGTGGCAAAAGAAATGCTGTAGTCCATAGGGATCTTCTGGAACCCGAATACCCTGGGTACCTTAGTACCATATACTAGGGAATTATAAGGGTGTTCCAGTATGCCAATGTGAATTGGTGAAATTGGTCACTAGCCTGTTAGTGATAATTTAGAAAGCAGAGAGAGCATAACCACTGAGGTTCTGGTTAGCAGAGCCTCAGTGAGACAGTCAGTCATCACACAGGGAACACATACAGGGCACACTTATGAGCACTGGGGCCCTGGCTGGCAGGGTCCCAGTGACACATACACTAAAACAACATATATACAGTGAAATATGGGGGTAACATGCCAGGCAAGGTGGTACTTTCCTACACTAATGTTAGCCATGATCTGTAAAGAATCAGAAAGTGAAGAATAGCGATTTCACAACAACAACAACAAAGGAATGGTCAGTAATCCTCCCCTGCAGCAAAAAGTCAAAACAAGCAAATCTTCCTTCAGCAATTATTTACAGCTTCAATTTCACTCCCTGGATCCTTTGTCAATTCCGGTAGGCAGCTTGTCAAAATCGTTTTTCAAAAGTCAACTCAGGTTCTCAAAGTCTCACCTGGAAATTTCTCAGTCTCTTTTATCAAGTTTGATGGCAGCTCAAGTCTCTAAACCCTTTTTCAGATCCTATCGCCAAACTCAAGTGCCAAAGTATTGACCTGGGACTTCTCGATCAAAACAGATTGTCAGGAATTTCTGTTGCCATTCAGCTGTCGTTGCATGTGCCCATTCAGGACCTGCGTATCTTCTATTCGCCACTCTCTTCCTTTTCAATTTGCGATCACCTTGCAGCTCTCCCTCACTTAGGTCTTCTCTCCTTGTGTTGTCTACCTCTTCCTCTATTGCATCTTCGACAACCACTTTTCCCCTCTTCACTTGTAACTCTGGCCACTTCTCTCCTTTCTGTAATGCCTTAGTCTTTGATCTTTCCTGCGCCAACCCTTCTTCTTCTCTTTGCTCTGGGATATTTTCGCTCGATGGACTTGCAATCTGCTCAGGAGGAGTCTGGACCCTCTGACTCTCTTCCACCTCAACTCCTTCGCCGTCTGGGTCTGTCAAGTGCTCTGGCTCATTCTCATAATCGTCTACTTCTGGGAGAACCTCTCCTTAACTAGGCTCCCCTGTCGCCCAAGTTGAGATAGGCTCACCATCACCCCTCTGGATCTCTTCTCCTTCATGTCTTACTGGAGTGACCAAGCCGTCCTCAGCAAGCTCTCCTTGTTAGACCTTGTAACTAGCAATTCCCAATCTGAACTAAAGGTGTCTGTGGTACGTTCGCACTCGAGATCTGCGGAGCTAACAGTCTCGAACCTGTCTGCCTCATGGCTTCTGGAGGAGCCCCAATCAGACTGAATTCTAACAGGGATCTAGATCCTTCAAATGTCGGTTCCACTGGAGTTGTTCCTTTGGAGCTTCCTACTAACCCTCCTCTTGTCATATCTTGGGTCATTACCCCTAGATCGCATACACTAGGCTTCGCCTGCGCATACAACGGCACTGGCGGACCGACTGTAATAGGCAAAGATATGGCATCTGGTGTCTGTCTGTTTCCCAAAACCTGTGGAAGACTAACTCCCATATTCTGGCTCATCACTGGTGTCATGTTTGATTGCGGTCCTGCAACCGAAGGATATCTTGGAATCATTTACAGCTGTACCTGGGGCAGTAAAGGTGGAGATGGCTCAGTCTGAATCAATTTTGGTCTCCCATATACTTGCTCTGTCGGCACCATCAGGTTAGTGGTAGTTTCTAAAATGGGTACATCAGGGTAAAGCCTCTGAACCTGCAGCGGTTGCAACTGAGGTTGAATAGCCTGGGCAGTGGACACACCAAAACTACTCTGCACCGGGGCTTGTGTCGAGACAGGACTAACCTGTGTCAGATTTATAGTCACCTTCTCTTGTATCAAACATGCAGGACATGCACTGGTAATCGGTCTATTTTCATCTACCGCATATGGCGGTGGTCGATCATTAAGTAACTGATTAAGGAATTCATCATCATCTGAGTCATCTACCTCTGACCAGGGCTTCCTAACCTCTTTGTCTTGGGAAGGACTTTTGTCCATCTTACAAGTAGCTTTCCTCCCTTTGTCTTCACCCTCTCGAGCTATCGCTGGAAACAGTCTAACTCTATCTATTGTCTCTCTCCTCCAAACTCTCTGTGCACTATCCCACCTAGCCTCCCCTAGTGTCTTTTCTGCTTTCCTCATTCTCCTCTCAAACTTCTGTTGCTGTTGCCGTATTGCCATTAGTTCCCAAATTGCTAACGCCTCAAACTGTGCTGGTCTCGGAGGCTGCTTCAGATCATTCAGCAACCTCCGTAAATTTTCTAAAACCCTCAAATTGAACCTTCCGTTTTAAAGAAAAACTAAGCACCCCTCTTTCTCCGTGGCTTTGCACCATTGCTTTAACCAAAGATATGGCGCAACACAATTTTCCTCCATTACAAGGTAAGCTGGTGTACCCTCTGGCGGTGTAACCTCCCCTAGACTCGCAGTAATCTATACGTCTCCCCTCAAAGCACTCTTTAAAGCCTTGAAAAATGTCATCTTTAGGTCTTTTATTCTGTTCACAATCAAATCAGGAAGTGACTTTAATTCCCAGAACTCTCTTCGCCTACCTTCTCAACCAATTGGCTCTCACGGACGACTGCCAATCAGTGCGCGACCCTTCTCACTAACCACCCTATCCCAGCGCGGCTCCAATGACGTCACACTCACACACACTGCGGCTGACAAAGTCTTCCGGATTGTCTTCCCACTCTCGATTCACACAAACTAATGCAATATATTGCAAGCACCAACCAAATAAACTAAAATTTGCCGTTTCACTACAGTAAAGTGTAACACAATTGCTTCATAACTTTACAGAGATTTCGCTTAGCCTCGGCTGCTACTCTCTCCTTCTCAGATCCCACACTTGCAAGAAAAATTTGACCCGCAAATTCTTCTCTTGACTTGTCAATGGATTATTGTTCTAGTACACTTTAGAACTCACCAAATCTCCATCTAAGTTTTCATTCACTCACCTTGACTCATACTCGACTTGTCGACTTCACTATCAACCTATTAAACCGCGCAAATTACAACATAAACCAAGTGTCTAATAAAACTTATCAATATACTCCGGAGTCTTAGACCATGCAGGGTCCTTACATCATCAATAACCACGTGGACATTTTTTTAGCACAAAGCGCCACACTCACATGAAGTTCGCCGACTTCCCTACTCTCACACTGCAGAGTACGCCCACTCCTAGTAAAACATCATCATCTGGCCTAACCCTCTCAAACCTCACAATGCACCTGCGATATGCATACGGTGTGTAAGCGCAAAACCTACTTCATTCACACTGTTACTAGAATGCCGAGAACATACTCAAACTCCCTTCAGCAAGCTCCAAGATTCCAGGAAAGTCATTTGGGGCTTAGGGACACATCATCCCTCGAATTTGGACCATTGAAAAATACAAATCCACAAAACCCAATTTATTTGGTACACGTCGCCTACTACCAACAATCTCCGGCTCTATCAGGCTGTGAGCTTTTGTACTGGGGCCCCAAAGGGCCAAGCCATCCTCTGCTACCAAAACTGTTAGGGCGTCTGAGCCTAGATAAGTAAACTTACCAGGAGACGCATTTAGGCCAACAAACCTTTGGACTACATTTGGAGACTTCCCAGTATGAAATATTTTCTTGTCATCGCCAATTAATAGATCAATAATCAATTCAATAACAACAATCACTAGTCAATAAGCATTTGAGAAAATCAATAATTGAACACACCTTTGATTCCTCAGTCACAAATAACCACACCAGTTTAGTCAAAGTTAAGACATTTAGGCCCTCATTACAACATTGGCGGTAAAAGCCGCTTACCACCGTGCAGAAGACCGCCAACACACCGCCGCGGCCGCGGAATTCCGCCACAGCTATTATGACCCACATTTCGGAATCCGCCAAAATTCAGACACCCACAAACGTCCGCTCTACCAAAGGTCAGTGATAAACTGATGAAAACAAAACCTCCACCTTCACGCCAACAGAAAAACGCCCACACTATCATGACACACAAATCCACATGGCGGTCATTCAACCGCGGTATTCCATTGGTGGTACACACCGCCGTGCTCAAAATATACACACTCTTACAAAACACAGCCACATTGGACAATTCGAAATACACACTCCTGATACACATACACACACCACTCCCACACACCCATTACAATATAAAACACACACCCACATCACCCACAAACCCCTACGACAAAAAATTCCGAAAGAAGGCTAGAGATAGACACCACCAGCAAGTACAACAGCTTCCACAGGCACACAACACCATCACCCACAGAACTTCCACGCACCTCACACAACACACCACTACATATCAGCACACTTATCACCACACGCTCCACCCAACACATCACCTACACCACCCCATGGCACGGCAAAGACACCCCAGGTTCTCGGAGGAGGAGCTCAGGGTCATGGTGGAGGAAATTATCCGGGTAGAGCAGCACACCTCAATAGCAAGGAAGATGGATCTATGGTGAAGAATAGTGGACAGGGTCAACGCAATGGGACAGCACCCAAGAAATCGGGAGGACATCAGGAAGAGGTGGAACGACCTACGGGGGAAGGTGCGTTTCGTGGTCTCAAGACACCACCTGGCGGTTCAGCAGACTGGCGGCGGACCCCCACCTCCTCCCCCACAACTAACAACATGGGAGGAGCAGGTCTTGGCGATTCTGCATCCTGAGGGCCTCGTAGGAGTAGGTGGAGGAATGGACTCTGGTAAGACAAATCTTAACTATTACATCCCCCACCCTACCTGCATGCCAGCACATACCCCCACCCTCACCCCCAGCACCCCAACTCCTCACATATGTCCCAACATCACAAACCACCCATCCCAACACCAAGCCCTGCATGCAACAACAAAGCATGGACACCCATCACTAAAGCATGCCCACTACACATACTCATACAACACCCTAAACCATCATCACACAAGGTCCCACAGAGGAATGCAAGCACTGGGGTACATGGTCACCCACTCATTGCACACCATGCCACACACAGATTTAATAACCATCCTTTTATACCCCTGCAGGACCCCTACCCAACGTCACCGGACAGGAGGGTCCAGACATGTCCACACCACCAACAGAAGAGGCCCACAGTGATGACAGCACCTCTGTCCAACTGGATCTAGATGACCAGCCCGGCCCATCTGGGACCTCGGGACAGTCGGTTCCCATCACCCAGTCACAGGCCACCACAGACCTTCCCCCCTCTGGAAACAACAGCACAGCACCCACCCAGCGGCCAATACCTCCGTCCCCAGGACACGTCAATCAGCTGTGTGTCCACCACTACAGGGAACCCAGGCTAACCCACCACCCCAGCAACAACAGGGACCTCGGAGCAGTGGCAGTGGGCACACTGTCCAGGGGACAGAGGCCCAGGAACACAGGGGGACTGGGAGGGCTGCTGTGCGACAGGGGGCGGACAGGCCAAGGGAACCCACTCTCCACGAGGCCCTCTCCTCCATCATGGGAGCCTGCCACCACTCCCAGGAGACGATGGCAACGGTACTGGCCAAGTTTCAGGAGACCCAGCGCCTGCAGGAGGAACAGTATGTGGGCTTCAGGGAGGAACTCAGAACCATCAGCTCCACCCTGGGCACCATCGTAGGGGTGCTGAAGGAAGTACTCAACACCAGGAGGGACACTGTGCCACTACAAGGGGCCCCTGACACTAGCATGGACGATGAACTGCCCACCACCTCCGCCGGCGCTAGTGGACAGGACGCCCTGCCACAGGACCACCACACCAGCACCCCACCCCCTGCAGAGAGAGAACCACCCCACAAATGGTCCCTGAGATCCAGGACAAAGACAGAGAACGATGTCAAGACCCCCGCCAAGAAATGAGACCACGCTGAATGTCATCCTACTGCCCCACTTTGTCACCCTGTCCATACTTAAACTGCCCCAGCTCCACTTCCTATGCCCATCTGGGCAATGCACCTGTGAGACTAATAGACTGGACTCTGCCATGGATATTACTCCGCCATCACCCCTCAACATTTCACTACCCCCTCCAATATTGAGCACTTTAATAAACACACTTAAAGCACAAAACAATATGGAGTCTGTCTGTGATTTCTAAATAGTGTATTAGCAAGCACAGTGACAAAATGCTCTTTCAACTGTAATGTCAACATACCTATGTCACACAGCTGTAGTCCATGAGGAATCTAAGCAGATGTCACACAATGGGACCCACATCTGTGAAACCGTAAGGGAAAGTGACAACTCAGTGACCATACACTGGGTGAAAACGACAGACAGTACAGAGGTAGTAGTGCTAAAGTACATGTAGTAGGCAGGTCTGTACTCTTACCTGTGTCTCACTGGAAATATTGCTGGATCACTGAGTCCCTGTTGTTCATGTCTTCTTCCTCTGCTTCTTCGTCTTCACTGTCCACAGGCTCCACAGCTGCCACAACACCACCATCTGGACCATCCTCCTGCAGAAAAGGCACCTGTCGTCGCAAAGCTAAGTTGTGAAGCATACAGCAGGCCACGATGATCTGGCACACCTTCTTTGGTGAGTAGAATAGGGATCCACCTGTCATATGGAGGAACCAGAACCTGGCCTTCAGGAGGCTGAAGGTCCGCTCGATCACCCTCCTAGTTCGCTCATGGGCCTCATTGTAGCGTTCCTCTGCCCTTGTCCTGGGATTCCTCACTGGGGTCAGTAGCCATGACAGGTTGGGTTAACCAGAGTCACCTGCAAATGGCGAGGGACAACTGTTAGACACACACTAACCTGGAAGGATTATCCCCAGACAACCATTCCCACTGACTTGCTTCCAGGTGCTCACCTAATAGCCACACATGGTGCCTCTGGAGTTGCCCCATCACATAAGGGATGCTGCTATTCCGCAGGATGTAGGCGTCATGCACTGAGCCAGGGAACATGGCATTCACATGGGAGATGTACTGGTCTGCCAAACATACCATCTGTACATTCATCGAATTATAACTCTTCCGGTTTCTGTACACCTGTTCACTCCTGTGGGCGGGACCAAAGCCACATGGGTCCCATCAATGGCACCTATGATGTTGGGGATGTGTCCCAAGGCATAGAAATCACCTTTCCCCTTAGGCAAATCCTCAACCTGAGGAAAAACAATGTAGCTCTGCATGTGTTTCAGAAGGGCAGACAACACTCTGGACAATACGTTGGAAAACATAGGCTGGGAAATCCCTGATGCTATGGCCACTGTTGTTTGAAATGAGCCACTTGCAAGGAAATAGAGCCCTGACAGCACCTGCACTTGAGGGGGGATTCCTGTGAGATGGCAGATTGCAGACATCAGGTCTGGCTCCAACTGGGTACACAGTTCCTGGATTGTGGCACGGTCAAGCCTGTATGTGATAATCACATGTCGCTCCTCCATTGTCGACAGGTCCACCAACGGTCGGTACACTGGAGGATGCCGCCATCTCCTCACATGTCCCAGCGGACGGTGCCTATGAAGGACAACAGCGAGCACATAGTCAAACAACTCAGAGGTACGTACCCACAGTTTCCACAGAACACCATTCATACACAAAAGATGGCCTGTATGTGTGTAGATTGTAGGTCTAGGTATGTGTGACACAGTTGAAAATGAAGCCATGTGGGCCCCTGAAATGGCAGCTGCCTGACCTGTAAAGTGGGACAATGGGATGTGAGGTAACTGCGCTGGCATTGTACACCTACGCAGTAGGCGGTCGAAGACTGCAGCGCAATGCTGCATTGGTTAATATTGGACCCTATGGGTACCAGGAGCCAATGACGATGTACGCCGGCGGTGACGGTACGCAACGCCACGGACGTGACACACCATTTTCTATCTGTTCAATCACTCGATACCTGATCTTCGACAGGAGAAGACCCACACTGCAAGAGTGTCTGGGGAAAGGGCCCCTGCCTTCACATTGGAGGAGTTGGAGAAGCTTGTGGATGGGGTCCTCCCCTAGTACACGCTACTCTACGGTCCTCCAGACAAACAGGTAAGTACACAGGGAGTATGTTGTATGGACTATGCCTGTGTGGAGAGGGCTGGATGTAAGAAGGAAGGGGGGAGAGTGCTGCGTGCATGAAAGACGGTGAATGCATGTGCCACATGGCAAGGGTAGGGATGGGGCCAATCACTTTGATGGTGCAGTTGGTAATAACTTCTCTTTTTCCCCTGTACATTTCATGTAGGTCAGCGCCCACCAGAAAAAAGATATTTGGCGTGCCATCGCCAAAGACGTCCGGACCCTGAGGGTCTACCACAGACGGAGCACCCACTGCCGGAAAATATGGGAGGACATTCGCCGCTGGAGCAAGAAGACGGCGGAGGCTCAGCTGGGGATGGCCTCCCAACGTGGGAGGGGTGCCTGTTGCACCATGACCCCCCTGATGTTCAGGATCCTGGCGGTGGCCTACCCGGAGTTGGATGGGCGCTTGAGGGCATCACAGCAGCCACAAGGGGGTGAGTACACTCTCATTCTGCTGACTTTCCGTGCAGTGGAGGGGTCTGGGTGGGGGATGTGGGCTGTGGGTTTCCCTAGGCCAGGGCGAGTTCCGTAGGCAAGGCCCCTCCGTAAGGTAGGCCATGTGGCACCCCACCCCACCTCTGTAGAGTGCCAAGTACACCTAGTCATGCCCCTGTGTCATCTATGTGTGCAGATGTCGTCCATAGCCTTGTAGGCCATTTCCCAGGAATTGATCCGTGGAGCCCAAGAGCGCGGCGTAGTGCAGGGGGCTTCTGTGTCTGTCGTGTCCGCCAACGGTATCGGTAATGCATGCACTCAACATGTATTTCTTCTGTCGTCGTCCCCTTTTTGTGGTCTCCCTGTTCTTGTGTGCATTAGCATAATCAGGCGGAGGAGCAGTGGCACCGGAGCACGAGGGACCTGCATCCCACATGGCCCTGGAGGGCGAGACTACGGACTCAGAGTTCACCAGTGGGATGGAGGGCGAGGGGAGCTCCACGGCAGGGACAGGAGCTGAGAGCAGCGGACATCTGTGCCCCCCGCATCTACAGGTACAGCCGCCACCCGCCCCTACCAGCACCGCCCTCCCAGCAGCCCCTCAGACTTTGCCCCGTGCCCGCTCACCCAGGAGGGTGGGCATCAACTTTGCCCCAGGCACCTCAGGCCCTGCCCCAGTCACCCCTGCTGCCCTCAGTGAGGAGGCCATTGACCTCCTCAGGTCCCTCACTGTTGGGCAGTCTACCATTTTGAATACCATCCAGGGTGTAGAGAGGCAGTTGCAACAAACAAATGCATTCCTGGAGGGCATTCATTCTGGTCAGGCGGCCCTTCAGCGAGCTTTTCAGACTCTGGCCTCAGCACTGATGGCAGCCATTGTCCCCCGTCTCTAGCCTCCCCCCTCTAACTTCCTCCACCCAGACCCAATCCCCTCTACCTCAGCCTATCCCAAGCACACCTACAGACCAGCATGCACACACGTCAACACACAAGTGAAGCTCTGGCAAACATAAGCACCACACATCCCACAGGCACTCACGCAAGCATCACACATATGCAGACACACAAACATCCACTGCCTCCACTGTGTCCCCCTCCTCGTCATCTCCCTCCTCCCTCCCAGTCTCATCTACACTCACACCTGCATGCACTTCCTCTACAGACACTACTGCCATCACCAGCACACCCACCACCACACCCCACTCACGTGCAGTCACCACCCCCACTACCGTTCACACCTCCCCTGTTTCCTCTCCCAGTGTGTCTGTGATGCCCCCTCCCAAGATACACAAACCCAGGCACACACCCACCCAACAGCCATCCACCTCACGACAGCCTCCAGAGCATGCAAATTCACCCAAAGTCACCAAACGTACACCTCCTACAACCACCACCTCTTCCTCCACTCCCAAACCCCCTCCAGCTACCCGTCCCAGTGTGTCCAAAAAACATTTCCTGTCCACCCTTGACCTCTTTCCCACACCTTCCCCACCCCGTCCGTCTCCTAAGTCCCGAACTAGCACCTCAGCCACAACATCTCCGGGACCAGTGGTGCCTGTGGTCACCGGAATGCACCGGCCACCAGGGCAGCCAGTGTGGCACAGAGCCACAGCACAGACAGTCCCCCACCTGTGAAGCATCAGAAGTTGGCCAGTGCCCGGCGGGAGAGGGGGAAGACTCCAGCCACCAAAGCCGCTCCCAGGGGTCCCGGTGGGAGTGTGGAGTCAGGTGTGACACCTTCCACGGTGGGGAAGGGCCACAAGAAACCCGGCAAGTCTGGGAAGAGCAGCACAGTGGAGAAGACCGCCATCATCCCCGCTGCCCAGGAAGCCACCTCCAGCACCAGCCCAGCTGCCCAGGAGGCCACCGCCAGCACCAGCCCAGCTGCCCAGGAGGCCACCTCCAGCACCAGCCCAGCTGACCAGGAGGCCACTGCCAGCATCAGCCCACCTGCCCAGGAGGCCACCGCCAGCATCAGCCCACCTGCCCAGGAGGCCACCGCCAGCACCAGCCCAGCTGCCCAGGAGGCCACCGCCACCATCAGCCCACCTGCCCAGGAGGCCACCACCAGCATCAGCCCACCTGCCCAGGAGGCCACCGCCAGCACCAGCCCAGGTGACCAGGAGGCCACCACCAGCACTAGCCCCGCTTGGCCATGAAGGAACGCCAGCAAAAGCCCCCCTGGGCCATGAAGGACTGCCAGCAGCTGAGACCCTGCAATGGAGACTGCCATCTGAAGCATCGCTGAACAGGGCACCGCCGTCTCAAGCACCGCTGAACAGGGCACCGCCGTCTCAAGCCCCGCTGAACAGGGCACCGCCATCTCAAGCACCACTGAACAGGGCACCGCCATCTCAAGCACCGCTGCACAGGGCACCACCGTCTCAAGCACCGCTGCACAGGGCACTGCCGTCTCAAGCACCGCTGCACACGGCACCGCCGTCTCAAGCACCGCTGAACAGGGCACCGCTGTCTCAAGCACCGCTGCACAGGGCACCGCCTTCTCAAGCACCGCTGAACAGGGCACCGCCGTCTCAAGCACCGCTTAACAGGGCACCGCCGTCTCAAGCACCGCTGAACAGGGCACCGCCGTTTCAAGCACCGCTGAACAGGGCACCACCGTCTCAAGCACCGCTGCACATGGCACTGCCGTCTCAAGCACCGCTGCACAGGGCACCGCCAACTCAAGCACCGCTGTACAGGGCACCGCCGTCTCAAGCACCGCTGAACAGGGCACCGCCATCTCAAGCACCGCTGAACATGGCACCGCCGTCTCAAGCCACGCAGGCCCATGAGCGGCAAGGGCATTGACGCAACTGAGTCGTCAAGGGGTGAATAATGCACTCTGGGCACCATGCCCCCTCCAGAAACAGTGGAGACTGTCATCCACTACCTCTGTCCTTAGCAGGAGGAAGCACTCTGGGCACCATGCCCCCTCCAGAACCAGTGGAGAAAAGCATCCACTACCCCAATCCTTGGCAGGATGAAGCACTCTGGGCACCATGCCCCCTCCAGAACCAGTGGAGAGATCCCTCCACTACCTCTGTCCTTAGCAGGATGAAGCACTCTGGGCACCATGCCCCCTCCAGAACCAGTGGAGAAGAGCATCCACTACCCCAATCCTTGTCAGGATGAAGCACTCTGGGCACAATGCCCCCTCCAGAACCAGTGGAGAGATACATCCACTACCTCTGTCCTTAGCAGGATGAAGCACTCTGGGCACAAGGCCCCCTACAGAACCAGTGGAGACTGTTATCCACTTGAGAGACTGTGGCTTTTCACTCCCCAGGATATGTCAGTGGGCAAACCACCCACTGTAGAGACTTGTAAGACTCTGGCTTTGCACTCCCCAGGATATGTCAGTGGGCAACCCACCCACTTGTGAGACTTGAGAGACTGTGGCTTTGCACTCCCCAGGATTGAACAGTGGGCAAACCATCCACTGTAGAGACTTGTGAGACTGTGGCTTTGCACTCCCCAGGATATGTCAGTGGGCAACCCACCCACTTGTGAGACTGTGGCTTTGCACTCCCCAGGATTGAACAGTGGGCAAACCACCCACTGTAGAGACTTGTGAGACTGTGGCTTTGCACTCCCCAGGATGGAACAGTGGGCATGTGGCCCCCTCGTGGATTTGGCGTCGTGCACTCAAGCAGCTGAGGTGCCCCCCCTTTCTCTCCCCCTGAGGTGCCTGTTTAGTTGCTCTCTGATGCCCCTGCAGTGTTCTCTCCATCATGGTCGGGGATCTCGTGTGGGCCTCGCCCATACCGTGTGGTCCCAGTGTTCCACAGACTTTCTTAGAGCACTACCTGGACTTCTATGCTTGGTATATATTTTGTACATGGTGTATATATATATTTCTGCCTACTTGCTTTTAATATATTACATTGGTTGCACTCATTTTCTATTGTCTTTGCATTCTTCCAGGGGGTTTGGGGGGTGTAACTGTGATGTATTGATTTGCATTAGTGTTGTAGTGGGTGAGGGTGGGTGTGGGGGTGTTGCATGTGTGTGTCCCTGTTTTTTGCCTCCCCCTCCCCTGTGTCGTAGGTGCAGTACTCACCGTTGTCTTCGCTGCCGGCGTTCGTGCTCCAGGTAGAGGAGCAGGAAGACTATTGCAGGGAGAATTTGGAGTTCCGGATCCGTGGGGTGTGTAGAGGTGAGCGTTTTCCCTTTGGGATTTCTGTTTCTGCTGTGTTTTTATCTGCGGTGAATCCGCCCCGGAAAAGGTGGCGGATTGGCCTGTCATAATAGTGTGGGCGGTACATTGTCTCCCGCCTGTCTGTTGGCGGTGACCGCCGCGCTGTTTGTTTGTACTGCCGTGGCGGTCGGAGTGTTAAAGTGGCTGTCTATGTTGACGGTTTCTGCCACGTTCGTAATTGCAATTTTTTTACCGCCGGCCTGTTGGCGGTCTTACTGCCGCTTTAACACCGACCGCCAGGGTTCTAATGACCACCTTAGTTCCTTATTGGTTACAATCTAATATCATATCTGTTAGTCTCATTCTGTCAACATCAGGGCAGTGAGCGCTCTACGGGTGACTAGAATCCAAAAACCTAACAATTTCAAGCTAACATAATTTACGCATTTTGCTGATATGATGTTGTTTAACCTTTTGCATTACAGAGTTTAATCCTGAAGACTTATGTTCAGCATGCATATAAATACTGTTCACATGCAATGTACTGCTGCAGGCTTTCAGACTGTGTTAGGGTGTGGTCCCCTTCCAGGGCCTTCTAGAAGCTTTCCCTGCAGCATGCTTGGGTGTGGTTGGTGGGCTGGGCTAAGACTCTATAAAAGGGAGCCAGCCCAGCTCCACATGCTCACTATTCATAGGTCCCGGTGCAGAGCAGCAGCAACTTCCTGAGCTCCTGTTCCGGAGGCCTACTTTGATCTCCCAGGCCTTTGCCCTTCATTTACATTGGTGATCCTTGATCAGGGCGGTAAGACGGAGGTCGGGCTGGGCCCCCGATCCTGTTTTCGAAGGCATTCGAGCTCTTGGGCCTAATTTTTATGTTGAGAGATTTTACCTTGTGCGTGTGAATTTGCTCTGTGTTTTTTCTGGCATTTACATGTTAATATTCGAATCGGCAAGACGCGCGATTCGTTCCTCGTGCTTTAACCCTTGATATTCATTGTGCGCTACCATTTCTTGGCAGTTACATGGTGGCATTCGAATCGGCAAGACGCGCAATTCGTTCCTCGGGCTTTAACCCTTGATATTCATTGTGCGCTACCATTTCTTGGCAGTTACATGGTGGCATTCGAATCAGCAAGACGTGCGATTCAATTCTTGTGTGTAATTCATGTTATTCCTTGTACGCTACCATTTCTTGTTATTCATATGGTAGTCTTCGAATTGGCAAATCGCGCGATTCCTTTTCTTGTGTTTAATTCAAGATAGTCAATGTGCGCCACCGTTCCTTGGCATTCACATGGTGGGCTTCGAATCGGCAAGACACGCGATTCATTTCTTGTGTCTAATTCATGTTATTCATTGTGTGTTACCATTTCATGACATTTATTGGCTGACATTCGAATCGGCAGAACGCACAATTCATTTCTTGTGTTGAACTCATGCTATTCAGCGAGCGTTACCATTTCATGGCATTTATTTGGGGGTGCTCGAATCGGCAATATGCGCAATTCATTTCTTGTGTTTAAAATCACGATGTTCATTATGCGGTACCACTTCATGGCATTTCCTTGGTGACCTCCGAGTCGGAAAGACGCGTGATTTATTTCTCGAGCCTACCTAATGTTATTCATGGTGCACAATCATTCCATGGTATTTACAACCTTTGTGAAAATCTGCAATGTGCGCAATTCATGTTCCTGCAATTTTGAGAAAACAAAAATGCTAGAGTTCTAGATGTGAGTTCTAGATGTGTGTATGTACATAATAAATTCCTCAAGCACAATTCATATGATGGATTAGAAATCATTCAGATTATTTCCTGATCCTCATGCAAAAGATAATACTTGAATTTGAAAGTTGCATTTAACCTTTCTTGATTTCCCTCACAGGTATCTAGTCATCTTGAAGCCTAGTTATTTAAGTCTATGCTTAGGTTGTCCATGTTTTCAGAATGACAATGCTTAAAGTCATAGCCTAGTACTGATTAATATGATATAATCTTGATATTGTGTGTTTTAACCTTTTTGCTTCCTACAGGTCTCCTTCCCAGCTGTTTCCTTCCTAATCCCCTTTTCCCCCCTTGGACTCTCTTAGACTCTGTGACAATTCTAATCAGAGTATTGGAGCTGTCTTGTGGTGGAAGTGTTGGGAACGTGCACAGACCCCGAGGATCTGGTGACTCTGACACATTGGCAATAAACCCACGTCAAAACAATCCAATCAATAATCAAACGCTATTTTACTCAATACATCTACTAATTTAATTTAGCATCTAGGCACATCATTATACTAATCAACTTAGCAGAGTCTCATTAGTACATTAATCAACAAAGCAAGAACTCAGTCATTTGTCTATTTGCCCAAAATATTAGTGATAGCCTTAACTAACCTCAAATTAGCATTAGCATGTTGGGCTTCATGCAAAACATTTAGTGAACACGAATTTGGAAAACATCTAAACTAAGGCCTCTATCAAAATAGCAGTTGGTACCTAGAAAGAAAAGCCAAACAGACAATTACAATTTGCATCAGATAGTTACCAATCCAAAAGATCAGCAAACAGCGTCAGTCTTCGTCCTCAGGACATCAGTCGATTCACCATCAGCAGAGATAGGACGGGGCAGAGTCTCATTATAGCATAACTCCAGAACTGATTACTTCCCTCAAATAGAGGAGAAGTTAGTATCAGCAAGAATGGGGTAGAGGATGTTTTAAAGTACTCAGAATGAACTCAGGAAGACGCTAGAGCAATAGGAATGTCAAATGGAAATGGCGAAATGGAGTGAATTGGAGTAAAGTGAGCTGGTTTCTTCTTGGGTTACGCCATTAAATCAAAACTGTCTAACTATTCCCTAATTCCTCATTGGATGAAGTTTGGTGCCCTATTATCTCTACCCAATAATCCAGCAAGTACCCTACTAGAACTTTCCACAATTTGTAGTTCCCATGTCGCTGATTGGTCTATGTTATTGACGTCTTCAGCAGTTGGAATGTCAGGTAGGAAATGTTACACTTTGAGCTCCAGTCAGTGTCTTCATTGTCTTCTCCTAGTACGGTTAACCTTGCACCTGTTACAAATTACACTGTTGCATCTAGCAAGAACGTCGCCTTGAGCAAGCCGGTTCTCATGAGAAAGAATTTACTACGGTTACACACACATAACTCCTGGAAAAATACAGCTTCATGTCCTTCAGGAAACAGCAGATTACATGTTAGAAAATACAATTCAATATGAGGCCAGGCAGCTAGGCCCAAACCCTCGCTAAGCTAAGGCCCTCTGATTTAATAAAGTAAATTCTTAACACACAACTCTAACTATGATATCCTAATACAAATTCAGACATTATTGCATATAAAATTTCAGAATTAATAAGCTTTTCATTAGTCTTCGTATACATTGGTAGCCACTCTCCGTGGGCACATTTCAACGCGTGCATTATTTTCTACGTTAACATATTTTCTATGCAGTTTCATCACACAATATATTGCAAGCTTTTCATATTCATATTGATTAAAAAAAACACACTCCAACAGTTCTCATGAGAAAGAATTTACTACGGCTACACACACATAACTCCTGGACAAATACAACTTCGTGTCCTTCAGGAAACAGCACATTAAACGTTAGAAAATACAATTCAATATGAGGCCAGGCAGCTAGGCCCAAACCCTCACTAAGCTAAGGCCCTCAGATTTAATAAAGCAAACTCCTAACACACAACTCTAACTATGATATACTAATACAATTCAGACATTATTGCATATAAAATTTCAGAATTAATAAGCTTTTCATTAGTCTTCGTATACATTGGTAGCCACTCCCCATGGGCACATTTCAACGCGTGCATTATTTTCTACGTTAACACATTTTCTATGCAGTTTCATCACACAATATATTGCAAGCTTTTCATATTAATATTGATTAAAAAAACACAGTCCAACAGTGCAAAGCGACCACCTGCATTTGCTAGCATAAAGACTGCTACAGACACGATTCACAAAGGGAGCATATGGATCTCATTTAATCTCATGCCCTCCTGACAGGTGGAACAAGGGGTATTAAAACACCATAAGCATTCCCCGTTTTCTGCTTTTTTGTTGGGGCTGTTGGAGCAAGAAAACTGAACTGCCGAGAATGGCCAGCTTTTGAGGAAACATGGACTCGTTAGAGCATGGCAGTAGTTCCTTTTCGCAGTTTCTTAATTTTTACTGGATTCTGTTGGATTGATGATTGTTTAGGAGCCTGTGATTCACTGCAGCAAAATTTGACGTGAGCATCTCGCTTTGCTTAAAGGGCTGCTAAGTAAAAGGCATTGGGAAGAGTGCTGCAGAGAACAACTGGGATAGCCTCACTAGGATGCTAAACATTTTGGGTTATTGGGGCCCACAGGGGGTTGCAGAGGCAGTCCACACAGCTGTTAACTCCAGCGCCAGACTTCTCCCTCGCACCACCTGCCCGAAAAAAGATTAGTCAGATTATGTTGGTCCTTCCTGTATGTCACTTCCTATCTAGGGGTATACAAAGCACCAGATTCTTACTTTCCTTTTGTTGCAAACACTTCCTGCTTGGTGGTGGTCTTTGCTCCTGTTTGTTATTTTGAGGAATTCTTTGTGCCCTCTGTCCCTGCTATTTTTGAAGTTCCTGGTTGCGACGCTCATCCTTTTTTGACACTCTTTCTTTTTTCCTCATTTCAGGAGTTCCTGTTTTTTTGAGTTTTTTTCCCAACTGGGTTTTTCCTCTGGGACTCCTTCTAGGGGGTATGGACTGCTTTGACGTGACCTATTCAGCAGCACCATGGCTACCATAAGGGGTCACCCTTATCTTGGCCAGACCAGAAAGTGCAAGGAATGAGGCGGTATTCCAGGTTTCCCAGACCAGAGTGGTAAGAGACAGGCAGACTGTGACAGATTGCAATGCCCGAAGATTCAGCTTTGCTCCAGGACCATGGAGGAAACTGTGCAAAGAGAGCAGCCATTGATCCATACTGTACAGAAACAAGCCCAAGAATTACAACAGCTATGTGCAGAAAACACACCATTAGGCAAGCCCTGGTTTCTAGATCCTCAGACGTTGTACACCAAGCTACTCTGGAAATCCAAGCAAACTGAGAGAATTTCTTGAGTCTTTAATGGTTTACTTCGCATTCCAGCCATCCCAATTTACACAAGACAAGACCAAAGTGGGATACTTAATCAGCGCACTGTCTGGCCAGCCTTGGCCTGGGTGACTCCTTTGGTTACCACAGAGGATCTGTGGCAGTCTAATTACACTGCCTTCGTCAATGCTTTCAAACAGATGTTTGAATGACCTGGGCTGGTGTCGGCTGCTGAAGAAGCCGTGTATGACATCCAACAAGGCAACCAGGACGTCCTACAATATATCACCCAATTTAGACAGCTGGCAGCAAAAACCACCTGGGTAGAGCGCACCCTCGTCACCCTTTTTTGCAGAGGACTGCATGAGGAAAAAAAGGATGAATTAGTACATTCTACTCAACATGAAAGAACTAATGGACTTGGCATTATCCATTGAATATAGCCTTCGTGAACGTAGGCTGGAGAAACGGACGGTCTGGATGCAGTCCCAACCGGGAGCCAACCGTCCTACTATACATTGTTCAGAAGAAAACCGTTCTGAGACTCAAATACCTTCAGAAGATGAACCTATGCAAATAGATATAGTCCATGGACCATTATCTGAAACAGAACGGGAAATTAGATGACGTAAAGGCCTATGTCTCAATTGCGACAATGCTAGTCACCTGATTCAAATGTGTTCTATCCGTCCTTCCAAATCAACGGGAAACGCCAACTCCCATCCTCTGTGAGAAGGGAGGGGATGGGATGTGCAGAAATACCTTCTACATGTTCGTCTACAGAAAGTACAACAGTCCTCTTCAATTTTCCTATCGTATTACGGTGTCCTAACAATCAGGAAGAGCAAGTGTTTGCATTGTTAGATTGTGGAGCCAGCAGAATATATCTTGATGAGACATGGGCTAAAAAAAAGGGAATCCCTTGTGTACCTAAAGAGACACCTGAACAAGTCCACACTGTTGATGGTTCCCCTCTTGCTTCGGGACCAGTTATTGAAACCATGTCTACCCTTTGTTTACAATTCAGCAAACATCAAGAGTATATCACCTTTGACTTAATCTCTTCTCCCAATCATACAATGATTTTGGGTATCCCCTGGCTAACACAGCACAATCCTTAAATTAATTGGGAAACAAGAACCATATCACTCTCAACCTAGTTTTGCCAACAAAATTGTTATCCTGCAGAAACCCATTGGTCACCTAAAGGCTCTGTAATACCTCATAAGGAGGCAGGTTGTTCCATTAACAACATACTAGGGGTGCCTAGTCATTATCAAGATTATGTAGACGTGTTCCAGGAACCCATGAAGCCCATTCTACCTTGGCATCAGGAATATGATTACGCTATTCCTTTAGAATCCGAAGAAGTGGTCCCTTTTGGAAGGATGTACTCTCTATCAGAACCAGAAAGAGAAACACTTAAAGAATATCGAGAAGAAAACTTACAGAGTGGATTAATTACTTCCTCCTTATTTCCTGCTAGGTTGCCTTCTTTCTTTGTACCAAAAAAGACGAAAGATCTACGTCTCAGCATATACGTTTGCGGATTGAACAAGATTACTATTAAGGACAGGTATCCTTTACCTCTGATTAAAGATATCTTAGAAGCAGTCAGAGGAGCCAAAATGTTTACAAAATTGGCCATCAGGGGAGCATATCATCTCCTACAGATCAAAGAGGGAGAAAAGTGGAAAACTGCCTTTCAAACTCCCCTGGGCCATTTCGAATACCATGTAATGCCCTTTGGCTTGATCAGTGCTCTGTCTATATTCCAGAGGTTCATGGATTCTGTGTTTGCCGACCTACTAAATCAAAGAATGGTCAAATACCTAGATGACATCCTAGTATATTTCCATTGTCCAGAACAACATAGTCTGCATGTTCATCAAGTGCAAGAAAGACTTCAACAGAATCATTTGTTTTGTAAACCCGAAAACTGTGAGTTCGATAAAGCAGAGGTAAAATACCTTAGTTATCACATCAATCAAATTGGCATAGCCATTGACACAGGAAAGGTACAAGCTAGTAGAGACTGGCCATCTCCTACCCCCATTAAGGAAACCAATGCTTCCTGGCGTTATCTAATTTTTATCGGCAGTTCATTATAGATTTTGCCCACCAACAAAGTCAAATCACCCAGACTCTTAAAAAAGAAAACTTACAAAAGGGTTTCAATTGGACAGACTGCTGAGACTGCTTTTCAAAACTTAAAACATACCTTTACAAAAGCCCTGATTTTATGGCACGCTGACACTACAAAGAAGTTTATACTAGTTACTGATGCATCAGACAGAGCAACAGGAGCTGTGCCTTTACAAAGACAAGAGGACGACAATTTAGAACACCCAGTCTTCTATTTATCACACATGTTAACAGATGGAGAACGTAATTAGTGTGTGTTAGAACAGGAATTGCTCGCTTTGAAAGCAGCTTGTAAAGAATGGAGAGAATTCCTAATGGGTTTCAAAGAAGCCTTCAAAGTCAGAACAGATCATCGCAGTCTTCAGTGTCTCTGTAACTTTCAGTGTCCAAACAGCCGTCAAGCCCGATGGGCTTTCTTTTTAGTCAATTTGATTTAGTGGTAACATGCATACCTGAATCTCAGAGCATTGTTGCAGATGTCTTATTACACCACTATCCGGAAAATGCATTTTCTTCTTCACCAGATATAATCAAACCATGTCGAATCATCAGAGCTGTACAATCTTTCCTTGATCGAGTAAAGTCAGAATAAAAAGCATCTTTCACTTGAAGAATGGAATACCCTGTGTCCCCGATTACAAAAGTATGGGGGTACTATTATCATCAAGATACCTTATTCCTCCCAACTACGAAGGTTCAAACAGAAACCATGCAGATGTGTCACAGCTCTCCTATTGATGGGCACCGCAGAATTAAAAATACCCAAGAACTGCTCCTTCGTTCTTTTTGGTGGCCCACTGTAAAGACAGATACTGAAACCTATGTGGCCTACTGTCTAGTATGTGCACAAACAAAGACGCCCCAAACCAAACCAGCAGGTCTACTTAAGCCCTTGCATGTTCCATCAGACCCTAGGCACACGTTGTCCACAGACTTCCTATTCTCATTACCATCTTCCACAGGGAACTGTGTCTTTATGGTAACAGTAGACTCTTTTACTAACATGGCCCATTTTACGGCCTTAAAGAAGGTACCTACTGCCAAAGAAATGAGACATTTTATGCAGGATATGTTTTGCCTGCATGGTCTTCACAGGTAATCATTTTCAATCGAGGCCCTCAGTACATTTCGTGTTTCTGGAAATCTTTCTGTAAAACTTTACACATCGATGTTTCCTTATCATCTGGATTCCATCCTCAAACCAACGGACACACTGAATTTTTAAATCAAGGGCTAGAACAATACCTATGCTGTTTTTGTGGTGCTACACAAAGTAACTATCTTCATTCCTTCCCCTAGCTGACTTTTCTTACAACAACGCGATACACAGTGCAACAAGATCTACCCCTTTTTTCTGTACACATGGTTATATGGTTTCCACCCTAAATCCTTCCCTACAGTCATCCGTGAATCACCTGTGGTCACTGCAGTCACTTAGGCCCATATTTATTCTTTTTTTGCGCCGCTTTTGCATCATATTTTGACGCAAAAGCGGCGCAAACTTACAAAATATAATAGTACTTTGTAAGCTTACGCAGCTTTTGCGTCAAAAAATGACACAAATGCGGCGCAAAAAAAGTAAAAATATGAGCCTTAATTTGCACAGCGTCTCCATCATATGCAGGGAATAATATGTGTCAACCTTCTAGCTACAGAACAGTACATGAAGAAGATCACTGATACTAGGCATCATAAGGCACCATCATACCAGTCCGGAGATAAAGTATGGCTTTCTTCTAAGTTTTTGCCTTTTTGTTCATCCCAGAATAAATTCATGCCCGTTACTATGGACCATTTAAGATTTTCCATGTGCTAAATCCGGTATCTGTTTGTCTTTGTTTACCTCAGAATTGGAGGATTCATCCGGTCTTCCACGTTTCTTAGTTGAAACCGTACATACCTGATCCTTACCATAGGCAGTTCTCCTATCCCCCCTCTTTTAGTTGGGGGCGAACCTGAATATGAGGTCCAAATAATATGTGATTCCAGTTTTGTCCAGAACCATCTCCAGTTCCTGATCCATTAGAAGAGTTATCCCATTAGTGACAGTTCCTGGGAGGATTCCTCTTCGGTTCATGCTCCCCGCTTGGTCTGACTTTTTTTCCTTCTTTTTCCAGACAAGCCCGGGGCTTTAGTGGGGGACTAAAGTGACACCACAGGCGCCCAGGACGTCTCCCTCGCGGGTGGCAGTGGGATCGGCAGTCTGCTTTTCGGGTGACCGGCCTCACAGCAGACCGTTTTGATGGCCTGCGGCCTGTCTTATCACCTGTGGCGTGGATTGGGCCTTGGGTCACGCAGCGTTCGGCGTGCGGCCTCATGAATGCCGCTAGGTTCAGGCAGCACCCCTCCTCATATATTGGTCACTGCCATACTATCTTCTTCTCAAAGGTCTGTGGTTTTCCCTGCATGCATTTCCTTTTCTCTTATTCCAACACTGTGGGGGTCATTCCTACCCTGGCGGTCTATGACCGCCAGGGTAGGTGACGGAGGAAGCACCGCCAACAGGCTGGCGGTGCTTCCGGGGGCATTCTGACCGCAGCGGTAAAGCCGCGGTCTGAAATGGGAAACCGGCGGTGTCCCGCCGGTTTCCCGCTGCCCCAGGGAATCCTCCACGGCGGCGCTGCTTGCAGCGCCGCCATGGGGATTCCGACCCCCTTACCGCCATCCTGTTCCTGGCGGTTTTCACCGCCAGGAACAGGATGGCGGGAACGGGTGTCGTGGGGCCCCTGGGGGCCCCTGCACTGGCATGGGCAGTGCAGGGGCCCCCTAACAGGGCCCCATTAAGATATTCAGTGTCTGCTATGCAGACACTGAAAATCGCGACGGGTGCCACTGCACCCGTCGCACCCCTTCCACTCCGCCGGCTCCATTCGGAGCTGGCATCCTCGTGAAAGGGGGTTTCCCGCTGGGCGGGTTGGGAAGCCTTCTGGCGGTCGCCCGCCAGCCCAGCGGGAAACTCAGAATGACCGCCGCGGTCTTTTGACCGCGGTACGGTCTTGTTCTTATGGAATTTTCCCAATCCAAGATGGCATTGTCGGTTCTTCCTGCATGTCACTTTCTATCTAGGGGTATAAAAAGCACCAGATTCTTACTTTCCTTGCGTTGCAGACCCTTCCTGCTTGGTGGTGGTCTTTGTTCCTGTTCTCTACTTTAAGGAAGAATTTTTTGTGCCCTGCTATTTTTGAAGTTCCTGATTCCAACACTCTACCTTTTTTGACACTCGTTCTTTTTTGCTCATTTTAGGAGTTCCTATTTTTAGATGTTTTTTTCTCAATTGGGTTTTTCCTCTGAGACTCCTTCTGGGGGGTTCGGACTGCTTTGGCGTGACCTAGTCAGCAGCACCATGGCTAGCGGAAGGGGTCAGACCAGAATGTGCAAGAAACTAGGTAGTATTCCAGGTTTCCTAGACCAGGGCGGTAAGAGATGGGCAGATGGTGACATAACCTCAGTTGAGAAAAAATAGTGAGTGAGTGAGTTTGTCAGCTTAATACCAATCTGCAGTCTCTTTTAGTACAGGTTACCCTAATGGAGCAGAGGATCACCGATTCAAGCTAAAACAGGACCCGGCAATCTATAAAGTCCAGTTGTAGCTTGAGGAATTACAACGGAAACTAGACAACTGAAACTAGATGATATGCAAATTAGATCTCGTCAGTCTAATCTCAGGTTTGTCGGGATTCTGGAAAGTTGGGGGAATGGATGTGCAGTAGATGAGTAGGTAACAGAACTTGTGAATAAGGATGTATGTCCAGAAATGGCCTCAAAAGACTTGGATCTTACAATTATGGGAACGCATCAAGTACCTTTCATTCAACTTTCCAACTCTAAATACCCATGAATGGTCCTGGTTAACTTTGGGGATTATCATGTGAAGGAGTAGATCCTACTAACGCCACAAGGAACAAGGTTTATCATACCTCTGATCAATATTCTTTTAGAGTCTTCTCTGATAAGTCACTCTCTGCTGCACGATGCCGTACAGAGATGAAGAGCTTAATTGCTACCTTTAAGAGCTATGGAGTACAGCTTGAATAGTGCAGCAACGAAGCTGAAGGTTTTCTATGAGGGACATCCTCAGATTTTTCAAACAGTGGAACCGGGTAAGAATTTCTTAGACAAAATTCATAAAACAGTTAGGAGAGGGACTTTTGCATGTCACCTTGAGAAATTGGGGCAGTTTAGGCTGCAGGTGTATTTGCACAACTCCTGGGAAGGAATGATAGAGGTTGGGACACCCCAGGTCGTCTCCAAAATGCAGCCTCCAGAGTGCCATACCAAAGCACTCAACTAGGGGAATGGTGCTGGGGTGTGTGTGAGGGAGGGAACTACTCCTAGAGTCCCCAGGCATGGAGACTCTGGCTACAGGGCACTCAGTGGGCCAAGGAGGGTGGTAATGCACAGAGCGTGGTGGTGGTAGGGGGTGGGGTAAAATACTTTTAAAAAGTTGATCTAAAAAGACAAGTGGTTGGAGTATGCTCCTGTTTGGAAGGTTTCAAAATGGGAAGATTTATGTTGGCTGGACTCCAATGTTGTGCGATATCAGGTTGACTGTGTGTGGGATGTGTGGAATGAGTCATTGGCAGAGAGGTTTCAGGCTACAGGATGGGGATGCATTTTAAGTACTATAGGTACATTAGCATCGGTTTAGACATGGGTTAGACTCAGCACATATGCACTTTAGGTAGTAGGGGGAGATCGAGGTCCAGGGTAATGGACAGCTTTTGCTGCACTTTATTTAATGGCTGCACTTTAAATATGAGTCAAGTAGGAGTCATTGGTTTGTATTTTTGTATTGCAGTCACTTTATGCACATTGGCACTTTGAAGTATGTTTGCATTTTTTCTAGAATGCTCTTTGCTTGTTCTTTAAAAGTGGGGACAATCACTAATTCCATATTGAAGATGATCTCTTTGAATGCCAATGGCCTCAATAACGAGAAAAAGAGGTGTGCAATAAAAGCATGGATTTGAGCTGAGCAAGCTTGTGAGGAGGCTGCTAATAATGTGATACATGCTTGAAATGCCCGGTTTCCAGAGTTAGGGGTACAGAACAAAGGAAAGTAGGTGAAAACATGTTAGAGCATTTTGAACACTTATAGAGTCAAGAGGTAAATACAGACGCATTGGAGAAATTTCTAGCAGGCTCCCCAATCCCACTTTATCTAAGGACAACAAGGAAAGTATTAGCTACCTTTATGCTAAGGAAGAACTGGTGGAGGTAGTTAAAAGCTCCCAATGGAAAGGTGTGGAGCCCTGATGGCTTCTTGGTGGAATTTTAAATACCCTTCCTTGATTTATTGGCAGGCTATTTTTTATTGGTAGCCAATACAATGCGCAAGGGTGGTGCTATCCCATCTTTTAGGGTGGGGAATGTGGTTAGTTTCTTTAAAAAAGGAAACGAAGGGGAAGATCCAAAATCATACCACCCAATTATGTTATTGAACTCTGATTGTAATTTAATCATGAAGCCTCTAAATAATCAACTCAATTCGAGAGCAGCCAAATTAAATCATCATGACCAAAATGGTTTTATTGCTTGTGGGCACTTGTGAACAAATACACATTACCTAGCTGAAGCGTTGGACTATTTCTCTGTTAATAGTATTCCAGCCATAGCCCTTCTACTTGATGCAGAACAGGGTTTCAACCTCTTGGTCTGGGAAACGCTGTCCTGCATCTTAGCTAAATTTGGGCTGCCTTCCCAGATCAGTGGGTTTGTGCATAGGATATATCTGAATGCCGAATATTTTGGCTCTTCCTTTTTTGGACGATTGGAATTAAGGCCCATATTTATACTCATATATTGCGTCAAATTTGTGTCATTTTTCTGCGCAAATTCAGTGCAAATCTAACTCCATATTTATATTTTGACGTTAGACATGTCTAACATGTGCATTCCCGCAGTTTTACACCAAAAAGTATAAATTCGTTCCTAAATATTTTAGGAGATATGCTACTGGATGATCTGAGGAAAAGCTTCTCTGGTCTGTTTGAATTTCAGTATCTATAGATTATCACACGGGCAGCCTTAGTTTACTGGAGGTGGAATTCTCCCTGACGACCACTTTAGAAAAAAACTTAGATTGCTTGATATCAAGCAAACTGGAGTGTGGAAATGGTAAAACATCCTATAGGATGCAGCACAGAAGAGGATGAGCCCTTTAGACGATGTTTGGGCCAGCCACTTGTTAATGTAGGAATATCTAGACAATTGCTAAGTATCTATGGATATGATTAATACAATTATCAGGATGACTACACTCAAAATGAATCAATTTTTGCACTGTACACCAGCGACGGCTTCAAAGTTCTAGCTGGGTAGAGATGTTCAATGTCCTATATGTAAGACCCCCTTGCGCCACCCTAGCACTGCCTTAGCTTCATTTTTTTTACAGAAAGGCAGTGCTAAGGTGGCCTTTTTCCCTCGTCATATTTTCAAAGTGGTGTAATGCATGCATTGCGCCACTTTGTAACCCCTTGCGCCACATTATATCTGTGCCAGGCATAATGTATTCAAGGGGGGTGTTCCGGTACTAGGAAGCTGCAAAAAATAGCACAGTGACATTTAACCGATTTCAGTGCACCATTTTTGGCTTCATTTTTAATGCATGCCAGAGCAGCCATTAAAATGATGCACTATAGACTCCAATGGGTTTCCTTGCACTTGCTACACTAGCGTCATTTTATGACACTAGCATAGCAAAGTGCCACAATAGCATCAAAAAGTTTTGACTCTATTGTACTTATAGATACAGTGCAACTATGGTGTTGTTAGGTGCCGGTTGGGGGACGCAGAAAAAGCGGCGCATCATCTCTGATGCACCACTTGTTTATAAATATGGGCCATCGTATCACTACTCCCTCTTGTGCCCTCTGTACTATGGGTTTTGCGCACAGAGCTCATGTTGTCTTTCCCCTGTGGCACCTCACAGCCTCCTTCAACCCATGGGCCCCCTTCCAGAACTCTCACCCCCCTCTCCTTAAATCTCCTGTACAGTTGTTCCTCTGTTTGCACTCTTGTAAGAGAATCACATGTGTCCTGGATAATTAGCTACATCCACCATTACCTATTGAATGTATCCTCTTATGCTTATTTGTTCCACCTGCCTTGATTATTGGCACTAACTGCTGTGACCTATTGAATCCAATGGCTAATGCTCTTTAGTTCCATCTCCATTGGTTAATTGATTCCAGCCGGCACTTGCACCTTCCATCAGCAAAGTTCACATCTGTTATTTTAACACATGCCCTTTCCTAGGTTTCATTTGGAACTTTCCAACATTCCATGTGAGCCATGTGCTTTTCTGGAACAGTCTCCCACATCATGTATAACTACCCTGTCTGAACCTGAGTCGGGGCTTGGCCTCGTTCTAGTATACAAGCATACTTTGTGCACTCACCTTCTGAGTCGTCTGGAACCCTCCAGCGCTCTAGTCTTCCACGCCTTTCAAATGATCTCAAGATCCTGACTCTGTCAAAATTTCCAGTGCCTTTGCATCCAGAGCTATGATTCCTCCTCCTCTTGGACTTCTTGCACCACAGCCTCCAGTCTTGCAATTGTAGTTGAAGAATTAAAAATAATTCTAAGTGCTTGATCCTCAGGTTGATGCGCAATAATCCATAGATAAGTTTGAGATTAAGCTAAGACTGAGGCCCTCATTATGAACATTGCGGTAAACACCATCGGCTGCCGTGGCGAAGGTCAACAGAAGACCGCTTTGGCGCTGAACAGAAACCTGCCATATAATGATGACAAAAACTGAAACCCCCAAAAATACTGCTACCTTTAGCCACGGCCAGGGCCCTTTTCGGCAGAAAGGCTGCACACCCCACCCCGCCACCACCAAGCAGACAAATCCCCCGCCCTCCAAATAATGATGCACAAATCACTGCAGTGGTTAGTGGATGTCGAACGACCATTGGTGGTACAGACCGCCATAGCCAGCAATGGGACCCAACAGCGAGAAATGAACACATTGGCAGGTTTGAAACCCACACACCTGACACACATCCACAACACTATAAAACACTCACAGACACACCCCACAATTCTTTGCATGGTCAATAGGACAACTGAGACTGACAACACAACACACAGACACTGAACGCAACATCACACAAGTCGCACACCCAACCACACAACAGCACCCTCACCAATATCCATACAACACACCACCCACAACACACACCATGGCACCTCCTAAGCACCCACGCTTCACAGATAGGGAGCTAAGAACAATGGTGGATGAAATACTCAAGGTCGAGCCACAAATCTTCGGGGCACAGGTCTAGCACACACCAATCGACAGGAAGATGGAGTTATGGCAGACAATAGTGAACAAGGTCAACGCAGTGGGAAACCATCCATGCACGAGGGATGACATCCGCAAGAGATGGAACTACCTGCGCAGGAAGGTGAGGTCCATGGCATCCAGGCACAACATTGCAGTACAGAAAACTGGGGGAGGGCCTCCACCTACACCCCGACTACACCGACTGGGAGGAAAAGGTACTGGCCATCCTGCACCCTGAGGGCCTCCCTGGAGGAATGGACTCGGGTAAGTCATCTACAATTACCCCATGTCCACCACACCTGTAATGCATTCACCACCCCACCCCTCCAACTACCACCAGCCTATTACCACACCCATGCCACAATCACTACATCCATTCACCCTGCATGCCCACAAACCCACTAACAGGCCCACATCCCTCCCCCTGTGCACAACCCCCTACCCTTGCAACAAATCACAATGGCACAGCAACACCCACAAGGCACCTCCACAGCCCAAGCAAAATGCAATGGAAACCTCACTGTAGGTCCCTGCATGGCCCAGCTGTTGAAGAAACTGCACAAAATAGTGTGGAGCTGTGCATCCTCATCCGATTTAGGAAATGTAACATACATGTCCATTCCCCCCACAGGCACCACCACCCATGCCATCCTGACAGAAAGGCCAAGTGCCAGGGCCCCATAAGGAGACAGAGGCCCCACTCAGGAAACTGGAGAGCGAAGTGTGGACAGTGAGGAATACCCTGGCCCGTCACACAGTCCTGGACTGTCACCCTCCAGCAGTCCCACCCAAGATACCACTGACACCCCTACCACCCAGCCACCAACATTATCTCTGGCCAAACGACCCCACACCAGTGGATCCAGGTCACAGACTGGTGGAACACAAGTACAGAGGCCAGAGTATCCACCTATTAACAGGCAGGATGATGATGGCCCCAGTACAAGTGGTACTGCCAGACCTGTGCAGGGGACACAGGCACAGGGGGCTAGGCCCAGTAGGAGGGCATCAGTGGCCCGGGGGGAGGCCAAAGGATGGATGCTGCAGGCCAAGAGGTGATCCCTGAGGTCCTGGAAACATACCACCATACCCAGGACAGAATGGGCCAGATCCTGGCCACCCTGGAACAGAGTCAAAGGTTTCAGAGAGCCCAACTTCAAGATACCATGGAGCAGTAGAAGCAACTGAATGCCACCATGGCCACCATAGCAGGGGTGCTGCAGCACCACCACCTAACCCAGCCTGAGACCCCCACAAACCAGGAAGCCCCTACCACTGACCAGGACACAGACCAGCCATCTACATCAGCAGCAGCAACTGGACTGGTGGAACTGGCAAAGGACACACAGGAGACCAGCACCCCTACCCCTGCAGTCCAGCACCAGACCCTCAAACGGTCCCTCAGACCCAGATAGGGCATAGGAACACCTGCCAAGACCAAGGCCACTGCCAAAAAGTGACTCTGACATGGACTGTCTCCCAAGTGTGCCACTGTGCCACCATCCTCACCCACCAATAGCAACATAACAACTTGCAAGGGACAGATGGACCTCTACCCACTGCCACCAATCGCTGAGCCCATGTACCTAGTATGGACATCGACTATTAGCCCACTCCCTATCTCTGTAAAGCGCACCAATGTATTAAGGACACAAAATAAAACACATGTACACCAAATCGTATGTCCCCTGTCATATTGATGAATCAATTGTAAATGTGAATGCATTTTCAAGTCAATTCCATATTTAGACCTTTATTGCAGGAATGGCATCCCACGCACAACATTGTGTGGAGTAAACAGAAATGTGCACCATGTTTGTCTCAATGGTACATGCCACCTATATATTCAGATAACACTGTCAATGACTACCGACCCCACATCCCAATAGTGAATAAGTCAGACAGTTATTATGCATTGCAGACAACATCATCAGTGAACAGTACCTCATGATCACTGGAAATATAGTTGGATCAGCTGGTTCCTGGAGTAAACATCTCCCCCCCCTTCATCCTCACCATCACTCTCATCCCCTCTCACATGATGCAAGTATGGATGTAAAGCACCCTCCTCCTCCATTAGGGGAATAGCATTCCTCACAGCCACGTTGTGCAGCATGCAGCACGCCACCACTATTCTACACACCTTTGCAGGGCCATAGCACAGGGAACCCCCAAAGAGATGGAGGCAATGGAATCTAGTCTTCAGGAGACCTATAGTGCGCTCTATCACCCTCCTAGTATGACTCTGGGCCTCATTGTAATCCTCTCTGCATCTGTCCTAGGATTTCCCACAGTTGTCAGGAGCCAAGGCATGTTGGGATAGCCAGAATCACCTGCAAAGGTGTTTTCAAACAGGACTGTAACAGACTGTCATTACTTGCAGACAGCCTGGCTGTCAGCTATGTACAGAACCAGTGTCATACACACTTACCTATGAGCCATCCTCTGTCCCCTTGTAGTTGATCCATCATGTGTGGTACACTGCTGTTCCTCAGGGCAAATGAATCATAGACTGATCCTGGAAACATGGCATTCACATGTGATATGTACTGGTCTGCAGTACACACCAATTGTATGTTCATTGAGTGGAAGTTTTTCCTGTCCCTGTACACCTGTTCATTTACTCTTGGAGGGATGAGAACTATGTGGGTGCCACCTATGGCACCTATCACATGGGGTACGTTAGCAAAGGCATAAAATTCAGACTTGATGGCAGGGCGATTAGTCCTTTGGGGAAACTTCACATATGTCTGCAGGTGTAGTATGAAAGCATCCAGGAATTTGGAAATTTGGACAGGATGATGCTAAACATTGGCTGTGAGAACCCTGCAGCCATGCTGACTGTCAACTGAAATGAGTCCGTGGCCAGAAAATGGAGTACTTAGAGCACTTGCACTTCAATAGGGATGGCATGCTGATTCCGATTTGCAGGTCTCAGTACTGGACAAAGTAATGCACATAGCTCATGGATTGTAGGACGATTGAGCCTGTAGTTGATATTGATGTGACGTTTTACCATGGTCTCCAAATCAACAAGAAGTCTGTACACAGATGGGGCCCTCCCTCGCCACATGGGTCTGTACCTAGGTGCAAGTGGTCCTAAGTGGAGAACACATGTGAGGGAATCATATACATATGCACAACATGTTGTGTATGAATAACTGCTGTACAATATGTAGGTTACACATAAGTGATGTATGATGTACAACTGTAGGGACATGTATGAGGTGTAACATCTGGACTGTTATGGGGAGGAAAGAGTCATGTGTGCATGCGACTGGGGAATGGGCTCCATAGGGCCTGCATGGGTCCCATGTCATTTAAATATCTATGTTGTGCTAGCAAAATAGCAGCCCCCTGCCATCCAGATATGTAGCAGTGGAAGTGGCCTCATTCTGCTGGCGGTTGTTGTAATGGCATAAGGCGGTGTTCACCGCCGTGCACCCTTTCATTGGTTAATATTGTTGTCAATGGGGAATCTGGGCCTATCATGATCGCTACCGGCAGTGACGGTGCACACCGCCGCGGAGCGTACGTCATGTCGTCACCCCAGGTTCACTTGACTCCTGGATCCCGTGCATGGAAGTACTCCACTGAGTGTGCTGCTGTGTCCTGACTCTGGTTACTCAAATGGCACGAGTCACAGGGGAAAGGGCCCTAGCCTTCACCACAGAGGAGCTGGAGAAGCTGGTGGATGGGGTCCTACCCCTGTATGCCAAGTCATATGAGCGACCAGAGGTGCACGTGAGTTGGCGGTTGACTTGCATGGATGTTTGTGATGGTGGCAGATAGCTGTATGCATTTGTGGTGTAGTGTGGTTAGTTTTACGTATTAATTGGGCTTTAGCTTCAGGCTTTAGGCCGTTGTGCACTTTGCCCTGAATATATTTTATTCATTTGCTGACAGCTCAGAGCCTCTGTGCACTTTGCTCTACATGCTTTTTATTAGGCTTCGTACTGTTATTTTTCAAATAGCCAGTTCTACGGTGTTGTTTTTTATTTCATATCACACTGTTTTGCCTACTTCAGCACTGGAGTTCTCCATAACACATTTACTGTGTGCTTCAATCAAGGATACAGTCTGGTACATTGCCGATAGACGTGGTAGGAGTTTAGACTTGGCATTCCTGCGTAGGGACATTTTGTGATCACGATGACATGTTAGTTATAAAATCACTTCCTTGTCCCAATACATGCAAGGGGGAGATTCCGACCAGGGAACCACAACTAGACGCTGACTGCCTCGTTGCAGATGCTGAACCAAGATCACAGGTCTTTGCTCAGGTATGAGGGCTGATGTCTCCACAGTGATTCTAATAGGCAAGCTGGAAGCTTAACATGCTGTGCTCTAAATAGAACAAGCAGAGGGAGAGTAGAAACTGTTAGACAATATGATAGCTTTGTTCTTATGTTTTACTCTCCTGGTGACTATTTCAATCCTACTGTGTTGTATCATTCTGGTTATTGCGGCTCACGCCTTAATATCTAAAATACAGTCGTTTGATTAAAACATTATATAAAACTTATACTGTCTTTGTCATTTGTATATGAGATCATATTGGAAATAAGAGAGTTGGTTTGGATCTGAGTAACCACGACTTCCCTGAGAAGTTCCAAAGATGTCATGCGCTCGGCTGCCAAATCATTCCTTCCACATGGGAGAAATGAGGCACTGCTAGTTAGCCGGAGCAAAAACCGGATTTAGGGTGACAGAGTTCTTTACATGTGGGTCAGACTCAGTCCCCCACACCGTTATAGATCCTGCTACCTAGAAATCCAGTAGTCTCATTTAGAATAATGAGAGCCCACGCGACATGGCGCCGCCAACGTTTGTTCTGGCTCTAATGATTAGGTACGACTAACTCTCTTGGTCTCATATATATTTTGACTCCTCGGTTCCGTATACGGAGACGTCCGTGGGGCTGTTTCCGCCGCCACGGCATAGGTGCTTCCTGTTGCTTAGTGGTTGGTTGTTCAAGCTTGAACTTTGAAAGGAAAAACCCCGATATTGCTGTGCCTTCTCTGACCTGAAGCTATTTTTTATAAAATGGCGAATCCTAATGTAGTGAATATAGCAATTAATATGCGTCACCCGCTCACGGGACATCTGTTGACACATGGACTGACAGTCCAGGGGGGTCCAGTCACTTTTGTGGTGGACGCCCATGCAGCCTATAGAACGGAACTTTTTTATTCTTGGGTCGGATTTCCAGCAGTGGATGGGGGAACAAATACTTTTCACGAATACACTGTTGCGAATGTCCCTGGACAATACAGGGCTTATGCTTATTTAGAAATACCTCTATCTTATCAAGAAGACCATAATTGGCTTGATGGCGCCCTCCCACACTCAGTAGCACAAGTTAGGTTAGGTCCACTGAGTAATGATGGTCCTACATGGCCTTGATTGGCTACATATACACCTCATCCTGCGGTTGCTCAATTGGCAGTGGTTGAAGTTCGTCGTTTATATACAGAATTAACGGCTATATATAGACGATTAGTTCAGTTTGTCATGCAGACACTAAATACGAATGCAGCGCGTGCTGCTCCAGCGCACCCACAGGCTGTGGTTCCGGGTATTACTCCGGCCACTGTGCACTCAGTTATGGGTAAAGTACCGGCTAAACGAGAGGAGACTCCATTTTGGCTGGCGCAAAAAATTAATACGCTAGAAGCAGTATTTCCCCATACGGGACCTCAGGATAAACATAGAATTTTGACGATGTGTTTGCCGTACGGGATGGTTCCACCGGTGGACCTTTGTAATACCTGGGGCATGGTGTTTGCCGCGCTCTACACTACGGCACACGGTACACCAACATTAGCTAATTTACCGGACGTGCTTAAACAGATTCAGGATGAATATGGGGCTGCCCCTGCCTTAGATTTGGGCATGCAGTTGCTGGGCAATTTTGCCACAGTTTCTTCTATTATTTTGAGTAATCTCAAAGGAGAGGCAGTAGCACTAGCAGTGCGAATGCGTCTTCGGGATGTTCCGCTGCTTAATCGGGAGCGGGAGCTTCCGAGAATAATAGCGGAAACATATTCTAGTATTGGTCGTGATAGCCTAGGGGCTAGACCACAAAATCCACAGTTACAGGGTAAAAATAATAAAGATAATGCTAAACAGCAACAACCTGAGGGTTCGAAAAACCGCTGGGAAAAGAAACAGCAAACACCTAAGAAAGATGGTGGACAGTCTCCGCAACCGGAGACCCCACAGAATAAGTATAATCTCAGGAATAGGGATACTTTGAAGACGCCTGATAGATATCAATATACTGATACACGCCAATCTCGTTCCTTTCAGGACTCCTCGGAAAAGAGAAGTGAGAGAGGTGGGCGGTCAGAGCGGAGGATGGAGTACGTGAAACCGAGACAGGATTCACAACGCTCAGCGGAGGTTTCTATTAAACAAGAAGAGAAACCGGTGCAACAAAAACAGCAATTTAAAAAGAAGAAAGTGGCAGCAGTCTCAGTTAGACATGCCGCTCAAGAAGAGAGTTCTCTTGACGAACAAGACATGGGCGTTAGCACTGTTAGACAGCGCGGCAGAGGTCACAATAGTTCGCCGGAGTCTTCTAGAGCATCTGGAGGTGAAAGCAACTGATGACTTCATACAAGTCGAGACGGCGGATATGCGAGTCTCTGATCCTGATAGAGTATATGAAGTGACTCTGCGATTGGAAGGGGACATTGACCGCATTATACACGCAATTTTTGGGGACCATGTGGTGAAATCATATGATGTTCTGCTGGCCGAAAAAGATTGGCCACCTGACTTTGTTCGCGACTGTCCGGTTGGGGAGGAGGTTATTACTCCTTCCTTCTCGCCACTTGTTCCGAGAGAACTAGCGGAGTCCTATAGTAAATCAAGGGCTCTAGCACAAGCTCCCGCCTTGTATAGAAATAATGTGGGGTGGGACAGACAATCACCTTATCATGTAATTCCAATAAAGGGCGAACCTCAGCCACAACCGCAGTATCCTATCAAATTTGAAGCAAGGGCATCAGTTAGAAAAATTCTTACACAATTGGAGTATCAGGGGGTAATTGAGCCCTGTGTCTCGCCGATGAATAATCCCTTGTTTCCGGTAGCTAAACCGGACCAATAATATAGGATAGTGGTGGATTATCGACATTTGAATAGTCATACACGCACATATGCAATACAGAATTCACACAGCGCAGCGCTTCTGAATAATATAGTGTGTAAAAAATACAAGACAACATTAGATATCTCGAATGGATTTTTCTGCCAGAATATAGCGCCCGAGAGTCGGGACTATACCTGTTTCAGTGCGTTTGGCTCTCAGAAAAATTTTGTCGCTTGCCTCAGGGGTATAAGAATAGCCCAGGACTGTTTTCGGCTCGTGTAACTGAAATGCTGCATGAGTTCGACCCTGAAGCATTATCATATGTTGATGACATATATCTGGTGCTCGTTTGAACATGCACTGGCTCTCTGCCTCTCGTTGCAGCGCCCTCCCATGGTCGATACTGATCTGTTGATGTTCCCGATTAGGGCTCATTCCCAGACTTGTGTATTACGGATGCGCTTGCTTCGTGAGGCAGTTTATGAGATTCCCTTCCTGGAGGAAGATGGTATTGTCTCTTTCATAGGCCCTACACGGGGTGCCGCCCTGAATGGTTTTGGGGCTTTGGATCACACCCGCTCCATGGTACTTTGTGGTGTGGATCTTCCGATATTGACATATATCGAAGTGGAGGAACTCCTGCGTTCTATTGCTTCTATCTGACTATTGGATTTATACGAAATTGACACTATATTGAATTTGGCTTTATGGTCACATGTTACCTAAATTTCTGACTTTGTTGTCTTCTCACCTTGTCGAAATAATTGTTTTAGGTATTGTTTATATTTGGGGCATCCTTTTATATTATTGGAACCACTTGCTACCGACAAGGGGAGGGTGTAGTGTGGTTAGTTTTACGTATTCATTGCGCTTTAGCTTCAGGCTTTAGGCCTTTGTGCACTTTGCCCTGAATATATTTTATTCATTTGCTGACAGCTTAGAGCCTCTGTGCACTTTGCTCTACGTGCTTTTTATTAGGCTTCGTACTGTTAGTTTTCAAATAGCCAGTTCTACGGTGTTGTTTTTTATTTCATATCACACTGTTTTGCCTACTTCAGCACTGGAGTTCTCCATAACATATTTACTCTGTGCTTCAGTCAAGGATACAGTCTGGTACATTGCCGATAGACGTGGTAGGAGTTTAGACTTGGCATTCCTGCGTAGGGACATTTTGTGATCACGATGACATGTTAGTTATAAAATCACTTCCTTGTCCCAATACATGCAAGGGGGAGATTCCGACCAGGGAACCACAACTAGACGCTGACTGCCTCGTTGCAGATGCTGAACCAAGATCACAGGTCTTTGCTCAGGTATGAGGGCTGATGTCTCCACAGTGATTCTAATAGGCAAGCTGAAAGCTTAACATGCTGTGCTCTAAATAGAACAAGCAGAGGGAGAGTAGAAACTGTTAGACAATATGATAGCTTTGTCCTTATGTTTTACTCTCCTGGTGACTATTTCAATCCTACTGTGTTGTATCATTCTGGTTATTGCGGCTCACGCCTTAATATCTAAAATACAGTCGTTTTATTAAAACATTATATAAAACTTATACTGTCTTCGTCATTTGTATATGAGATCATATTGGAAATAATAGAGTTGGTTTGGATCTGAGTAACCACGACTTCCCTGAGAAGTTCCAAAGATGTCATGCGCTCGGCTGCCAAATCATTCCTTCCACATGGGAGAAATGAGGCACTGCTAGTTAGCCGGAGCAAAAACCGGATTTAGGGTGACAGAGTTCTTTACACGTGGGTCAGACTCAGTCCCCCACACCGTTATAGATCCTGCTACCTAGAAATCCAGTAGTCTCATTTAGAATAATGAGAGCCCACGCGACAGTGGTCGGTATGTACCTGCACAGTCATAGAATGTGGGGCGAGTACTGTGAGTGAGGTGGTGAAATGATCATGTGAAGTGTTCGTCCCATAGGGGACGTATAGTCAGCGGTACCACAATGCCATTTTCTGAACTCTGTGTTTCTTTTCTGTGTGTCCCCTACAGATCAGCACCCATCAGAAGAGGGCACTCTGGCAGGCCATCGCCAGGGAGGTGTGGACCCTGGGGGTCCATAACTGGTGGAGCACCCACTGCAGGAAGCGGTGGGAGGACCTGCGGCACTGGGCCAGGAAGACCTGCGAGGCCCAACTAGGGAAGTCCCCCCAAAAAGGAAGGGGTGCTCATCGGGGTCTGACCCCCCTAATGCACTGCATTGTGATGGTGGCATATCCAGACTTGGATGGGCGCTTGAAGGCTGCACAGCAGCCACAAGGGGGTGAGTACCAACACCATACCATGCCTCTTGGCATGATGGATGTCTGAGGGTGCTGTCGGATGTATGCTGTCTATTGCTAGATACTCTGACAGGTGTCTTACAGCAATCCAGGCCCCATGTCCAGGAGATGTTTAGGGGCAGGTCTGCAGTTCATCAGGTCCTTGTGTCATGTGGGAGAAGAGTTGTATGCTAGGGTTGTGTCCACTAGGCTGGGGCATGGGCATTACTATAGCTGTAGGTGCTGGTGCTGCGTGTTGGTGTATAAGCTGAGTGGGAGTATGAGTGAACCACATATGTACATCCATTCAGGTATTTACATATATCTCTCATGTTTTGTCTCCCCACCCCTGTACTCTTTTGTTGTCTGTGTACATCAGCATCATCTGGTGAGGGTGCAGTGGCACCGCCGACGGGGATGCAGCGGCCTACAGTTCAAAGAAGGCAGAGTCTACCAATGTCAAGGGAACCAGTGGGTTGGAGGGCGAGGGGAGTACCATGAGGGAGGCTACTACCACTGGTGGTAGTGACTCAGATACCTCCTCCGATGGGAGTTCCCTGGTGGTCGTGCACCCTAGTGTGCCCACCTATTCTGTGTCATCTTCTGCCACCCCCCTTACCATCACCGCCCTACCAGTTGCTCCCCAACCAGTTGCCTGTGCCCACTCACCCAGAAGGGTGGGCATCTCCGTCGCCCCAGGTACCCCATCCCCTGCCCCAGTCAGCCCTGCTGCCCCCACGGAGGAGGCTATTGACCTCCTGAAGACCATCTCTATAGGGCAGACAACCATCATGAATGTCATCCAGGGACTAGCATCCCAGATGCAGCAGTGCAATGTATACCTGGACGGCATTCACGGTGCCATGTCTGGCCTACAGAGATCTTTTTAGGCTCTGTCCTCCTCTTTGACGGCAACCAGTGTCCCTGGCCATTCCGTCCTACCTCCAACCACCTCTGTCCCTTCCAGCACCCCATTCCCTTCACCCAACCCATGCACACACCTCAACACACAAAAAACATACACAAAATCACAAGCACCACACTTCCCACCACAGGCATACACACAGCCAACATACAAAGGCACACACAACAACATCCACTTCCCCCAGTGTGTCCACCTCTCCTGCCTCCCTGTCTGTCACCTCTACATGCACACCCACGAGCGCTGCACCATCATTCACTGTTGCTGACCCCATTCTTGCAGTCACCACAACATCAGACATCCAGTCATGCACCCCAGACACCACACCTGCACTCACCACAACGACATTGACTGACACATGCAGCACACTCACCAGACCTGTAGACACCCAGACAACATTCATGTACACTGGCAGCCTGTCTTGCCCCACTGTGTCCAACCCCCCTCCTCCCAAAACACTCAAACATTCCCAGACACCCACCCAACCCACATCCACCACTCCTCAGCATACTGTACAGGCACCAGCATCCACACCCAGCACACCTACACCTGTTACAAACATTCCCTCTAACTCCACTCCCACACCTTCCTCCATGTCCACCCCAACTGCCCCTAAGAAACTTTTCCTGTCCTGTGTTGACCTTTTCGAACCCACTGGCCCACCCCATCTCATCCCTAAACGTACCCACCTCCTTGCCCTGTCCACTCCTTCCACTTCTAAGTCTGCCCCAGTCCACCCTTCCTATTCTTGTGTCCCTTCCCCAGTGAGTAAGAAGCCCCGTGCTGGCTCTGGTCCATCTGCCATCCCACGGTCCAAGGCCCGCTCCCCCAACTTCCAAGGCTAAACCAAAACCCCCTCTACCTCCCAAACGTAAGCACAAGCCCCCCTCCCAGATATAAGTCCCCACCCCGCCACCCCTGCCCCTGTTCCTTGAGGTGCCTGGCTGCCCCATTGATGTCCCTTTCTGGTGGAGTACCATGTGCACAAGTGGGAGTCAAGTTTGGCCCATTTGGGCCCTTTAGCCTTTTTATGTTGGACTGGCCAATGGCCTTATTTGAACATTGAATTTGCACAATTTATTAAAGTTTGTATGCCCAGTGTTGCTGTTGGCACACTCAGGAGACGTGGTTCATTGTTTCATTGTGGGGGTGTGGTGTGCAGATGTGTGTACTTTGGGAAGGTTGTATTGGCCTTGTGTTGGGTAAGTACCTCTTGTTCTGGTGTGTATGGCTTGTGATGGTGTGAGGGGTTGCGAGTACATTGCAGGGTCGGTGGGTGTGTAACTGTGACCTTTCTTCCCTTGTTTAGTAGGTTGCGGTACTTACCGTAATTGTCTTTGTCGGCGGTCACGGTCACGGTCGTGGAGGTATATGGCAAGGTGCAGCACTGGCATGATTTTCAATTCTCTCTACATGTCTGCTTTGGCGTGTTATGTGTGCCTACTGTGAGTGTTTCCTTTTATTTGTTTTGTTTCCGCCAGGCTTTGCATGGCGGTGTTTCCCGCCCCGGAACTGACGGCGGTCATGTGCTTCATTATTTGTTGGGCGGGTGGGGCCTTTCCGTCGGCCTGTGGGCAGCCTCTTCCATTGATATCGGCACTCCTCTGCTGGCGGTGAGTGATTTTCACGCTGCCTGTTTTTCATGTGCTTCATTATTTGGAGGTTCAGACCGCCAGCCTGTTAGCAGTAGTTACCACCATCGCCGGCGGTGCTGTCCTTCCCGTCATGTTCATAATGTACATAATGAACACCTGAGTTCTTTGAAGGTAAAAACCTGTTCTTGGAAATTGGATATTGTTTGTTCCTACATTTCTGAAAGTCCTAGTGCCCGGGGTACGTTAAAACATGGGTGCTCCGATCTTTCATTGCCTCAGAGTTGAAGGTCTTCACGTCCATATTTTTTTTCACAAGTTTTTAATCAAAAACATGGAAAGACTTTGAGCCCACAATCTGTTAATTTGAGGTTGAACTGAGCATTGTATGTTGAGATATTCTCTGGAGTGCCGGGAACTTCAGCTTAGTTTTGAATTGTACCTGCTCACAAGCATTATTTGTGATGAAGCCTGTAAGTGATATTATTGTAAATAACTGTCAAAATCACTGGATGCTGAGATGATAGAAAACTTTTCTTGCTGTTTTTAGTGCATGGCACCCGCATCAACACTAAGGGGTCCAGGGAGTACAGACCCAGTGTGGCAAGGCAGCAGAGCTGACCAAGTCATGCAAGTCTATCTTTTCGTGTTTTATCCTATCCCACCTTCCCCTCGGAGACAGTCAGTAAATTATGGTTGTGGTTACTTGATTTCATTCTCTGCCTCGGACGGAATTAGAGGTCCAACATCATTTCCACGGTCAGAACCAGGTGAGTGCATGACTCAGTGCAAAGCCTTGCACCTTCCACTGCTCAGACGATATGGACGATCAATTAAATTTTCACGATTTAGCTCACGCCCTGTCAGAAGACACTTGAAGTGCGTTCGATTTTCACAACAGCTCTATCTGATGTTCAAGGTGATGTTCAATCTTTGTGACAGGAAAATTTGTAGCTCACGAATGTGATAGTCTGATATTGCCTCCGCCATTCACCCTGTTTATCAGATGTAGGGGCAGGGGCGATTCCCAACAGTACACGTTCCAATCTACAACCTGCACATTTTTATGATATGGGAAATCCTACCAGTGCTTCCCCAACTGAAATTGTTAATCTGGTTCTTGTCACTGTAACCACTCCAGCCCCAGTGCCTCTTGCTCCACCAGAATGGTTCTTTGGGGATAGTAATAAATTTGATGCATTCTGAAATCAGTGGCAATTGCAATTTCTTGTAAAGTCAGGAGCCTTTCCTTCAGGCACAGCTAAGATTGCCCTTATCATATCCTATCTCTGGGGCACAGCTGCTAACTGGGCTATTCCACTCATTAAAAATAATAACCCAGTCTTACATGATTTCTGAAATTTTCAAGAGAGGATGTGCCATCTCTTTGCCATCTCTTTGCTAAACACACCTTTGTTCAGGCTAATGATAATGAGTTATTCAACTAGCGTCAGGGCAAGAAGGATCTTCTGACTTGTAGTACAACTTTTTGTAGACTGGTTACTGAAATCTAATGACCAGAAGAGAAGAGAACCTCCTTCTTTTATAGAGGACTAACAAGTGACTTAAAAGATTCCTTAGCATACATTGGGGATACCCCATTGGATAGCTCCAAATTGATTGATTCAGTTGTCCTGTTAGATCATAAGTTAATTGAATGCAAGGGAGAACGTCCTCAGGAGGAACCAAAATTGTTAGTAGCATATCCCCAGCAAAAGGAGACCGAGCCCAAGAATCAGGATAATGCAGAACCTATTCAAATAGAGGGCTTGTGTGGTCCTCTGACTGCAGGGGGAAAAGATTGAAGAAAGTATGTCAACCTATGCTTTCATTGTGGTAAGGCAGTGCACTTTACGTGTGAGTGCACTGTCAAACTGTCTCTGTTTTGAAGCAGGAAAACTGGAGAGCCCAGCCAACACCCGGGTTAACCAGTCCAATGAGGTACTAGAAGCGACACCCTATTACTTAGCAAACACTTCACGTGAAGTTCCACAAAATTTTACTATTCTAGTCACCCTAATACTTTCACCTCAACAGCGAAAGGTATTAGCTATACTCTTAGATTCTGGGACCACTGGAAACTTTTTAGACCTAGCCTTGGCTAGTTTGTTACATATACCACACGTTATGAAATACAAACCTGAACGGGTTAGAGCTGTGGATGTCACCGAACTCTCTTCTGGGATGATCATATATGAAAGAGCCCCTATAACTTTAGAATGTAAGAAAGGGCATACAGAGACTTTGACCTTTGATCTCATTGATACACCCTTCTTTGGTGCAATATTAGAAATTCCCTGGCTTCAACTTCACAATTCTTTCATTGATTGGTCCCTCTGCCTTGTCATCCTGGGTTCCCACTGTTGTCTAATCTATTGCTGTAAAGAGCCACAGGAAGTTTTATCTCCTTTTGTAATATGTGCGGCCCTAAAACAAGAATTTATGATGCAACTTCCTGTAGAATATCAGGATTTTTTTTTAGATGTCTTTGATGAATAAAAATCTATGCAATTACCTCCCGTTAGGGAATATGAGTGCCACATTGACTTAATTCCAGGTGTATCACTCCCCTGCAGTCATATCTACACTCTCTCTGAACCCAAGACAAAGCATCTAAAAACAACATAGCCCCGGGCTATATCCCTCTTTTTACCTCTCCAGCATCTTTGGCGCTCTTCTTTGTTCTCAAAAAGAAAGGCGACTATAGGGCATGGATTGAATTTTGGGTGTTAAATAAAGTTACTGTAAATAACAAATATCCATTGCCTCTAATCCCAGTTTTGCTTCATCGGGTTTGGTTAAAAAAAGGTTCAGCAATATTGACTGGCCAGCAGCAACCACAGCCAAAGGGATATAACGTTTAATGGGTTTTTCAAACCTTTATAGCTTATTTATCATCACATTGTAAGTTCAATTACAAGACTTCTACAAAAAAAGGTGTCTTTTGTGTGGTCCCAGGAAGCCAAAGATGCATTCAATTTACTTTAGGATAAATTTACTACAGCCCCAGTACTCAGACATCTAGACCCCACACTGGCTCAATTTGTGGAGGTAGATGTCTCTCAAGTAGCACTAGGAGGTATTCTATCACAAAACGACAACACAACACAACAGGACACATGCACCCAGTTGCCTTCTTTTCCAAAAATGTGTTGAACGCTAAACAGAACTATACAATTGCTGAATAAGAATTATTTGCAATTAAATTATGCTTCCAAGTGTGGCAGAAATATCTGCTTGGTGCTCAACACACTATCACTAACAAAATTTACCATAAGAATCTTCAGTCCCTACGGTCATTATAGCCATTGACTCCTAGACAAGTAAGGTAGTTATTGTATTTCAGTGAATACAATTTCATCATCACCTATTGTCCAGGCACAAACCAAACTAAAAAAGATTTGTTATGTAGGTGGGGTTACTCAAGTAAGAACTCTCAGGAAGAAACCCCTCAAAACATCATAGCTCCTGAACATATTATAGGTCTTTGCAGACAAGAATCATTCCTGAACCGGATTAGGCAGAGCATGAGCCAGGAAGACATTGCCTTTTGGGTAACAGGCAAGGATAACAATATCCATAACGATCTTCCTTACCATGGAACTACTTTACACATTACCATGGAGGAATCAAGACAAGAATCATTGACTTGGTGTCATGCCACCCCACTAACTGAGCACCCTGGAATTCACAAGACTCTAGCTCACTGTCAGCGATAGTTTTGATGGCCAACACTATCCAAATATGTCCATGATTATGTCCAGACCTGCCCCATTTGATCACAGAAGAAGGTGTCTTATTCTGCTCCTGCAGGTTTCTTACCAACCCTGCTAGTACTCCCACATCCCTTGCATACTATTAGTAAGGACTTTATCACGGATGTACCCAACTCTAATGGTTATAAGACTATTTGGGAAGTAGTTGACCTTGTTTCTAAAATGACACACTTTGTGCCCCTAAAACAGATACCCATTGCCAAGACTGTCTACACGTTATTTGTTCAGCAAATCATGCAGTTGCATCACCTCCCTTCCATCATTATTTCTGACAGAAGCCCACAATTAATTTCCTGGTTTTGGAAAGTCCTTGGACATTGACACGCCACTCTTGTCTGCTTATCATCCATGAACCAATGTGCAGACAGAATTGGTGAATCATGTACTAGAACTGTCACTGCGTTGTCTTTTAACATCAACCCCCAAAGAAAGTGAATCCTTATTAACATTTGTTGAATTTGCATACAACAACTCACAGCCTTCTGCCACTGGTGTATCACCCTTTATTGTGTAACAGGCACCCATCCTTGAGTGTTACCTGAAAATATTATCATAACTTCTGAAAATGTACCTGCTAAACAACGCTTTGTACAACATCTATCTGACTCACAACAAGAAGTTTTAACCCACTCACAGCAAGTCAAATCCAGTATGGAGAAAAATGCTAACAAATATCGCCAGCAACAACCAGCTCACAAAAATGGGGATCAGGTTTGGCTGGCCACAAAAAACCTGCAATTACAGGGTCCCTGTAAATTGCTACCCAGATATGTGGGTCCCTCCCAGTGGAAAAGATAATTAACCCAGTGGTCATTAAACTTCAACTGCCAGAAGATTTACCCATTCAACCTGTGTTTCATGTATCTCTCCTGAAATGCCTGTCATGCCCAAACCCATTCTGCTCCTCCTCCATCACCACCTCTAACCCTGGATGGTCATCCAGAATTTGAGGTATGGAGAATCCTTGACTCAAAAGGTGTCAATAGCCATTTGTTTTATCTGATTGATTGGAAAGGGTATGGTCCTGAAAAACAGTCTTGGGAACCAGCCAGAAATGTCCATACCCCTTGCCTGGTTTGTTCCTTTCATGCTCAGAACCCAGTCAAACTACGTCTCATAGGTTGTTCCTTGAGGGGAGTTTGTCACAACACACTCTCATGTGCCCTCTGTATTGTGTGTTTTTGCTCACAGGGCTCATGTTGTCTCTCCCCTGTAGCACTTCTATGCCCCCTGCAACCATTGCCCCCCTCCTAGAGCTATGCACCCACTTAAACCTCCTGTACTATTATCCCTCTGTTTGCACTCCTGTAAGATAGTCTTGTGTTTCCTGGGTAATTAGCTACATCAGCCATTACCTATTCAATGTAACCATTTTAGCTTATTTGTTCCATCTGCCTTGGTTATTGGCTCCAACTGCAGTGACCTATTGACTCCAACCTCCAATGCTCCTTGGTTCCACCTGCATTGGTTCATGGACTGATTCCAACCATCACTTGCGCCTGCCATCAGCAAAGGTCACATCTGTTTTTTTAACATTTGCTGTTTCCCAGGTTTCCTTTAAAACTTTCTGACCTTCCATGTTAGCAACGTGCCTAGTCTCTCCCATTGGGTATAAAAAAAAGGCTTGGCCTTGCTTCAGTCCTGCGCAAGCATCTTCCCTGCACTCACCTTCTAGGTCGCCCACAACCCCCCAGCGGTCTAGACTTCCAGGCCTTTCTCTTGATCCCATGATCATGACTCCGTCAACGTTTCCAGTGTCTTCTCATCACAGCCCTCTTAAACTTCATGCACCACAGGCTCTAGTGTTCCTTTGGATTCCAATTGAAGAATTAAAGATAAGGCTGAGTACTTGATCCTCGGGTTGGTGAGCAGTAATCCATAGATAAGTTTGAGATTAAGCTAAAACGGAATTCCTTGAAGGTGAAACCCGTTCTTGGTAATCTGAATTTTTTTTTTCTTTGTTTCTGAAAGTCCTAGTGCTCCAGAAATTTCAACTTGTGGGCACTCCAAACTTTTGTTGCCACAGAACTGAAGGTCTTCAAGTCCGTATTTTTTTCACAAGTTTTGTATCAAGAACATGAACTGACTTTGATCGCACAGTCTGTTAATTTGACTTTGAACTGAACATTGTATGTTAAAATATTCTCTGGAGTGGCAGAAACTCCAGCTTACTGTTGAATTGTACCTGCTCTCAAGCATTATTGGTGATGAAGTCTGTATGAGATATTATATCACTATATACTGAGAACTGTTGGTAAACAACTCTTCTTGTTGTTTCCAGTGCATCACACCCGCATCAACACTAGAAGGTCCAGCAACTACAGAGCCTACTGTGCAGAGTGACAAGGCAGCAGAGAAGACCCAGTGACGCAAGTTTATCTTTTCCTGTTTTAGCCCAACCCCCCCTTCCTCGCAGTAGCAGTCAGTGAATTAAGGTGTGGCTACTTGATTTCATTCTCTGCCTCCAACAGGATCAGCCGTCCAGCATCAGATCCTAGTCAGAACCAGGTGAGCCAATGACACATAGAGCCTGCAGTTTAGCTAGATTCATCCGTGCCAGGTTTTTAATGACTGCCAGAATGTGGGGTGTACACTATTCAACATTCTCACCCAAGGCATAAAGATGAGCTATTCCCTTGTAATTTCTAATATCCCGAAAAATGATGAGATATTGCTTTGGAAGGAGCAATATTTGCTATTTTATATTATTTTGCTAGCAAGTCATGAAATCTGTAAAACACTTCACTATTAAGCCTCCACTCAGGGTGGTTGTATGGTTTGAGGGGGCGACAAATACGGTTGGGTGGAATCAAAGAGCAACATTTGGAACGAACGAGTGTTCTAGGCTCCTTTTAATAGATGGTTAGGAGAAGAAAAGTAGTGCAGAAGCCATATGCCCACGGGAGCAGCCTTTGAAGTGTTTTCTGAAGACCGGATATCAGATAAAAAGTCTGAGCTGTAGGTTTGTGCTCCTTTAGAGGGTATATGATTTGAAAAAATGAATTCTGGCTCTACTATGTAGGTTTGTTCATGTGTCTGATAATAATGTGAAAAACTGTAACCACGTAGCTCAGTTTGAATGCTGGCTGCACTCTGAGCATGATTATTTCAGACAAAACTTGGTGATAACCACGATGCTGCAAATGCAAGAACAGGTGTCTCACAGTTGCTGGTGGAAATCTGCAGAAGCATTTCAAAAGGCGATAGCCGACCTTTTCATTTTTAAAAGATGTTGTGTGTTGAAAATAAATGCGTATGTACAACTCGTGCAAGAGCTGCTAATGCTTTCTAGTTAAACACTTGAGTGGGTAGTACTAATACTAAAACATTTTTGTGTATTTTTAGTCCACTGATGGATTGATATGGCATTTTTTCATGTATGTTGAACACTGAATGAGTTAGTATAGCAAACATGCAGTTAGTTGTGTGCAAAATGAAGTGAATACATTTGAACATGGTTGGTACACCTATGGTAAATATTACATTATTTTCTACACTCAGACTATTCGCCCAGTACAGGCATCTCCATATCCACAGATCTGGGACAAAATCACACAGTGCTGGATTTAGATGATACAGGGGGTCATTCTAACTTCGGCGGGCGGCGGAGGCCGCCCGCCAAAGTTCCCCCGCCAGAATACCGCAGCGCGGTCAAATGACCGCCGCGGTAATTCTGACTTTCCCACTGGGCGGGCGGGCGACCGCCAAAAGGCCGCCCGCCCGCCCAGCAGGAAAGCACCAGCAACGAGGATGCTGGCTCCGAATGGAGCCGGCGGAGTTGCTGGTGTGCGACGGGTGCAGTTGCACCCGTCGCGATTTTCAGTGTCTGCCAAGCAGACACTGAAAATCAATGTGGGGCCCTGTGGCATGGGCACTGCAGGGGCCCCCAGGGGCCCCACGACACCCGTTCCTGCGGGAAGGGGGTCAGAATCCCCATGGCGGCGCTGCTTGCAGCGCCGCCGTGGAGGATTCCCTGGGGCAGCGGGAAGCTGGCGGGAAACCGCCTGCTTCCCTTTTCTGACCGCGGCTTTACCGCCGCGGTCAGAATAGCACCGCCAGCCTGTTGGCAGTGCTTCCTCCGTCCCCTACCCTGGCGGTCTCGGACCGCCAGGGTAGGAATGACCCCCACAGTGTTCATGCAGTGTTATGGAGCTCAGGATCATACAGCAGTGCGCCACGATCACACAATGTGGTTCCAAGAATACAGAGCCATGGACCAACATATCACAACACTGACTCAGCATCGCACAGTGCTGAATAATATCCATAGCTCTCGACTTGCACCCCCCCAAAAACAGACAGGTCATTAATTGACTAATGGGATTTAACCCATTCGCTGCCAGGCCTTTTCCCCCTCAGGTGCCAGGCCTTTTTTTGGCTATTTGGGACAGTTCGCGCTTAGGCCCTCATAACTTTTTGTCCACATAAGCTACCCACGCAAAATTTACGTCCTTTTTTTTCCAACATCCTAGGGATTCTAGAGGTACCCAGAGTTTGTGGGTTCCCCTGAAGGAGACCAAGAAATTAGCTAAAATACAGCGAAAAATTCGTTTTTTTAAAAACAAAACGGAAAAAAGGGTTGCAGAAGAAGGCTTGTGTTTTTTCCCCTGAAAATGGCGTCAACAAAAGGTTTGCAGTGCTAAAATCACCATTTTCCCAGCTTTCAGGAACAGGCAGACTTGAATCAGAAAACCCAATTTTTTAACACAATTTTGGCATTTTACTGGGACATGCCCCATTTTTACAATTATTTATGCTTTCAGCTTCCTTCCATTCAGTGACAGAAATGGGTGAGAAATCAATACTGGATCCCAGAAAGCTAAGCATTTCTGAAAGGTAGACACAATTTTGAATTGAGCAAGGGGTAATTTGTGTAGATCCTACAAGGGTTTCCTACAGAAAATAACAGCTGAAATGAAAAACTATTGAAATTGAGGTGAAAAAAACAGCAATTTTTCTCCACGTTTTACTCTGTAACTTTTTCCTGCAATGTCAGATTTTTGAAAGCAATATACTGTTAATGGACTCTTCTGGTTGTGGGGATATATAGGGCTTGTAGGTTAATCAACAGCCCTAGGTACCCAGAGCCAATAAATGAGCTGCACCTTGCAATGGGTTTTCATTCTATACCGGGTATACAGCAATTCATTTGCTGAATTATAAGGAGTGAAAAATAGGTAGCAAGAAAGCCTTTGTATTTCCAGAATGGGCACAAGATAAGGTGTTGAGAAGCAGTGGTTATTTGCACATTTCTGAATTCCGTGGGGCTCATACTAGCATGTGAATTACAGGGCATTTCTCAAATAGGCGGCTTTTTTACACACTGTCTTACATTTGGAAGGAAAAAATGGAGAGAAAGACAAGGGGCTATAACACTTGTTTTGCTATTCTGTGTTCCCCCAAATCTCCCGATAAAAATGGTACCTCACTTGCGTGGATAGGCCTAATGCTCACAACAAGAAACACAACATGGAGACATCACATTCTTACATTGAAATGTGACGTGTTTTTTGCAAAGTGCTTGGCTATAGATTTTGGCCTCTAGCTCAGCCGGCACGTAGGTAGGGAAACCTACCTAACCTGTGCATTTTTTTAAACTAGACACCTACGGGAATCCAAGATGAGGTGACGTGTGGGGCTCTAACCAGGTTTCGCTACACAGAATCCTTTGCGAACCTCAAAATTTGGCCAAAAAAACACTTTTTACTCTCTCAGCAATTCTGCACACACTACACCTTTCTAGTGGGGAATTTGTGATTCACATTCCACTTTCTTAGTATATGGTTTGTGGTGCCCCAGTCCTATTTTCTCCCATTGCATTCTATAGGATTTCCTACTGTTTGCATTGTTCAATGACTATTTACTTGTCTAATTTTGGTGTCTAGTGTATATATTGTGTATAATACTTACCTACAGAAGGAGTATTGTCTCTAAGATATTTTTGGTACTGTGTCACACAAATAAATACCTTTATTTTTGGTAACACTGAGTATTATCTTTAGTTGTGTATAAGTACCGTGCAACTATAAGTGGTATTGCATGAGCTTTGCATGTCTCCACGTTCAGCCTAAGCTGCTCTGCTATAGCTACCTCTATTAGCCGAAGCTGCTAGAACACTACTACTTCACTAATAAAGGATAACTGGACCTGGTATACGATGTAAGTACCCAAGGTACTCACTACAAACCAGGCCAGCCTCCTACAGAGGAGCCACAAATGTCCTTCCACCCAGTGTTCCCCCAAGTCTCCCGATAAAAATGATACCTCATATGTGTGGGTAAGCCTAGTGCCCACGACAGGAAATGCCCCAAAACACAACGTGAACACATCACATTTTCCCAAAGAAAACAGAGCTGTTTTTTTGCAAAGTGCCTACCAGTGGATTTTGGCCTCTAGCTCAGCCGGCACCTAGCGAAACCTACAAAACCTGTGCATTTTTGAAAACTAGACACCTAGGGGAATCCAAGGTCGAGTGACTTGTGGGGCTCTCACCAGGTTCTGTTACCCAGAATCCTTTGTAAACCTCAAAATATGGCTAAAAAAACACTTTTTCCTCATATTTCGGTGACAGAAAGTTCTGGAATCTGAGAGGAGCCCAGCGTTCCTCCAAGTCTCCCAATAAAAATGATACCTCACATGTGTGGGTAGGCCTAGTGCCCGCTATAGAAAATGCCCCAAAACACAATGTGGACATATCACATTTTCTCAAAGAAAACAGAGTTGTTTTTTGCAAAGTGCCTACTTGTGGGTTTTGGCCTCTAGCTCAGCCGGCACCTAGGGAAGCCTACCAAACCTGTGATTTTTTTAAAACTAGACACCTAGGGGAATCCAAGGTGGGTTGACTTGTGGGTCTCTCACCAGGTTCTGTTACCCAGAATCCTTTGCAAACCAAAAAATGTGGCTAAAAAATACTTTTTCCTCACATTTTGGTGGCAGAAAGTTCTGGAATCTGAGAGGAGCCACAAATTTCCTTCCACCCAGCGTTCCCCCAAGTCTTCCGATAAAAATGATATCTCACTTGTGTGGGGGCCCAGGTGCCTGCAACAGAAAAAGGCCAAAAACATGTAGAGATTGAGGGGCTAGCACAGCGAGTTGATAAGCACATATTTTTCTTTTATACATCTTTAGGCTGACTATGCTTTGGAGACCCACACGAGTGAGGTATCATTTTACTTGGGAGACTGATGGGAATGCTGGGGAGTAGGAATTTTGTGCCAGAGCGGTGATCCTATAATGAAAAGTCAGGAAAATATGCTTTTTTTAAGCAAATTGAGGTTTGCAGACGAGTATGGGTAAGAAACCGTTGGGGGATCCACACAAGCCACACCTCCATGGACTTCTTGGGGTGTCTAGTTTAAAAAAATGTCTGGGTTTGGTAGGTTTCCCTAGATGAAGGCTGCACCCCTCTCACGGGGGCCCCTGCAGTGCCCATGCCATTGGCCCCGCGGCACCCCCTACCGCCATCCTGTTCCTGGCGGGAGACCCGCCAGGAACAGGATGGCGGTACGGGGTGTCAGAATCCCCAATGGCGGCGGAGCGCGCTCCGCCGCCATGGAGGATTCTCAAGGGCAGCGGAAAACCGGCGGGAGACCGCCGGTTTTCCAAATCTGACCGCGGCCAAAGCGCCGCGGTCAGATGCCCTGCGGGGCACCGCCGACCCTGGCCCCGGCGGTCTCAGACCGCCGGGGTGAGAATCAGGGCCCTAGTGTTTCACAGGTGTGCTGCGATGCCTGATTACAGCGGAGCAGGTTTTTCTCCATTTTTACCACACATACTGGTTGGATTTGGCACTAGGCTGAGTGATGGGTCAGTAGATCAAATTTTATTGACAAGACATTTCACAAAAATGATATGCACTGTTAATTACTGAAAGGCCAAAAAACTGAACCAATGACTCACAGCTCATGAGCTGTAGTGCTCCGTCAAGGCACCAACCGCTTTACAGTCCATTCACACACCTTTCATACATGACATGCACAAGACCATTCATGCTGCCAGCCATGGCCTAGTACATTACAACACTCGCATCGACAGACAGTGCCACTCAAGGTCCATCACTTAAATACGCCCACATACCTGATCCAGCAATCACACTAGCTGATGGGAGTGTGTGGACTGACATTTGGCTGGAACCGCCAGCCAAGCACCACTCCACACACACCGCCAGCCAGACGCCACCCCATGCACACCGCCAGCCAAGCACCACTCCACACACACCGCCAGCCAAGCGCCACTCCAAACACACTGCCAGCCAAGCGCCACCCCATGTACACCACCAGCCAATAGCCACGCCACCCACACCGCCAGCCAAGCACCATCCCACACACACCACCAGCCAAGTGCCACTCCACACACACCACCAGCCAAGCGCCACCCCATGCACACCGCCAGCCAAGTGCCACCCCACGCACACCGCCAGCCAAGCACGGCTCCACACACAACGCCAGCCAAGGGCCACCCCACTCACACCACCATCACTTTTTTTTGTTTGTAAACGACAACAAAAAACTAACTAATTATAAAAGAAGTGCAAAACTACAAACACAAAAGCTCTAACTGAAGACATGAAAGAAATGTGAAACTGAACATCTGAAAACATAAAACAGGCAGTTTACGCTCACAGTATTTCCCCAATTTCTTTTGGCTGTGGTAACTCCTGAAACAGCCAGCCACACACAACCCAGGCTTTGAAGGGCAATCAGGGCAGTACATTCAGCTCTCCCTCTGGATACCTCTTGGGGTACATACTCTACATTTCTTAGTGGGCAAGTCGTTTTTGGGAGTGGGAGGAATGTGATCTGGAAAGTCGCGATCTGTCAATCTAGCCACATCCTCCACCACTGCTACTCTAGGAACTCTTGCCTGTTACACCGCAATAAGGCTGTCTATCACTGACTCCTGAAATTGGACCAAATTTCTTTAACAAAATAATAGCATTAAAGTTGCCAAATGAAATAAATGTATGGCCAACTTTTTATACCACACGTAAGACTTACGAAGAGGAGTGTAAGGATCCAACCACTGATCTACTCTATCAACACCACCCATGTGCTTATTGTAGTGCAAAATGCACACAGGTTTGCGCACTTCGGCAACCTGAACCCAAACAGTCATCATGGATGGTAGATAGCAGGTACACATCCCTCCTGTCTGAAAATTTCAGAGCTAGCAGCTCATTATTCCACAAGGCACTGCACTGTCCCCTCTCAAGTTTTTTACAGACAACTCCCTAGGATAGTCTTTCCGGTTAGAATGGATTGTGCCACAAGCAACAGTGTCCACTCTAAACAACTCCTTGAACAACTGCACTCCACTGTAGAAATTGTCTACCAAGTTCCCACACAATTTTCTCGCTAATGCGAAAAAGTGACCAGACAACCAGGGGAGTCAATACTGGAATCCCTACCAGTGTAGACCCGGAAATTATACACCTATCCTGTACTACTTTCTGACAGCATATACAATTTAATTCCATATCATGCCCTCTTGCTAGGAATGTACTGCTTAAAAACCAAACGCCCCTTGAACAGGACCAAAGACTCATCCACACTTATCTGTTTGCCTGGAACATACACCTCTGAAAACCGATCTACAAAATGATCAAGGACAGGCCTAATCTTAAAAAGGCGGTCACAATCAGGGTGATCTTGTGGCAAGGCCAGTGCATTGTCTACAAAATGCAGCATAAGAAGAAGAAGCAAATAGCGATTACGAGTCATAGTTGCAGGAAATATAGATGTTGCCATCAAGGGACTAGTAGACCAATAAGAAGCCAGTGATGGCTTCCTTATCAACCCCATCAAAAAAGTCAAACCTAAAAACTTTTTAATCTCTTCCAGATTTGTAGGAACCCACTGGGTAGCTCTAGACTGAGGCTTAAGTCTGGCAGCGTTGTCCCTCAAATATTGCTCCACATGCAAATTAGTCTGTTCAACAATCTTTTCCAAAAATACATCGTCCATAAACAAGTGAAAGAAATTGACAGGCAAAAAAAAGTTTTCCTATTGACTCTACACCATGGGAGACCAGTAAATGCAGGTAACTGTGGCTGCTCCATGTTTGGGGCAATCCAGGTGTCAGGTCTTCTAATGGGAAACCCTTCAGCCCCAGGCTGCTGCACTCTTGGCACATCAATGTCCTCCTCTAAAACAGGCCCTTCATCTGCACTGAGAGTGTCTTCCTCATCAGAAGAATCCTCTCGGACAGAAAACTCACTGCCAGAATATCTCACTTCCTCCTCTGCCTCAGATGCAGAGTCAGTCTCATATTCATGGTCAGAAGACGACTCAAAAAGCATGCCAACAACCTGCTGAGCGGTCACTCTGTGGCTAGCCATGATCCTTTCTACAACAAATGGATTGCTAACAGCAACCAGCACTGTCTAAAATAAGTAATAAACAAAGTGTAGCTTCATCATAAAGAGTTATATACTAAAAAACTATACCACTCACTTGCCTGAAAAAGCTAGACTCACCAGCAACTACTCTGCACAGGCACAGCAATCACCAACGATATCCCATTAAAAAGAAAAAAGAAAAAGGCAAATTAGACATAAGACAACACAAATATCATTGTGCACAAATCTAAGGACAATTTCACACACAATCCTGCATTTAGTACACCACTTCAAACATGTCATTCATTTATGTCAACAATACTCCTTTGGAGTAAATTGCTTTTACTTACCTAAAACATGCAACTATGAAAACCGCAGGACAACTACTGCCAAAACCGCAAGGATCCACAGCAAAGGAAGCAAAAGCTTTGAACTATAACAAAAAGAAGAAATAAAATGTTATAATCACAAACACAAATACTTTGCCATTTGACAAACACCCCGCCACCAAGAACTTTGAAATTTTCCCTGGTGCCTAAGAGGCCCCAAAAAATAGGCCTATCTGCCCCCAAGGGGAGCAGAAATGGCCATCAGTAGTGTGCCCCCCTTTGGGGGCGACCATTGCCAAAGGAGCAGCCCCCCGCACAAAACACACACACAAAATCCATGGTGACTAAAAAAAATAGGCCGATCTGCCCCCAAAGGGGGCAGAAATGGCCAACAGCTCTGTGCCCCCTTTGGGGGAGACCTTATCAAAGGGGGTGCCTCCAGCACAAAAATAAACAAAGGGCAACAAAAAAAAATCCCTGATGTCTTGGTGGCTTCTGCCCACCTTGGGAGCAGATGGGCCTAAAAAAAATAGGCAAAATGGCCATCAGTAATGTGCCCCCCCAACAAAACACACACAGAAGATCCCTGGTGCCTAAGTGGATTCTGCAAATGGTCAACAGCTCTGTGCCCCCTTTGGGAGGGGTGACCCTTGCCAAAGGGGGCGCCCCAGCACAAAAAACTCCCTGGTGTATTGGTGGCTTCTACCCTCTTTGGGGGCAGATGGGCCTAAACAAAATAGGCCATCAGTCCCCAAGGGGGGCAGAAATGGCCAACACTAATTTCCTCACTTTACGGGGGCGACCCTTGCCCAAGGGGAGCCTCCAAGACCCAAAACACACACAACACACAATCCCTGGGGCCTAGTGGGTTTTGAGATCGGCCAAAAACATGGCCGATCTAGCACCGAGGGGGGCAGAAACATATAAAAAATTATTTCCTCCAGGGCAGCGACCCTTGCCTAAGGGGTCGCTGGCTGAAATTATTAGTAACAATATAATCCCTGGCGTCTAGTGGGTTTCGACCCACCCTGGGAGCAGATCGGCCAAAAAAACAGCTGATCTGCCCCCAGGGGGGACCGAAACACGGATGGTATAAGCCCCCGGGTATAATGCCCAAAGGGTCGCTCCCCCCCAAAAAATAAACTAAAATCCCTGGTGCCTAGTGGAGGATTCCTGCTCCACGATCACGGGCCTCGCCAGCAATCGTGGAGCAGGAATCCATCAAAAACAGGCACGGGGGAAAGGAAAAACTCTTTCCTTTCCCACTGTGTCTGTTTTTCCCCCAAAACCCCCAAAAGAGAAGGACTCACCTGTTAGATGTCCTTTCTCCCGACGCGTTGGAAGCAAATGGCGCGCGCTGTGAGTGCACTGACGTCATCAGATTGCCGAGGGGGAAGCCGGGGTGGTAGGGGAAGCGATTCACCTTTTATCTCCAGCAGAGGGGTGTGGGAGGGAGGCCCACGGGGGAGTGCTAGCGCTGTCCTCGTGGGCCGGGTGCAGGACGAGCTGGTCTAGTCCCAGACACACGACAACCATGTGCCTGGATGACACCAGCTCGCCTTGGGCATGGGAGGAGTTACAGGAGTTCTGTGTCTAGTTTCTTTTCTATAATTGTATTTGGGATGAAGTGATTCAAAATCAACCTGGATGAGTTGTGTATAATGAAATACCTTGGCAATATCTATGCTAAATGTGTTAATGATGCTGTCCTATACATTGCAGAAGAAACCCTTTGAAATATGAACACTGGATAATTGATCTTGCAATTGCAACAACACCACTTTATGGAGTTAACAACACTCCATTTGAAATATTTCACAGGGATAAACCTATGTCTACACATGAGTCAACTCTTGGAATCTATACACATAAATGTCAACCATAGGAACATAGGTGGTCTTTATGAACATGGCGGTAAACACCACCCCACTGGTGGTGGAGGTAACTACCGCCAACACGCTGGCCGTCCGGATTGCCAAATAATAAAGCCAATGATAAACAAGTAGAAGTCCATCCACACACCACCATCTTTGTAGTCCCAACGAGGACAGAGGAAGCCTCCCACAGGCCAGCGGAAAGGTCCTACCCACCCACCAAATAATGAAACACAAGACCGCCATCAGTTCTTGGCAGGAACCACAGCCAGGCAAAGCATGGCGGAAATGAAAAATATAAAAGGACACACTCACCGGAGGCACACAGAACACGCCGACGCGGACATGGAGAGTTGGAAATAATGCCAGTGCTGCTCCTTGCCATATACCTCCAGGACTGTGACCGCCGACGAAGACGATGATGATAAGTACCGCAATCTAGTACACATGGGAAGAAAGGGCACAGTTATACGCCCACCCCACCCACCCTGCAATGCACTCCAAACCCCTCCCACATCCCAAGCCAAACATACCATAACAAAATGTACTTACCAGACACAAGCCAACAAAGACCTGCACCAAAGAACACGCATGTGCACACCACACCACTACGGTGAAATGTGAAAAACGTCACTATATTGTGCCAACAGCACTACTAGGTAGTGATATTTATTTGACAAATCAAAACTAATGTCCAAATAAAGCCATTGGCCAGTCCATTGGTAAGTCCCTGAAGGGCCACTATAGCCCGAACTTGACTCCCACGTGTGCAAAGGGTACTCCACTGGAAAGGAGCATCAATGGGGCAGCCAGGTACCTCAGGGAACAGGGGCAGGGGGTTGCGGGGTGGGGACTTACATGTGGAAGGGGAGGCTTGGGCTTAGATTTGGGAGGTGGAGGGGGTTTGGGCTTGCCCTTGGAAGGAGGGAGATTGTGCTTGGGCCGGGGGGTTCTAAAGGGACCTGGGGCAACACAGGGCTTCTCCCTGGGGAAGGGGCATGGGAATGGGAAGGGCGGACTGGGGCAGGCTTGGACGAGGAAGGAGTGCATGGGCAAGGACATGGGCATGCTTAGGGACAAGAAGGGGTGGGCCACTGGGTTCAAACAGGTCAACACGGGAGAGGCAAAGCTTCTTAGGTGCAGTTGGAGGGGATTTGGAGGCAGGTGTGGGAGTGGAGATTGGGAGAGTGCTCGTATCAGGCTTAGGTGTGCCGGACATGGATGCAGGTGCCTGTAAAGTATGCTTATGTGTGGTGGATGTGTTTGGTGTGGATGTTTGCAACTTTCTGAGTGTTTTGGGGTGAGGGGGGGTGGACACAGTGGGAGAAGTCAGGCTGCCAGTGTACATGGATGTTGTCTGGGTGTCTGCAGGTCTGGTGACTGTGCTGCAAGTGTCTGTCAATGCAGTTGTGGTGAGTGCAGGTGTGGTGTCTGGGGTCCATGTCTGGATGTCAGATGTTGTGGTGACTGCATGAATGGGGCAGTGCGTGTGGGTGTGCATGGTGAGGTGACAGTCACATTGGTGGGGGAGGTTGACACATTGGGGGAAGTGGATGTTGTTGTGTTTGCTTTTGTATGTTGGGTGTGTGCCTGCCTGTGGTGGGAAATATGGTGCTTGTGTTTGTCTGTGTGCTTCTTGTGTGTTGGTCTGTATGCATGGCTGTCTGTACATGTGTCTGGGATGGGTGAAGGGAGTGAGGTGCTGGAAGGGGTAGAGGTTGTGGGAAGGGTGACAGAAAGACGAGGGACACTGGCTGGCATCAAAGAGGAGGCCAGAGCCTCAAGAGATCTCTGTAGGCCAGACATGGCACTGTGAGTGCCTTCCAGGTATGCATTGCATTGTTGCATCTGGGAGGCTAGCCCCTGGATGGTATTCACAATGGTTGTCTGCCCGACAGAGGTGGTTCTCAGGAGGTCAATATTCTCCTCCGTGAGGGCAGAAGGGCTGACTGGGGCGGGGGATGAGGTGCCTGAGGCGAAGGAGACGCCCACCCTCTTGGGTGAGCGGGCATGGACAACTGAGTGCGGAGCAACTGGGAGGGCTGTGGTGGAATGGGGGTGGTGGAAGATGGCATAGAATGGGTGTGCCCAGTAGGGTCCACCACCACCAGGGAGCTCCCATGTGAGGAGGTATCAGAGTCACTACCTCCGGCGGTAGTTGCCTCCCCCGTGGTACTCCCCTCGCCCTCCAACCCACTGGTCCCCTTGGGGGTCGCTCGACTCTGCCTCCTTAGAACCATGGGCTGCTGCATCCCCACTTGCTGGTGCCACTGCCACCTCGCCAGATGATGCTGATGTTCACAAAGGACACAAGAGCACAGGGGTGGAGAGACAAAATAAGGGAGAACTTTGTCAAAAATTGAATATATGTACATCTCTGGCCCACACACACTCCCATCGAGGTCCCACACGTACACGCAGCACCTACAACATACGTCATGACTGTGCTCCTGATTAGTGGCCATTACCCTGTAACCCACATAAAACATGGACCTTATACACTGTGTGGAGTACAACCATGAGAGACCAAGCCCAGCCAATGCACTTACAAGTCCATGAGGCCACAAAGCATACCAGATGACAGAAAGGGGACCCCCCCATGGGCCTATTGAAACTGCCCGAACTATCCCTCACACCATTCCAGGGACTTTTAGGGGCAGGACTGGAGGAACACAACTGTCCAAGTGTCTGGCACTGGAATGCATACATACCACAGCACCAACATACATCCATCTCAGCAGTATCACAACTGTGTAGGTGCTCACCCCCTTGTGGCTGCTGTGCTGCTTTCAAGCGCCCATCCAAATCCGGATAGGCCACACCAGAATGCGGGCCATTTTACGGGGTTATGGTCCGACGGGCACCCCTTCCTTGTTGGGAGTCCCTCCCCAGCTGGGCCTCTCCGGTCTTACTGGCCCAGTGCCTCAGGTCCTCCCACTGCTTCCTGCAGTGGGTGCTCTGCCGGTTGTAGACCCCCAGGGTCTGCACCTTCTTGGCAATGGCCTACCACAGGCCTTTTTTTGATGGGTGCTGACCTTCATGGGACACACAGAGCAAAAAGAAACAGAAGTCAGTATGTGTGCACCAAATACAGATAACATGTTGTTCCCTATGGAATGGCCATTGTTGAAAGGCAAGTTATCAACTCACATATAGTATATGCCAGACAGTCTACGGCTGGGCAGTTACACATCGAATCCACATGCATACAGGCATCCGCCACAACCACACATATCTAAGGATGACAGATGCCAAATCACCTGCTCTTCTAGTCGCCCATACAACTTGGCCTACAGTGCTAGGACCTCGTCAACCAGCTTCTCCAGCTCCTCTGTGGTGAAGGCCGGGGCCCGTTCCCCTGTGACCCGCACCATCTTAGGGACCAGAGTCAGGACACAGCAGCACATGCAGTGGAGTATTAGCTGCATGTGAATCAGGAGCCAAGTGTCCAAGGTCTGACGAAATGGCATAGGTACCACGGCGGTGTAATCCACCATCGCCGGCAGAGATCATGATTGGCCCAGGTTCCCCATTGACAACCATGTAATCCAGTGATCGGGTGCACAGCGGTGAACACCACCTTCCGACATGATGACTAACGCCAGCAGGATGAAGTCTCTTCCACTCTCTCATACCTGGATGCCAGGAGGCTGCCATTTTGCTACCACCACATCACCATAGCCTGGCCAGGGCCTCAAAATCTCTGACCTTAGTCGCTTGCTGACATGAGTCTAAGATCCTCACATATACCCATCTTTGAAATTGTGTCCACACTGGGATGCTATAATGACAGAGTTACCTCAGCACACATATGCCTGAGGGTGTACTTCATACTTTGCGTCTGTGTGTTTTACCTACGTGTCTCACTTACAAAGATACAGTGACATCATGTGATGCAAGTGTATGTTTACACTCAATATGTGTTCTTTCTTCCCCCATAGGTAGAGACCCATGTGGTGAGGGAGAGCCCCATCTGTTGACAGACCCCTGGTTGATTTGGAAACTATGGAGGAACGTCACATCATTTTCACCTACAGACTCAATAGAGCTACTGTCCATGACATCTGTGCAATAATGGATCCTGTACTGAAACCGGCTAATCGAAATCAGCATGCCATCCCTACAACTGTGCAAGTGCTATCTGTACTTAATTTTTTGGGCTACCGGCTGATTTCAGGTGACAGTGGGCATGGGTGCAGGGGTCTCAGAGCCAGTGTTCATCCTCATTCTATCAAAATTCCTGGATGCATTCGTCCAATACCTGCAAACATTTGTCCAGTTTACCCAAAGGGCTGAACTCCCTGCCATCAAATCTGGATTTTATGCCTTTGCTAACATCCCCCATGTGATAGGTGCCATTGATGGAACCCACATTGCTCTCAAACTCCCAAGAGTGAATGAACAGGTGTACAGGAATCGGAAGAACTATCACTCCATGAATATAAAATTGGTGTGTACTGCTGACCAGTACATATCACATACCAATGCCAGGTTCCCAGGCTCAGTCCATGATTCATTTGTCCTGAAAAACAGCATTATACCGCACTTGATGGAACAACTGCAAGGGGACAGATGATGGCTCATAGGTGAGTGTGTATTACACTGGATCTGTACATAGCTGACAGCCAGGCTATGTGCAAGTGAAGTCAGTTTCTTAAGGTCCTGTTTCGCCCTCTTTTGTAGGTGATTCTGGCTACCCCAACTTGCAATGGCTCCTGAAACCTGTGAGGAATCCCAGAACAGATGCAGAGAGGAATTATAATGAGGCCAATGGACATACTAGGAGGGTGATTGAGCGCTCTATAGGTGTCCTGAAGGCCAGATTTCATTACCTTCATCTCTCTGGGGGATCCCTGTGCTATGTCCCTGCAAGGTGTGTAAGATAGTGGTAGCCTGCTGCATGCTGCACAACTTGGCTCTGAGGAAAGCTATCCCCTTCTGGAAGAGGAGGGTGCTGTCCAACCTGCCCAGGATCCTCAGAGAGGGGATGGTGAGGAAGAAGAGGGGGAAGATATCAACTCCAGGAACCAGCTTATCCACCTATACTTACAGTGACTATAAGGTACTGTTCAATGATGCTGATGTCTTCACTGCATAGTTTCAATCTGACTCATGTAATTGGTAATGTGGTGTCTATAGTATTATGTACAGTGTGACATACTTCAGACACTACAGTGCGTTGGATCCCCTGCTGCAATAAAGATAGGATTCTGTTATTGACTGGCTAATGCATACACACTCACAATTGATATCTCATATTGACAAGGGACATACGATTTGAGTGTATAGATGTATTTATTAAAAGCCAAAATATACATATTTAATGGGACAGTGAGAGGGAGGTGACACATGGTGCATATCCATACTCAGGTACATATCCTCAGCGATTGGTAGCACTGGGTTTTGGTCCATGTGGCCATTGGTAGATGGTGTGATGGCAATGGCATGTCAACAAGGAAGCACAGTGTCACACAAGGGAGACAGTTCAGGGCAGAGTCACTTCCTAGCGGTGGACTTGGTCTTTGCTAGTGTTTCAGTGGCATGTCTGGATCTGATGGTACGTTTGCGTGGCTGGAGCTGGACTAACCTCAGCCCTGAAGAAGTCAGCTGAGACTCATGCAGTATTGACGAAACGTGTTGGCATGGGCAATGCTGATTTGGTTTAATGAGAATAAAGTTCAAATAAATACCAAGTACACAGCATGGATTTACTTTTGAGTGCTCAGAGCTTCTGAAAATTTGTATTGAAAGAGTCCATTCAAATTGCTAAATCATAGAACAGAAATTGGAAGACAGAGATATTAGAGAGGGTGAGATTATAGAGACACACGCTCCATTCTGTCACAGGGAAAGTACCTTTTGATCTGTTCAGAAGGAGAAAGCAAAATACACTGATGTACCCTTCTCGGATGAAGTACAAAAAGTATGGGCGAAGGCTTAGATGATGGGAAGTGGAAAGAGTTGCAAGGAAGGAAAAATATTGAAAAGAAAACATAACTTTGATGTAAAGCATGCCACTTCAAAAACTGATGTGAGAGTACGATATCCTCAGAACAGTGTGTCTTCTAAATATTCTACACCATTTTGTAGTTGTCAAAATATTCCATAATTCAGTGAAGTTGCATGACAATTGAATCAGGAATATGAGTAGAATTACTGTGGTTCACTCGAAATCGTCAGGTCACAAGGGTGAAATAAACTCAAGTGAGGAGCCTGTACTAAGGAGGAGCAAACATATTGTGGGTCCTCAACATTTTTGAGTGAGTTTGTATAGTTGTTATGTGTTTCACTTCGTTCTAGGAATTGTTTTATTAATTGTGATGGTTTGGTTCTTAATATTTATATTTATTTATTATGAACTTATTGTTTTATATTGATATGCTTTGTTCGTTGTCTCATGTATATCTTTGTCCATCCCCATTCAAAAAAAATGTATCGGGGGAAGATGTGTGGTATTCTGATCTGGTGTTCTGTAGAATGCATGATACAGTAGATTCTAAAGAACGGAATTAGAATGGTAGGGCTTTAGAATGCATGGGATGTCAGTTAGCAGCAGGACCTCATGTGGAAGGGGCATTTCTATATATTTTAATACTGAATAAACTTCTACGCTTCTCAGACTATACTTTTTCACAGGTGATCAGTTTTGTGTAGACATCTTTTTATTTAAAAACCATTATTTTGCATTAAGTCCATATGTATAAGAAAAAACTTTGATACTGTAAATTCCAGGGAGGTATTAACCGATTGAGTGTACATCTTAGAAATACTACAGAAAAAATCCAAATGTGTATGCATATACATCTTGATGTTTGGAAGAAGAGTGATACCCTGATTGAGTATGAAGTAACTTTCAAAACTGCCTACTTCCAGAATTAGACCTTAAACTTACGTAATGAGAACCATTAACTAACGAAATTAATAATAAACCAGAAACTTGGAATAATATAATTTGAGAAACAACATACAAGCAAGGTAGAGATGGATATACTGACATGCAACTTACCAAGTGTGGCCTGCATGAATTGTAGCATTGTAAATGGTTATATGTTTCAAGGAATAAACCTCAAATTGAGCCACTGTCTACGTGATTTTTCCATGCTAGGGAGAAGATTCAGTGCTAAACTTGTTTGCTGAATATCACAAATGGAATTGGGTTTCCAGTAGTTTCAATTGCTGGGAGGGTGGCTCCATATATTCCCAAAGCTTTTATACCTAGACTCATATTTGCTTGAATAACACACCGGTAGTGGTGAGATGATCCATCAGCAGTTTTCAGCTACATAGGGTAGATCTGGAGGAAAGGGCAATAATATGATTAAATAAGAAGTAGATTTTTCCTATTTGTTAGTTTCTCAAAACCATTAACTAAGACTCCTAAGTAGATCCCGACAGATTGTGTGGCACACCTATGAGCAGAACTGTCTTTTAGTTCCATTTCAAAAAAAAAATTTAAAGGAGTTAATTATGTCACTCTCCATTGTCCTCTTGTGGATGTGAGACAAACAAGTGTCAATATCGGCAAGGTCTAATGTAACTTTCTAGACTGGGGCTAGAGCGTATGATAGATTAATATGTTTCTGGATTGGACATTTATCAAAAGTGATTTTACATCAAAGGACGATTTAAATATGTGGTTCCAATGATCTTCATCGATACTATTTTCATACTTACATCTCTGATCCAGTCGTTTTTTATTTTATCATTGATACTTGAGAAAGGGTTGTGAAAGAATTATACATTGCAGACGACATGTGGCCTTTGATTCCATTTAAATACATTTATGTCTGGAGTAGAGTATGAAACATTTTATTTGGAGACTGTTTTCTTGAACTACTAAAATTCAATATTATGAAGTTTCTGTTTTGCCAGCAGTTGTGGAAACTAATATGTGTTTCCGGTTTGCATAGTTCTTTATTGGATGCTGTATGTGTGTTGATCTGAGTTTACCATAGACACTATGAAAGTGTATAGTTTGTGAGCTATGCCCAGAATACAATTCCTGAAGGTTGACTTGGTGTGGAAATGCAAAATCAAAAGCCAGTGTTCATAGGGAAAGTCAATGTGGCATATGATGATGCACAGCCTGGAGAGAGACATGACAGAAATCCCAGGCACTTGGGTAAGAGGCTCCTCATATTGAGAGAGGACCCAGGCAAAGGAAGCATGTCCAAAATCAGAAAGCAAAACTGTTCTCATATCACATCTAAATGAGAAACCTGTTAGAAACACCAATCAGTTCTCATTCCTGTATGCCTACATAAGCAGTGAA